>NC_089588.1:49090023-49457911 GCF_019320115.1 Miscanthus floridulus
GCATGCTAGTTTTCATTTCATCAATCAAATTCTACAACTAGCATACCTCACACAAGCATGCATATTGAATTTAAGAACTTATGCAATGCAAGCAAGCACATGAATATGCACATATCAAATGCAATCAATCAAAGTTCATGGGCTTGCTCTCCCTATTTGTGTGCTTCTCTTGTCCAAGAATTTTGATCCATCTCTTTTCTTCAATGTTGCTCCCTCTTTGTCCATGTCCATGTCCAACCTCTACTTCTTTGTTTCAATCTCTCCCAAAGCTTTCATATCTTATCTCTCCCCTTGTACAATCTCAATCTTAAAGTTTTCATATCTTTGTACAATACCTCCCCTTTTGTCATCAATTTCCATAAAAGGTGTGCTTCTCATTGATGCAAAGGTATGCATTTGGGGTAGATGGTTGAGACTTGAATCTTGCATTTTTTATGCACATCACTTGATTGTTGGAATGACACCACTTGTAGATACCACTTATAACTTGTACCACTTGTATCTTGTGTAGGGCTTCTTGAGATACCACACATAGGATCTTTGATCTTGATACCAATTTGTGTGACACCTCCCCCTATGTGATAGCATGGGTCATCCATTTGATACACTTGAGCTCTTGTAGGTGAGGGATGCATTTTTCATTTGATGATCACTTAAAGTTGAGGATCACTTGTGGAACCATCATCTTGCATGATTGATACCATGTATAGATGTGATACCACTTGAAAGAATCTTCTAGTATGGAACCACTTGTTGGATTTATCAATAAAAACCATTTCTTGAACATTTGCTATCTTCATGAGTACCACTTATAGGATATCACTTGTGAGTTGATCTAGACATCATTTGTAGATTCTTAATGAAATACTTGAGTCTAGATACCACTTGTAACAAACAAACTAGATATCCATTTGCATTGTTGTCTTGTGCTTGTACTCTTATCACTATCATGAGCTTCTATGGTTGACTTGAACTATATTGATTTGCTTAAGCTTCCAAGTCTGGTTTGAACCAATGATAAGCTTCTTCACACCTCTTGTAAGGGTTATCTTGCCAATGTTGTACTTGTTACTTGTTAGCAATCCAAATTAAGTCAAGTAATTGGGTTTAGTAGCTCATGAACAAATTCATATACTAACCACTAGATCAATTTATCATTCAAGCAATAGTGTTAGGCTATGAAATTAAACATTTCATTTGTTATGCATGATCCTATGAAGCATGTACTATATGCACTAACCACATACTAGTAATTTATGAAATGATCATGCATATTACAATGATACCTTTGCTATGTTGGAGTAGGGGATAGTCACATACATTTCAATTCATTACTTTAATAGCAATGTGAAGTCCAATTATAAGCTTGGTAAAGACCAATAGATACCATTTTGAATTCTATTCTTCACCCACATGAAATGAATACCAATGAAGACCAATCACCTCGGAATCAAATGATGAACACAAAGATTTTTTACCGAGGTTCACTTGCTTGCCGGCAAGCTAGTCCTCGTTGTGGCGAATCACTCACTTGGAGGTTCACGCGCTAATTGGCATCGCATGCCAAACCCTCAATAGGGTGCCGCACAACCAACATAAGATGAGGATCACACAAGCTACGAGCAATCCACTAGAGTACCTTTTAGCTCTCCGTCGAGGAAAGGTCAAGAACCCCTCACAATCACCACGATCGGAGCCGAAGACAATCACCACCCTCCGCTCAACAATCCTCACTGCTCCAAGCCGTCTAGGTGGCGACAACCACCAAGAGTAACAAGCGAATCCCACAGCGAAACATGAACACCAAGTGCCTCTAGATGCAAACACTCAAGCAATGCACTTTGATTCTCTCCTAATCTCACAAAGATGATGAATCAAAGATGGAGATGAGTGGGAGAAATTTGGCTAAGCTCATAAGGTTGCTATGTCAATACAAATGGCCAAGAGAGTGAGCTTGAGCTGGCCATGGGGCTTAAATAGAAGCCCCTCACAAAATAGAGCCGTTGGGCTCCTCACTGCACTGAACACGGGCCGACCGGACGCACCGGTCAGATTGACCGGATGCTGGACCTCAGCGTCTGGTCGCGCGATGCACGCCATGTGTCCCCTCTCTTCAAATACTGAGCGCCCAATCCCAACGGTCAAGTGATGATCGGATGCACTGCTACGAAGTGACCGGACGTAGGACCTCAGCGTCCGGTCGTTTCCAGTAGGCATCTAGAAGTGAAAAATCACGATCGGACGCGTCCGGTCATGCTCGACCGAACTCACCCAGCGTCCGGTCACTCGGCATCTTCTTAGTGCGCTGCCACGTCAGCAGGACTGGATCCTACCGAGACCAGCGTCCGGTCACTTACAGTGACCTCCGTCTTTTCTATATAGGGCGCCGTTGAAGTTCCTAACCCTTGTTCAAATGTGCCAACCACCAAGTGTATCACCTTATGCACATGTGTTAGCATATTTTCACAAACATTTTCAAGGGTGTTAGCACTCCACTAGATCCTAAATGCATATGCAATGAGTTAGAGCATCTAGTGGCACTTTGATAACCGCATTTCGATACGAGTTTCACCCCTCTTAATAGTACAACTATCTATCCTAAATGTGATCATACTCACTAAGTGTCTCGATCACCAAAACAAAATGGCTCCTAACATTTATACCTTTGCCTTACGCATTCCATTCCATCTCCTCCAATGTCGATGCAACACATGCACCAACATGATCAACAATGATATGATCCACTTTGTATTATCATGTGATCATATTGGTTCATCGATCTTGACTTCACTTGCTTTTCACCGTTGCCTTCGTCCATCGGCGCTAAGTCTTGCTCAAGCTTCACCGCCACGCGGTCCATCGCTCCAAAGCCTCCGACTTGCCCTTCATGCTTGCAACCGGTCCATCAAGCCAAGTCTTGTCTTGATCTTCTCCACCTTTATCACATGACTCAATGTCATGTCTCATGTGCAATGAGCTCCTTCATTATCACATGTGTGAGCTTTGCAACATCTCCAAACCATTTTCACCTTCACAGCATATGTTGCTCACACACATGTACTTATGGACTAATCACCTATGTATCTCACATAAACACAATTGGTCCACCTAGGGTTGTCACTCAATTATCAAAACCACACAAGGACCTTTCAAGGCAGCCTTGAGCCGCGCCGCACCCCTATTCCAAACCCTAGCACACCCAGTCGCCCTAGTTTAGCACTAGCACCGCCACTTGGATCTCGCCGAGAAGAAAGTCGATGCCGCAGTGCTCGTCTCATCGTTCCGTCGCTTCGCCGTCGTCCAGCGCTGTTTTTAGGCCTTCGGGATCTGGTAAGAAGGCCCTAGGTGCCCACATTCGCCCTCTCTTGCTCTGGCTTTACACCGTCACTGGTGCTTCACCAAACTTCCCGATCCGCTCAAGCGAGCTCTGTGCTGCCACTGTGCCCTCGCGGTCTCTCCCAATCCCCACTCCGAGTTCGCCATGCACCCCTATCTCTCCCTGCGCTCTTGCTTTGTCTAGTGATGCCTAGAATCGGCAAATAGCCGAACACCGACGAGGTCCCCTGCTTTTCTGGCCGTGCGCCGCCATCCTAGCTCGCTACCGGTCACTCCTCCCCCTCCCGATCTAATCTCCACCATCCAGTCTAGATCCAACGGCTGACAGAGCCTGTTACCCCTTCGCCATGGCCTTTTGCAGTCTAGTATCTTATATATGTTTTATAATCATTCAAATAAATGGAGTTTATAGTTTTCCTTATTCTCGAATAAAAGCAACTTAGGGTTTTCACTCCGATCTTTTCTAAATAAAGTAAGATTAGCTTTCTCTTGGTTTTCTAAATCAAAACTAAATTGACCTAATATGATTTAGATATTTGTATAGAATAATCTAAATATACTTTTATAAAATAAATAAAGACTATAGTTTTCTTTTCCACATATAAAGTAAATCTTTTGGTAGTTGTATCTTTTTCGTTATAGCTTCGTTTAGTGTGCTTTTCGCATCTGTGTGATCGTAGCAACGCGTAGATTTGATTTCAAATTCTTTTTCACTGATTGGTGTATTGTTCTAATATAGATATGTTTGGATGTTATGCATGTTTGTTCAGATGCTTGTGTGGTGCTTTATGATCATGTCCAGTCGGTGAGCTATACGTGGTGAATGAAGAAGCAAATCTTTGAAGTTTTGGACTTGAAGAAGGATCTAAGTTTAAGACAAGTATAGCATGGGATCTTCCTTGTTATCATATACACCTTTAATCATTTTATTCATGCTGCATGTGTCTACCTTGACAACTATAGTAATTTTCCTAGCTAATTCATATTCTGGATTCCTTGACACCTTTGGGTTATTGCATTGGGTAGCATGATGCTAGTGCTCAACTAAAGCCATGATCTTGTAACTTGACTAATGGTATATACAATAAACATTAAAAGATGCTTTTTAGCAACATGGAACAAGGGGGCTAGAGCATTGGACTATTTTTATGGTGCTCTAGATTCCTCTCCCTAAGGACTTATCTGTAAATGATCATCCGGGACTTACAATACAACTGTGAGGGCTACATGGCTCTGACTTTAGCTCAGTATGGGGATATTTTCTAGCTTGTTAGTGGTTACCTTTATTAGCATAAGAATGACTTACCAAATCGGGTATAGGACAGCCTTTGTCCCCTTATGTATAGGCTACATGTCATTGTGCCATTAGGAAGGGTGTTCCTATATCTGTTTGCTGAGTGAATCTAATGGCCCTAACTTGTTAGATGAACCTTTGAAAGGCTTCATAGTGAACCCTATCGATCTTCCTTGGAAGTGGGTCAAGAGATTAGCTACCTCGGGTGAAAGGGTAAATCACGACTCAGTGAAAGTGAACAACCTCTGCAGAGTGTAAAACTGGTATACCAGCCGTGCTCACAGTCACGAGCGGCCTTAGAACCCTTATGGAATAGATGATGGACACTGATGATACTGATGATGAAGATGATCACTAATGATTACTATTTATGCTATTCATTATTCATGTTTACCAGATCATGTGTTTATGTGGGCTTGTGAATAAACTTGTTGCCACCCAATTGCTAAAAGATGACTCATTAAAAGCTAATCGTAGTTAAACCAGTGTCAGCCTTTTGAGCCTCATGAACCCCATGTTATATTTGTTGAGTACGACAAGTACTTACACTTGCTTTACTTTTTAACTCTTTGGAAAAATCCCGGATGGGTACCAGATTGCTAGAGTTTGGAGGAATTAGGCTTGTGATCAACCAGTCAGTTGTCCCTATGGAATTGGAGTCTGCACCCAAAGATTGGAGTTGTCTTTCCGCTCTTTGCAATCTAAGGTTATATCCTTTATACTAAGTATGTTATATATTATTAAGCATTGTCTATTGATATTACCTTTATTTATGGCTATATATGAGATTTGACTTCCTAGGCTCATATATGGTGTGTATCTTGTTTTATTCTTAAAATCGGGTGGTACAATATGGTATCAGAACAATGCTGACTGTAGGATGCAAGCCTAGATAGAACTGGACGTTTTAGCATGCTTTCATCTTTGCTTAGTTCTTGCTTTCTCTCCAACCTTGTTATTTGCTAAAAGTTATGCTCACTTCGGCCTCTGTTTTGTTATGAAAACCTTGTCTCTATTCTCAATCCTCTCTCTTCATCTAAATAGATGGGTCATAATGAGGAGACCACCAGCATCAAAGGTCGAGAGGACCAGGCTACGTTGTCCATGATTGTATTCAACAAGGAGAAGCTTTTAGCTATCCAACAACAAGTACTAGACGCAATGACTCAACATGGAGGTCCTCAATAGTGCTTGCCACAGGGTCAAACCAACATACCAAAGGGACAAGTGAAGAGACAAATGGCAAAAGCTTGGAAGAAAATGAAGTCCAATGAAGGTGCTGGTAGTAATTCGCTTGGAAGTCATCATCAATGTCAATGCTGCAAGCATTATGGTCTTCCCTGTCTTCAAAACAAGTCTAATAAGAGG
The DNA here is from genome assembly GCF_019320115.1 of Miscanthus floridulus. NCBI lineage: Eukaryota > Viridiplantae > Streptophyta > Magnoliopsida > Poales > Poaceae > Miscanthus > Miscanthus floridulus. The sequence goes on from NC_089588.1 coordinate 49,096,022, forward strand.
GAAGTCAAGGTGAACTCGAGTTGTGAAGCTAATGTGGATAAGAAGAGGAAAGCGGTCTCACTAGAGCTAGAATTGGGAAGCAATCAACATTCAAGTTCTACTACATTGTCACATCCAGCTCCAATCCCTAGTCAGATAAACTCAGACTCTAAAGAGTCAGAAGTTTCTCAAGCTAAGATTACTCCACTCTTTCCACATGAGGCACGTATAGATGGGTGGACAATGACCTATAAGGAGTTTCAACCCCGAAAGATCAAGCGAGCTAGAAAGTGGTCCAGTCAAACAAAGATGAACCTTCAGAGTCAGCAAGCTGACAACACACTAAGCAACAATTCTGTGGAGTATGACATCACAAAAGATCCAACTAAGAGAAAGTGTTATCATTGCCAGCAGGAAGGACATTATGTTCAATTTTGCCCACAGAAGAATCAACAATTGTACCATGGAAGTGCCCAAAGTCAGATCACTACAAGGTTGCTACTAGAAAATATCAGTGATACCCAACCCGAAAGAAGCATTTGGTGAGATTGACGAATGAAGAAGTCATGCTAGACTACCCAAGATTAACAAAGTGAAGATGTGTTGGCCTCACTGTCATGCAAGGGATGCTACTCTAGATGCCCTCGCAGCCACACCTTAGTTGAGGAATAGGAGTTTGTGCCTTTTATGTAATAAAAACGATAGTATCGCAAGTCGAGTCAATGAATGAGTTGTGCACCTTTAGTGTTTTGTTGAATTGTCATTATGCTTGTGATTGTTTTGCATCTTTGAAATGACTGCAATGATGTTGTTGGGTGTTCACACAATTTTATTTAGCTTATAGGCCTAAGGTATAAGGATCAGTGCAATAAATAGTTGGGTTATGGTTTTCTTCTGTTTCCCTATTCCGTCTTTTCGGAGCAGCCTGCCCTCTTTGGTTTATATCCCTAGTTTTGGATGATAAAAAATCATGAGAAAATTCTGGACCATAGTAGACTTCGATATTTTTCTGAGACCGCAAGAACCGCCCTCATATCTATTAGGGTTATGGAGTTATGAAAATCACAAGAGGATGCAACCGTGCTGTCTAAAATCTGGAGTAGGTTCTGTTGTGCACTATTTTAGACTATCTAAACTGTAGAATTTGGAAAAGTGTTCTATAAGGAAGTTGTGGAGGATTTGATAAGCTTTCCGACATTATAAGCTACAATTTCATTGGATTAACAGAATGAGAGTTACAGCTGTTTTACTGCACTGCTGTTTTTTCTGCTCACGAGGAATTTTAGATTTCTTGTTCTTGTCCATACACAAGAGTATCATTGGGATGTTAGAATGCCCTGATACTGGTTACCTCATCTAGAAGAAGGTGCAAGCTACCCTTTTTGTGTCCCCTAGTTGATCTTTTCTTAAGGGGGTAGCCAAATTAAAGAAGTTGCAAGACGAAGGCTTCATACGTTCTGGTGCTTCACTTGAAAGTATAGGTTATGTCTCTGGATGAGAAGTCACTATCAAGCATAGGTATCTTTGTTAAAGATGTGTTACTTGTTGGATCAAGGAGCTCGGATATTTTCCTATATTGGTTATCACTTCGAGTTATTATCAATTAGGAGTGAGTTTGGTTGTAACCCATCCAAGTATGTAAAAGTGACGCGGAGTTCCTTGGAATAGTAAGATTTTATCAGAGGTTCGTTGGAGGTTTTCCGAAGATCATTAGAAGAAGGTTGCAATGGTATTGGGAAAAAATTATTAAGTTCATTTGGATCAAGAAATCTTAGGTGAGCTTGGAAGAAGAGGTTGAAGTAAAACATATGTATTAGTTTTGTTAGATCAGGGCAAGAGCTGTATATCCATTATGATGCAACCTATCAAAGGTGTGGGATGCGTCCGTATACAAGAAGAAAAGTAGTGGCTTGTTTATTAAGTCAACTAAGGAAGTGTGAGTTGAACTACCTACCATGTTATCTAGAGTTATCCATTGTGAAGCATGGAAGTACTATCTTTTTTTATGTAAAAGTGGCATCTAGGTGGATCACAAGAATCTATAGGACATGTACACTAAGTTGGTCTTGAGCTTGTGATATCCTCGTTGGAATGAGATTGATTATGACTTGGAAAAGTGCTATCACCTGGAGAAGTAAAAGTCACAGCCGATGTCCTTAGCAACGGAGAATTGTGCTAAGAAGGTTCGGGTGACACCAAGGACTAAGAATTGTATTCCAAGTTCGAGCAACTTAACCAGAATCATTAATGTTTTAAAGATTGGTAGTAGAATTTCCTTCTGACTAAGAGATTCGTCAGGCTTCATTGGAAGGTGGATATTTTAAGAGAATTGGTATTAAAGGAAAGGTGGCCTAGTGATTGGAGTTACTTGAGTATTGTTTGGAGTATCTGTTAGAATTTTGGAATTAGTTGAGCAAGATACTCGGAGTAACACTAACAGGTATGCAAAGTAAGGTGGGATCCTTATCAAGAAGATGGAAATACATGAGGAAGTAAAGAAGAATCTAATGATGAAGTATCCCTATTTCCTAGTTGACGTCTTTCCAATCTCGGGGACGAGATTCATCTTAAGGGGGTAGAATTGTAACACCCCAAAAAATTCAATTTTGAAATTAGGTTTAAAAATGATTTATTTTGGTATTTTATGTGCTCATGAAAATGTAGGAAACAAAATTTCATTAAATTCAAATTTATCAGAAGGTAGCAATATGTTTGTGCATACATGCAGTTGCATATTTATTTTGTGATGATTGGGTTTGATCAAAACTTCAAAAGGATTTAAATTTGGATTTAAAAATTGGGTTTAAGAAATTAAAAAGGAATTTCTTTCACTTCCCCTCTCCTTCTCGGCTTCTAGCCTAGCTGGCCTGCTCCCTCACCGCGCGGCCCGTTTCTCTCTTCCCGGCGAAGCCCAGCGCTGCATCGTCGTTTCCCCCTCCCTCGGCCCAGCGCGTCCCACGGCCCAGCAGCGCGCAGACCCAGTCCTCTCTCTTCCTCTCCTCACTCTCTCGGCCCACTCCCATAGTTGCAGTCGTAGCCCAGCTTCGGCAGCAGCCGCTCGGCACCCCCCGCGCACGCTCTTTCTTTCTCTGACTACCTGGCCCCTCAACCGCAGACTCTGACAGCCCGGTCCCACCGGTCAGAATCATCTCCCACCTCCCACCGTGAACGACGCGGACTCCTCCATTGTGGCCATGTTCGCCTCCGCTACGAACCCGCCGGTTTGGCGTGCGCCCTACGCAACTTAGCCCCATAAAAGGCAGCCCTGAGCCATGCCGCACCCCTATTCCAAACCCTAGCTCGCCTAGCCAACCTCGATTAGCACTATCGCCGCCGCTTGGATCTCGCCGAGAAGAAAGTCGATGCCGCCATGCTTGTCTCATCGTTCCGTTGCTTCGCCATCGTCCAGCGCTGTTTTCAGGCCTTTGGGATCTGGTAAGGAGGCCCTAGGTGCCCACGTTCGCCCACTCTTGCTCTCTGCTAGCTTTACACCGTCGTCGGTGCTTCGTCAGACTTCCTGAGCCGCTCGAGCGAGCTCTGCGCCATCACCGTGCCCTCATGGTCTCTCCCGATCCCCACTCTGAGTTCGCTTTGCGCCCCTATCTCTCCCTGTAGTTACTTTTCCAATTAAAAGCAATTAGGATTTTTCACCGTAGTCTTTTGTAAATAAAATAAGATTAATCTTATGTTGGATTTCTAATACAAATATAATTTGGTTTAAAACAAATAGATATTCTCTAAAGTATCTTATATATATTTTATAATCATTCAAATAAATGGAGTTTATAGTTTTCCTTATTCTCGAATAAAAGCCACTTAGGTTTTTCACTCCGATCTTTTCTAAATAAAGTAAGATTAGCTTTCTCTTGGTTTTCTAAATCAAAACGAATTTGACTTAATATGATTTAGATATTTGTATAGAATAATCTATATATACTTTTATAAAATAAATAAAGACTATAGTTTTCTTTTCCACGTATAAAGTAAATCTTTTGGTAGTTGTATCTTTTTCGTTATAGCTTCGTTTAGCGTGCTTTTCGCGTCTGTGTGATCGTAGCAACGCATAGATTTGATTTCAAATTCTTTTTCACTGATTGGTGTATTGTTCTAATATAGATAGGGCAATTATGTATTTGGTACTGGAACAAATCAGTCTTTTTTATTTAGCACTAAAATTTTTGAACTTTCTTATTTGGCATCGACTTAAAATTTTCTTCTGTAAATGACACTACCGTCTATTTAGTGCATCCATCCGTCAGTTGACTGCATTGACCCTCTCATGTTTCTTTCGGAAGTACCAAAATGCCCCTCTATACTCGTGGGGCGGACACGCATGGTGCCCCCTCCACTCCCCCAAGTGGGACGAGTCCTTCCACATCTACTACGCGCACGATGCCAGCAACATCATCTTCACTGTCAAGGCCGACAACGCCATCGGCACCACGCTCATCAGTCGCGCCTACCTGCCCACGGAGGGCGTCGTCGCTGGCCAGAAGGTGGACCTGTGGCTCCCCATCCGCGATGAGAAGTGGCAGCCGCTGGAAGGCGGTGACCAGATACGCGTCTAGCTCCAGTTCACCAACGTCGCCACAGACCCGACCGCCGGCTGGGACACGCGCGTGCAGTGTGTGCTGTGCTCGCAAAACCCCGACAAGGACCGCAGCTACGTGCAGGGCATCGAGACAGCCACCATGTTCACGTACCACCAGAAGACGGTGATCGTCGACGGTGGCGGTAGGCCGGGGGCGGAGTCGTCGCTGGGGCTCGTGAGCTTCCTTGGCGGCATCGACTTGTGCGACGAGCAGTACGACACGTAGGACCACCCGCTGTTCTGCACGCTGGGCACGACGCACAACAAGGACTTCCACCAGCCCAACTTCCCCGGCGCGTCCATCAGCAAAGGCAGGCCGAGGGAGCCGTGGCACGACATCGACTGCCGCGTCGAGGGGCCCACGGCGTGGGACGTGCTGGAGAACTTCGAGCAGAGGTGGAAGAAGCAGGGCAAGGGCGACAACATGCTGGTGGCACTGAACAAGGCGTGGGCGGAGCGCGAGGCGGCCCCGCACGGCGACGCAGAGTCATGGAACGTGCAGGTATTCCGATCCATCAACGATGGCGTGGCGGCGGGGTTCCCGGATGCCCCGTGGGAGGCCGTGACGCTGTGGCTGGTGAGCGGCAAGGACCACGTGATCAAGTGCAACATCCAGGACGCGTACATCCACGCCATCCGGTGGGCGCGGGACTTCATCTACATCGAGAACCAGTACTTCCTAGGGAGCTCCTATGTGTGGCTGCAGAACGACGGCGTGACGGTGGAGGACATCAACGCGCTGCACCTTATCCCCAAGGAGCTCTCGCTCAAGATCGTCAGCAAGATCTAGGCCGGCGAGCGGTTCGCTGTGTACGTGGTGGTGCCCCTGTGGCCGGAGGGCGTGCCTGAGAGCGGCTCCGTGCAGGCCATCCTGGACTGGCAGCGCCGCACCATGGAGACAATGTACAAGGACGTCACGCTGGCCATTCGCGCCAAGGGGCTCTAGGCCGACCCCAGGGACTACCTCACCTTCTTCTGCCTCGGCAACGGCGAGGCGCCAAGCCCCGGCGAGTACCAGCGCTCCATTGACGGCTGCCGCGACACCGAGATCGCGATGGGCGCGTACCAGCCGGGCTACCTAGCGACCAGGAACCAGCAAGCGAAGCAGCAGCAACACATCGCGCAAGCTACGCGACGGCCATCGATGGCAAGCAGCAGCAGCAGCACGTCGGGCGAGCTCCGCGAAGACCGCGTGCTCCGCGCACCGCGAGCCCAGGCTGCGAGCTCCCAGGCTGCGTGCTCCGCACGTTGCCCGGGCCGCGTGCTCTGCCAGCCACGTGCGCTCGGCGTCAAACGCTGGCCGAGCCATGGACGGTGTGCTCTGCTCTCGAGCCATGATGTTATGATGACGGCGTATACTCTTCTTTTCTTTTAGAAAACTAAAAGATAAATACCTTGAAAATATAAGTTACGTATTTCAACCAGCAGCCATCCTGAGCCATGCATCCTTGATCTGTGGCTGAGATAAAAGGAAGAGTGAGGGGCATAATCTGTACCTGCTATTACCAATTTGAAATTTATTAATTATTTATTTGCAGTCTTCAATTATCAAAAATCCACATTTTAGTTCAAAGTATATTTATGATTTTCTTATTTCACAACCTGTCTATTTATTTTTTTCTTATTTAGCAACATGGACTTTTGCTATAATTAAGGGCATTTATGTTATTTTGCTAGCCATTTGACACTGTTATCGGTCTAAATGGACGGCAGTGCCATTTATGAAAGAAAATTTCAACTCGATGCTAGATAAGGAAGTTTAAATTTTCTAGTGCCAAATATGAAAGACCGATTTGTTTTAGTGCCAAATACATAATTCTCTCATATAGATATGCTTGGATGTTATGCATGTTTGTTCGGATGCTTATGTGGTGCTTTATGATCATGTCCAGTCGGTGAGCTATACGTGGTGAATGAAGAAGCAGATCTTTGAAGTTTTGGACTTGAAGAAGGATCTAAGTTTAAGACAAGTATAGCATAGGATCTTCCTTGTTGTCATATACACCTTTAATCATTTAATTCATGTTACATGTGTCTACCTTGACAACTGTAGTAATTTTCCTAGCTAATTGATATCCTGGATTCCTTAACACCTTTGGGTTATTGCATTGGGTAGCATGATGCCAGTGCTCAACTAAAGCTATGATCTTGTAACTTGACTACTGTTATATGCAATAAACATTAAAAGATGCTTTTTAGCAACATGGAACAAGGGGGCTAGAGCATTGTGCGGTTTTTATGGTGCTCTAGATTCCTCTCCTTAAGGACTTATCTGTAAGTGATCATTCGGGACTTACAGTATAACTGTGAGGGCTATATGGCTCTGGCTTTAGCTCAGTATGAGGACTTTTTCTAGCTTGTTAGTGGTTACCTTTATTGACGTAAGAATGGCTTGCCGAATCGGGTATAGGACAGCCTCTGTCCCCTTGTGTATAGGTTGCATGTCATTCTGCCATCGGGAAGGGAGGTTCCTACATCTATTTGCCGAGTGAATCTAATGGCCCTAACTTGTTAGACGAACCTTTGAAAGGCTTCATAGTGAACCCTATCGATCTTCCTTGGAAGTGGGTCAAGAGATTAGCTACCTTGGGTGAAAGGGTAAATCACGACTCACAGTTAAAGTGTACATCCTCTGCGGAGTGTAAAACTGGTATATCAGTCATGCTCACGGTCACAAGTAGCCTTGGAACCCTTACGAAATAGATGATGAACACTGATGATACTGATGATGAAGATGCTCACTAATGATTACTGTTTATGCTATTCATTATTCATGTTTACCTGATCATGTGTTTATGTGGGCTTGTGAATAAACTTGTTGCCACCCAATTGCTAAAAGATGACTCATTAAAAGCTAATCGCAGTTAAACCAGTGTCAGCCTTTTGAGCCTCATGAACCCCATGTTTTATGTGTTGAGTACGACTTGTTATGCTTGCTTTACTTTTTAAATCTTTGGAAAAATCCCGGATGGGTACCAGATTACTAGAGTTTGGAGGAATTAGGCTTGCGATCAACCAGTCAGTTGTCCCTTTGGAATTGGAGTCTTCGCCCAAAGATCGGAGTTGTCTTTCCGCTGTTTGCTATCTAAGGTTATATCCTTTATACTAAGTATGTTATATATTAAGTATTGTCTATTGATATTACCTTTATTTATGGCTATATGTGAGATTTGACTTCTTGGACTCACAGATGGTGTGTATCTGGTTTTGTTCTTAAAACCGAGTGCTACAGCGAGCAACTCCTTGCGGTGGTGACGAGCATCAGCGGCGGCGAGCTGCCCCCAGTGATGACGTGGTTGGAGGGATGGCGCGGTGAGAGGTGACATAGACATGTGGGTGGGAGGAAGGAGGCTCGCTGTGGGGAACGGAGAAGGAAGATAGAAGAAATGAGAGAGGATTGGATAGAAGAAATGAGAGAGGATTGGATAGAAGAAATGAGAGAGGATGAAGATAGAAAAGGAAAAAAAGATGGATATCATCAATATGTCATCCCTTTTATCTACTAGGAAAAGTTGTTTCACTAAGCATTTCTCTAACGAAAGAAGCCGGAGCTTCCCAGAGCTGCTCTACTAACAGTAGGAGCTGTTTTTGCCGGAGCTAGAGCTGGAGCCTACCAAACACATCTTTACTTTGTACTTAAAGATAGTGTATATCTGAGTGCATAACAAAAGTTATATATATCTAGAAAAATCAAAACAATTATAATATGAAATAGAGAGTTGCTTTTAAATTTTATAGGAAAGGTAGAATATAAATAGGTGTGCATTATTTCTGTTCTCTTTTTCTATAAATGTTTGATAGCTTCCTCTGTATCGTTGCAACGTACGGGCATATTTGCTAGTAATCAATAAGAGCCCTACTACAAATAATAATATAATAATCAAATTAATGTTGGTCGGAAGCAATAATATTGGTAAAAATATCTTAATCTCTGGGGACTGAACTTTTTTAAAGGAAAACTCTGTTTTCTCTTTTTAAATCTACTCGTGTATCAGGATCATATCCCTCGCTGGCTCCTTTCCCTTGCTTCTCCTCACGTTGACAATCTGGACAGCACGAGTACTGCTTCTGGACTTCTAATTAATCTACGTACGATTCCTAATATCAACATAAAGAACGTACAACACCTAAATTCAATAATCCATACCGGCCGTGCTCTGTGTTTTAGCAATTAGAAGTAATTTAGAGATAATCAACTTATAGTTCAAATAATCGGCTAAATAATATTAGTGATAGATAACACAGCCTGATTAATCAAACTAGTGCATTTATGGCTAAATATTCTTAAAGTCAAGTTTGGTTATCCGATGTTCAAACAAAATACAACCAAGCCAAATTTGAGTATCAACAACGCATAAATTGAGTTTCACTCTCGGGCCTGGCTCAATCGATGTAGGATGAGGTTAACGGACCCATACGTCAGTCTTACAGGCTAGACAGTTTCTATCCGCACATACAGGTAACTAAACAACACCTCTAATGTTCCAAAAAAAAAAAACTAAACAACATCTCTAGTTTCTTTTTCGCCTGCTCTCACCAAAAAAACTTTTATAAAAATACGGTTCACTTAGCCTGTATTCCCGCAGCCAACGTATACGATCTGAGCCCCATCCACCTTCTTTTTCTAGAGTAGGGGTTTTCCTGAAGTGTTTTTTTTTCCTCAGCGCCCAAAAAATAACATATATAGGAGTTGGTTTAGGGGCCCAGACGCTATGGAAAGCTCTTATTCGGAGTTTGAGTCAATGGTTCGTCCGTATTCTATAGTGCATTGATTAACTTAACCTAGGAAAACAGGTCGGTCAGCTTCCGAGATCGATCGTTAGAACGACGCATCAGTGCATCATATTGCAAGAAAACATTTTAGATTCTCAGTGCAATTATTAGAATCGTTGTCAGACATCACAATGACAAAAAAGTTTTTGGGAGAATTACTTGGAACAAAATCTCATTTTTCTATTAGCCCAGAGAAACACCTAAATCTGGTTTGTCCTGACAATGGTTTCACGAAGTGATTCTGATTCATCACGAAACGTTTCTGAAGGGAATCTGTATCGAAAATGTTTCTACAAGCTGGCACAAGCTAAGGCCATTTTCAGTGCTATGTTTCATTCTACGGTCTTCAAGACTACCCACTCCTCCGCTTTAATGAAGTAGTCTCACAATGCACAATTTATTTATTTTTTCATCGTCAAAAAGGAGTTTGAATGGTTTAATGAAATAGTCTCTCAATGCACAATTTTATTTCATGGTTTTATAGACTACCATAACATTTAATAACGATGCACAAGATTAGGCCCACTTAGTTCAAATGAAACACTCTAGTCCAATTTCAACATGTTTCTTACGACGCGTTTGATAGAAATCTAGATTCTCATACAAATGTTGTTTAGGGCTATTCTATCCGGAAACATTTTTAATGATAAATCAGAATCATATCATGAGACTCTTTGGCCAGTATATTGAATTCTAATTCACAAAATCATTTTCTTCATAAAAAGTCATATAAAATAAAATATGCCACAAAAAAATTCAGAACCTTTTGTTCGTGAATGAAGAACTTAACTAGGAGTAAAACCCAGTTTAACTTGTGGCACTTAAAAACCCCATTTTAACTTGTTGCTGTTAAAATGAATAAAAAAATATATAATTATTAAATACAAAGGGGTAAACAGAATCAGGCAGAATTGGGTTTTTGTTGTTTCACTCGTGTAGGCAAAACTGGTAACTCTTGGAACAGTTCCAGCCGATTCTACTCCAAACAGATCAGCAATATGTTTTTGGCACCAATTCCGTTGTCTCGCGTGAGAAACAGAACCCATTCTCATGTCCAAACTGGCTACCCCTCTACTACTAGCCAGTCACCCCTCCTTCATCTGGTCCCCTTGATCCAGTACTAACCAGTTCACATCTCTACTACAGGGTGTTCGGCTGGCAGGTGGCTGGCCGGCCGGCTGGCCAGCCCACTCACGATATTTTTCTCTCACAACAATCATCCGGAACAGTATTAATCTACACCTACAACCAGGACCAGTGCCTCTCGACCTCTCCTACTGCATGTAGCCTATCTGCGCGTCTACTTCAGTCTTTCCTCTCTTACTGTCTCCAATCCCATCAAAGATCCCCTAGGGTGTAGCAGTCCTTTCCATCGTCGGTGCTGCTGCACGTCGTCACGCCAGGTTCCATCCTTGATCTTGCACCCACATTATTCGCCTCAATGTGCTGCTGCTGCCTTTGCTATCATATTCATTGTAAATTGTAACTAATTCAGTGGCCTAATGCATAAGTTTTTGCAGGAGTTTTGAATCGCCACGCCAGACTACCCAAGGGTCTTTGTACCAGCACGGACCTTTTACTCTTACTTTTTGTAAAAATATAGCAAATATTTCTAATCACATGGGGTCTTTAATTTGTACTATCACATATATATTCAGGGCAGTTACAATGGAACTAGAGGATCTATCATTTAAATTTTTATGGGAAATTATAGATGGTTTCTCTGAGGAGCAGAAACTTGGTGAAGGAGCATTCGGAGTGGTTTACAAGGTGAGATTTGGGAACTTTATTTCATTAGCATATATATATATATTCCAAATATATATATATATATATATATATATATATATATATATATATATATATATATATATATATATTCCAAATAATTGAGTCTGGACAACACACCTATACAGCCTTGTGCTTTGAAACAATATTGTGTTATGTGGACAACAGATTTTCTTGCCAGACCATATTCGGATGTGGTAATACCGTCAACACAGACAAACAAAACAAAGCTAACACATGCATTTCCTACTTAACAAATTTAATGTAATATAAGTCGTACATACTAAATGGGGTTCAACTTGTACCGAGTACTGATGCCATATATTTGGCAGGGAGTAACTAAAAACAGAGAAGATGTTGCTGTGAAGATGCTGAGGATTCGTGACCCAAATCTAGACTCTAAGCAGTTCCAGAATGAGTTTTATAACGTCAAGAAGCTTAGCCATCCAAACATTGTGCAGGTTCTTGGATATTGTTATGAAACAGAGAAAAAACCTTTTTTCATGCCCGATGGAAATAAAGTTTTTGTTGATGAGATGCATACGGCACTCTGCTTTGAGTATTTGCAAAATGGTAGCCTTCAGAAACATCTTTATGGTATGATGCTGCTCCATTTCAGTATGTCTTGGAAGAGATTTGTGTTTTACATTTGCAATTGATTAAGAATTTGTTTGTTTACTACTGCAGATAAATCTTGTGAACTTAAGCTTGAATGGCACACGTGTTTCAAAATAATCATGGGGACTTGTGAGGGCCTAAAGTATATTCATTAGGATCTGAAAGAACCTATGTACCACTTGGACCTGAAACCTGACAACATATTACTAGATAAGGATATGCTGCCAAATATTGCAGATTTTGGTTTGTCCAGGATCTTTGGTGAAGAACTAACACGAACCACATCCAGACCTTATGGAACACTGTAAGTTGAATGCCCCAAGTGAATATATACCTTTCCAAATCCAACAAAACATGTTCTCTACAAATTCATTGTGTTCGATGCAATGCAGTGGGTACCAACCACCAGAATATATTGATAATGGTGAAATTTCAGCAAAGTTTGACATATTCAGCTTGGGTGTCATAATGATAAGAATAGTGTCAGGACCTGAAAGCTACCAAAAACGTCTAGACATGCCTTCAGATGAGTTTATTGATGAAGTGAGAAATAACATTCTTATTAACAAGATATTTTTTAATATAATACTTTGTCATATTTACATCAGAAAAGTATCAGCCAAGCTTGACATGTTGATTTATAGGTTCAAAAAAACTGGAGAAAAAGGTTGCAAGCAACAAACACTAGCGATTCCTTGCTTGGATTATATTGCCACCAAGTAGTGACATGCATTCAGATAGCATTGAATTGCTTGGAGAATGATAGCCAGTAAAGGCCTGATATTGTGGATATCATGGAGAAGCTAAATAAGACTGAAACTAACATGTGCAAGGTAATTAATATCATTTGTAAAGGCATGCAATGGGTAGCTAGGTCAGGAATCAATTTTACTGCATGCACAGTCAAGTGATTAGTGTTAGATAATCTACTGCTACCTTGTATGAACACAGCAAGGGAAGGTGGCGCTGAAAGACCCCCTGCTGTGATACTGTAGCCCTGCTGTGTTATCTAGTTACTATTGCAGCATGTGCGCTGTAGTAGGACTAGATGGATAGAGTTGTATAAATAGACTACCACGGCAACTCAGTAAAGAGAGTTCAGATTTGCCATCTCCCATACAGGACTTCGGCCAACGCTGGTGTCTTGTACTGTGTGTGTATGCTCTGTTCTTTCTCTTCTTCAACCTCTAGCCATAGTGTATGGGGACAGACAACGCTTGTTCGTGGTCGGCTTAGCTAGTGGGTGCTCGGCAACACTAGCGGGTGCTCGGCAAGACTGGTGAGTGGTTCACTCACTTGAGTCGGTAATCCTGTGGGCTAACAAGTAGTATCGGAGCCGTACAAGCACCGTCGCCAAACTAACCGCTGGCGATAACGGGCGGTTCCGAGATGGGCGACAGCAGTGGCACTGCTGTGGCTGCCCAGCCACGACCGGAGGTCGTTGTTCGCACGGTGCGGGAGGTCAGCGGCACCAGTTGGCCGACGCTGACTCGCACCAACTATAGAGAGTGGTTGATGACCATGAAGGTCAAGCTCAGAGCCCGATGGCTCTGGAATGCTGTTGACAAGGGCACCGACAATGAGGAAGAAGTTCAAGATGCGCGCGGAGGCCGAGAGCGGCAAGAAGCTCCGCGTGCTGAGGACTGATCGCGGTGGCGAATTCACTTTGGTGAAGTTTGCTGCGTACTGCACGGATCAGGGTGTGGAGCGACACCACATGGCACCATACTTGCCACAACAGAATGGCATGGTGGAGAGGTGGAACCAGATGGTGGTCGGCATGGCCCGATCCATGATGAAGGTCAAAGGCATGCCGGCAAGGTTCTGGGGTGAGGCGGTGACCATGGCGGTGTTCATCATCAACCGCTCTCCGACCAAGGCCCTGATAGGCAAGACGCCGTTCGAAGCTTGGTATGGGCGCCAGCCGAGCGTGTCCTTCCTCTGGACATTCGGCTACATCGGCCACGTCAAGAAGACGAAGCCGAACCTCACCAAGCTGGAGGATAGGAGCACACCGATGGTGTTCTTGGGCTACGCAGAGGGTACCAAGGCGTACCGGCTCTATGACCCACGCGGAGACAATGTGCTTGTCTCGCGCGACGTCGTGTTCGACGAGAAGGCAGCTTGGGACTAGAGCAGTCCAAGCACGGGGGAAGCTGGCAACTTCACCAACACCTTCATCGTCGAGCACCTAGTCATCCACGGTGGTGGAGACGCTGGGGAAGAGGTGCCAAGCACTCCGGGAGAGGTGCCGAGCACTCCAGCGATAGAGCCGAGCACTCCTAGGGCAGTGCCGAGCACTTCGAGAGGGATGCCAAGCACTCCGAGAGGAGTGCCGAGCAGTCTTGGAGGGATGCCGAGCATGCCAGGAGTGGTGCCGGGAGATTCTGCTATGGTGGCGACCACTACGGGACGGGTGCCGAGTACTCCCATGGCGTAGCCAAGATGTTTTGCAGTGGTGCCGACCACTCCAAGACTGAGGCTGAGCACTCCTACAGTGTGGCCGAACACTGCAGGAGTAATGACGAGCTGTCCAGAAGTAGTGCCGAGCACTGCAACTAGCGTGCCGAGCACTCAAGGTGCTATGCCGAGCACTCCGGTGGAACAGGGAACTCCATCAATGCTGATTGAGTTTGCCTCACCTCCAAGTGACATCACTGAATTCGTGGAAGCCTACCACGAAGGTGAGGAGGTGCGGTTCCGCAGGCTGGATGACATCGTTGGCGGCACAGGACCCTCAGGACAGGCTGGTTGGCTACTCAATGACGTAGAGCTGCTGCTCGTCAGTGCAGAGGAACCACCCACGTTCATGATGGCCGAGCGGGACGAAAACTGGCGACGGACGATGTTGCAGGAGATGAAAGAGATTGAGGAAAACGAGACTTGGCAGCTCGTCGATCCACCTCCAGGATGCCGTCCGATCAGCCTAAAGTGGGTGTACAAGGTCAAGCGAGACGAGCTCGGTGCCATTGTCAAGCACAAGGCTCGTCTTGTCGCCCGAGGCTTTGTTCAGCGTGAGGGCATAGACTTCGAGGAGGTCTTTGAGCCAGTACCACGCATGGAGTCGGTCCATTTGCTACTAGCTTTGGCAGCAGCAAAGGACTGGCGCATCCATCACTTGGATGTTAAATCGGCCTTCCTCAACGACGAGCTGGCGGAGACGGTCTTCGTCAGGCAACCTCTAGGTTTCGCCATCAAGGGAGAGGAGCACAGGGTGTTCCGACTGCACAAGGCGCTCTATGGTCTGTGGTAGGCCCCATGAGCATGGAACGCCAAGCTTGACGCCACGCTAGGCGAGCTTGGGTTTCAGCATTGCGCAACTGAGCACGTGCTCAACATGCGGCGACGGGGGAAGGAGGAGCTCGTCATCGGTGTGTATGTGGATGACTTAATCGTCACCAGCACGCGCATGGAGGACATCAATAGCTTCAAGCGCGAGATGGCGTCTCGTTTTCGAATGAGCGATCTCGGCACACTCTCCTACTACCTTGGCATCGAGGTGAGATAGGGGAAGGAGGAACTCACGCTCGGTCAGAGTGTGTATGCCTCCAAGCTGTTGGAGAGGAGCGGCATGGCTGAGTGCAAGCCATGCGTGACTCTGATGGAGGAACGGCTGAAGCTGACGAAGGCCAGCACTGCGGCGAAGATGGATGCAACACTCTACCGAAGCATCGTCGGCGGTCTGCGCTACCTAATCCACATGAGGCCGGAAATTGCATTCGCCGTGGGCTATGTCAGTCGCTTCATGGAGGATCCCAGAGAGGATCACTGGGCTGCGGTGAAGCGGCTACTATGCTACGTCAAGGAGATGGTGGATCAAGGGATCATTTTTCCGAAGACCGGCGGGAGTAGGCTGTAGCTCACTGTGTTCAGCGATGCAGATATGGCGGGGGACATCGACAGACGACGGAGCACCTCTGGCATGCTCATCTTCCTCGGGTCGGCCCCAATTTTATGGTTGTCGCTGAAACAGAAGGTGGTGGCGCTATCTACGTGCGAGGTAGAGTACGTAGCGGCGGCCACAGCGGTGTGCCAAGTTGTGTGGCTGCGTCGGCTGCTGGGCGAGCTGACCGGTGTGGAAGCTCACCCACTAGCACTGATGGTGGACAACCAGCCCGCCATCGCCCTCGCGAAGAATCCGGTTCTGCACGACCAGAGTAAACACATCGACGTAAAGTTCCACTTCCTCAGGGACTGTGTCGATGGAGGGCAGATCGTCATCGAGTTCGTCGAAACTGGTCGGCAACTCGCGGACGTCCTCACCAAGCCGCTCGGACGTCTTTGACTCACGAAGCTGAAGGAGATGATCGGCATGGAAGGGGTACAAGAGTTAGCAGTAGGATTAGGGGAAGATTGTTAGATAATCTACTGCTACCTTGTGTGAACACAGCAAGGAAAAGCGGCGCTGAAAGCCCCCCTGCTATGATACTGCAGCCGCTGCAGGTGCAGGCGCCGTACGGCTCACCTGCAGCACTGTAGCCACATGCAGAGGCTGGCGCAGAGTCAGCCCTCCTGTGTTATCTAGTTACTGTTGCAGCATATGCGCTATACTAGGAATAGATGGATAAAATTGTGTAAATAGACTACCGTGGCAACTCAGTAAAGAGAGTTCAGATTTATCATCTCCCATATAGGGCTTCGGCCAACGCTGGTGTCTTATATTGTGTGTGTATGCTATGTTGTCTCTCTTCTTCAACCTCTAGCCATAGTGTGTTGGGACGGACAACGCTTGTTCGTGGTCGGCTTAGCTAGTAGGTGCTCGGCAACACTAGCGGGTGATTGGCAAGACTGGTGAGTAGTTCACTCACCTGAGCCGGTGATCCTGTGGGCTAACAATTAGTTCACTTAGCATGTATTTGGTTGGATGGATTGAGTGAGATCTGTTGGGGAGAGCTTAGTTTTTTAGGTGTCTGGTTGTGAGAATATCGGGAACAGGGTCATTCCACCACAGAATATTTTGTGTATACTCGGAACCAAGCGATCCATCCAAATCGAGTGGATGGAGACATCCGACTTGAATCGCACATGGTCATGAGCAAGCGAACACATGGGCGCATAGATTCAATGCCAGCAGCGAGATAGGGTACGTGCTGCATGGCTATGGTGGGACATGGCCTGATGGCTACATGGTTGAGGTCACGACACCGCGGCGTAGGCTGGCTGTTTGGTGATTTGAAGATAATGCAAAGGTCATGACAAGAAGAAAGAACATAGAGGGTGGCTTCAATCTCAGTGGTGACACTAAGGACCCATTTGGCACAGTTCAGCTAAAATAGTGAAGCTGTTTTTTTGGAAAATAACTTCGTGAGCAGCTTTTTTGGTGAAGCTGAGTTGTTTTGGAAAAACTGTTTGGTAAAATAGCTTCACCAACAACTTCATGCATGGTTAAGAGAGGAAAATGGGGAAGAGAGCTGTGAAAAAATACTTTTTTCAGCTTCACCTCAACTCGTCCCTTTGTGAGAGGAGAGAAAAAACAGTTTTACCCATGAAGCTGTTTTGAAAAAGGGTGTTTGGCAACAAAAAAAAAAAAAAAAACTCACAACAGCAAATGAAGCTGTTGGTGAAACTGTGCCAAATAGGCCCTAAGACTCATTCATCACACATTGAGTGCATGGGGGAGCAGTGCCGGTGGACAACCACTTTAGGAGGAAGTGGCATTTCCCTTGCGTGCAGGGAGTAGTACAACTGGCGAGGGTGTGAGGGGTGGCGGCGGTGTCTGCTTATGCATTTTAGCACGCGACGAGTGAGCGTGTGATGGGGGTGGTAGTAACTGCAGCAAGCGATCATGCTCGGGAGCCGTGGTGGTGGGCGGGTGCGTTGGGCAACAGCACAAGTGAGTTCGTGGGTGACATGTGGAGTGGCACACCAATGTGGGCAAAAGAGATAGAAGACAGGGAAGGAAAAAAAATATGCGACCCTAGGTAGGCCGCACACATCTGGTGCCTCCTCCCTAAATCCGCACTTCAACTAAATAAAAACACAATGGATGGACTCATCTCTTCAGCCAAATAAGAGATATGATGACCCGCTCCCCAAAACCAAGAGCAAGACTATTCCATCCTTACTTTATCACCATACCAGACACATGCTTAGTTCTGTTTTCTTGGTATACTAAGAGTTACTCTCTCCATTTCAAATTTTTAGTTATTCTGGTTTTTCTGGATACATAGATTTTACTATATGTATCTAGACAATGTATATATAGGCGCAAACCAAAAGATATTTACCTAGAAAAGCTAAAACAATTTACAATTCAGAACAGATGGAGTACTTCTCAAAAAGTATTGTATTATTCATGAGCCTAATAATATAGAACCAAAATTTCCATCCTTCAAAACTGATACTAGTTATTTGAAACATATTGGTTGATAGGGACATGACTCAACTATCTGCTTATATGATCTTTTCTCCAAAGCTATAATAGCCTTACATTCAAATTGAATGTAGATAATAGGCACATGGTACAACTTGTCGTTATTTTTTATATACTGAATTATTTGGCTGGAAACTACAGGAACATAACAAATTTATTGTTTAACACCGGTTCTCCATTGTTTCAAGTATCAAATGTGTCTCACACATGCAGCTCTCCTGCATGTTGGGAAAGAAGCAACACGCCACAATATTTTCTTTAAGATGTGGTTTATTGAATACAAAAAATTGCTTTCTTGCTTAGTTTATGAGTGTCACTACTCCCTCTATCAAAAAAACATACTTAACTATATGCTTCATGTTCATCACAATTGAATCTAATATTGACACCATAATACAAAATATTTATTGAAATATCATGAAAAGATATTTCCTAGTATGAACTTTTATTTGAATTACACATTTTGTAAAATTGTTAGTTGAAATATTCACCTTGAAAATTGTTTTACTGGCTTCAAAAACTAACAGTGATTTGAATTCCACAGAAAGGATGTCATGAAACTGTTTCCAAAATGACAATTAATAATAACAAGATAGACATGAGAGAAGGACCAAAGGAAATAGCAGGTCCACACCAAAATACTATTCTGATGCCAGGCCCTAGGTATAGCGAGGAGTTTTTTGATGGACCAGAAACATCATCAGATGTAGTAGAAGAACTCATTGTGGGGAGGACAGAGGAAAAAGCGGGAATAATGACTTTACTTCTGGTCATGTCAGAAAAGGTCGTCATCCTTCCTATACATGGTATTGGAGGCATTGGCAAGACAACTTTTGCAAGATTGATTTACAATGATCCAAACTTCAAATGTTATTCACATGTGTGGGTTAATGTGTCAGAGATTTGACTTGTACAAAATTAGTGATTCTATTATTTCACAGCTCTGTGAAAAAGAGAACCAAGATAATGAAAGACAAATGAGACATAGTTGCCTCATGGGGCAACTTCCTGGTAAGAAGATTATGATTGTTTTAGATGACCTGTGGGAGGATAATCAATTTCAGCTGCAAGAGTTGAAAGATATGCTATATCATGATGACAGTAACATAATTATTTTAGTAACAACACGTAGTGAACGTGTTGCACAGAGAATCTGTAATAATCATCAGCCATACAAGTCATTGCCCTTGACAAATGACATGTGTTGGGCAATAATTAAACAAAGGAGTGGTTCTGAAGCTAGAGAAGACAAATAACAATTGACATGTATAGGTCAAGAAATTGCTCAGAAGTGTGGTGGTGTTGCTTTAGCAGCTCGATCTCTTGGCTTCACTTTGCGGAACATGAATTTTGACTAATGGAAGAAAGTGAAAGACAATGAAATCTGGAATGAACCTGTTTTAAGGGATGCCTCTCTGCCAAATCAAGTTCTTGCGTCTTTAATGTTAAGCTATAGCTATATGGCACCATGTTTGGAGCCGTGCTTTACATATTGTGCAATTTTTCCAAAAGGTCACAAGATAGTTAAAAATGATCTTTACCCGTGGATTTCTTTGGGTTTCATCAACCCAAAACAGTTACTCTCAGCTATGCAGCTCTGTGAGAAGTATACCATGCAGCTCTGTGAGCGGAATTCCTAGTAAAAATATAGAGGATCCTTCCACTTAGATGAAAAGGAATTTTTCCATACAATCCAATAGAGCCATGGAATTCCCGAGCCGTTGTGGCTGTACCTGTACTGCAGGAATACGAAAACTCGCTATTCACTCAGTTTATTTTCCATAATAAGATTATGTAGGAGAGATGGCCGAGCGGTTCAAGGCGTAGCATTGGAACTGCTATGTAGACTTTTGTTTACCGAGGGTTCGAATCCCTCTCTTTCCATTTCTCTTAATTCATCAATGTCAGCGATCACAATGTATCAAATTAAATAACAATTTATTCCAACAATAATACCTTTAATTAATAGAAATTCTCTTTCTTTCAACTATTCCCCAAGGTGTGTTATTTCTACTTCTGCATGCCAATAGTACATTTGAATTTTTATGCTTTTCCTTCAATCAATTTCGAAGAAACTTACATACTAAATGCAACTTTTTGACATGCCGTGCTAACAACATTGGACTGGAATGTAAGATAATCGGTGCTGTCCTTGTTTAGTTTGCTGCAGCAGGAAGTTGGCAAGTCAGTCAATTCCTTGCAGTGTAATTTCTTTGCTACTGTAGTGCAACTTCCTTGCAACTGCACAGCAACTTCCTAGCAATCAAGTAGGACTGAAGAGTAGACTAGACTTAACTGCTACAGCAATCAACCTTCAGTACCAACCTCTGTGTATATACTTGCAACTATGGTAATGTAAAATGTAGTTCAGCTGCATCACATATTCACAGTTCAGCCATTCAAAAATCAGAGCTGCTGGTGCTGCTCGTGCAGTGTGTGTATGCTGGTGCTGCTCGTGGAGTGTGTGTATGCTGGTGCTGCTCGTGCAGTGTGTGTTGTTCTCAACTCTTTTTCTACCTCTAACCGTGAGTTTGTGAGTGAGGGTGCTGGTGAGCTCGCTGCTCACTTGTGCAGAGAGATAATGGGCCAACAAGTGGTATCAGAGCCAAGATTGTCGTGCAGTTGATCACCAGCGATGGACGGCGATGCTGCGAAGACAGTGGCGGTGCAGGGTGGAGGGGCGTATCTGCCGCCTCTGCCACCACCACCGCGTTAGAAGGCACCCGTGCAGAGGATCGTGCGGGGCGTTAGCGGAGTTAACTAGCCGGTCCTCAGCTGCACCAACTACGGTGAGTGGGCAATGACCATGAAGGTCAAGCTCAGAACCTGACGGCTCTGGAAGACTATCGACTTAGGCACCGAGGACGAAGAAGAAGACTGCTCGGCGCTGGAGGCAATCCTGGCCGCCATGCCTCCGGAGTATAGGGAGCCACTAGGGGCGAAGGGATCCGCCAAAGAAGCTTGGGACGCCATCGCGGCCATGCGCATCGGGTCCAATCACGCGAAGAAGGTGAAGACGCAGCAGCTGCGGCAGGAGTTTGATGCACTGGCGTTCCGCGACGGGGAGGCGGTGGAGGATTTCTCCCTCCGGCTGCAGTCGCTTGTCAGTCAAATGGCGGCACACGGCGTCACCATCGACGACGAGGAGGCAGTCGCCAAGTATCTGCGTGTCGTGCTGCTCAAGTACACCCAGATCGCGCTCTCCATCGAGACGCTGATCGACATGTCCACCCTCACGATCGAGGATGTGATTGGGCACTTGCGGGCGGTGGACGACCGTGCAAAGGCGACTGTGACACCGACCAGCGGCAAGCTGCTGTTGACCGAGGAGTGGCTAGCCCGGATGCGGAAGAAGCGGTCTAGGGAAGGCTCCTCTAGCCACAGCAAGGCCCCGCAGAAAGAAGAAGGACGGCGAGCCTCTGGACGGGGACACCTGTCGGCGCTGCGGGACGACTGGCCATTGGGCCAAGGAGTGCAAGAACCCGAAGAAGGAGAAGAAGGCTAAGGCACACCTCGCGCAGGTGGACAATGACAAGCCTACTCTCCTGATGGTGATGTTATGTGCACTGCACGACATCGAGTCCACCTAGGATGAGTGGGCGGCGGCATGGAGCAGAGGTGGTACCTGGACTCCAGCGCCAGCAACCACATGACCAGCTCTAGGGATGCCTTCTCCGAGCTCGACGGCGGTGTTACGGGGTCGGTGAAGTCGGGGACGACTCGAAGGTGGAGATTCGAGTCCGTGGCACCATCATTTTCTGGTGCCAGAACAACGAGCACCACGCGCTGACGGATGTGTACTACATCCCGCAGCTACGTTTGAGCATCGTTAGCATTGGGCAGCTGGACGAGCACAGGTGTGAGGTGCTGGTCAAGAGTTGGATCCTAAGATTCAAGACCGGGAGCAAAGGCTACTCGCCAAATTGCAGCGCTCCCGGAACCTTCTCTACCTGCTCGACCTGAAGGTGGAGCAGCCTATGTGCTTGGTGGCGTGGCATACCGAGGAGCCGTGGCTGTGGCATCTCCGGTTCGACCATCTCAGCTTTGACGCGCTTTGTCAGCTGGAGAAGATGGTGCATGGGCTGCCCCACATCGAGCACGATAGCGAGCCGTGTAACAGCCGCCTGGTGCAGAAGTAGGGGAGGCAGCCATATCCAAAGGCAGCCAAGTATCGCGTGGGGAACGTGCTGGAGCACGTCTACGGCGACCTCTGCGGGCTTATCGTGCCGGCCACGCATGGCGGGCAGCGCTACTGTTTGCTGCTCGTGGACAACTATAGCCATGGCTGCAGCTCCCGATGAGCAAGGATGAGGCGATGACGATCAAGTGGTTCCAGGCGCGGGCTAAGGCGGAGTCTAAAAAGAAGTTGCTCGTGCTAAAGATGGATCGCGGCGGCGAGTTCACATCGGTGGAGTTCGCTGCGTACTGCATGGATCAGGGGGTGGTACGCCACCACACCGCGCCGTACTCGCCACAACAGAATGGCATGGTGGAGCGGCAGAACCAGATAGTGGTGGGCATGGCTTGATCAATGCTGAAGGCGAAGGGCATGCCAGCGGAGTTCTAGGGAGAAGCGGTGAGCAAGACGGTGTTCATTCTCAACTACGCACCCACGAAGGCCCTGAATGGCATGACGCCGTTCGAGGCTTGATTCGGGAGGAAGCCGGATGTCTCCTTCCTCAGGACGTTTGGGTGCATCGGCGACGTCAAGAAGACGAAGCCGAACCTCACCAAGCTAGAGGATAGGAGCACTACGATGGTGCTCCTAGGCTATGAGGAGGGCAGGAAGGCCTACCGACTGTATGATCCGAGAGGAGGCAAGGTGGTGGTCTCGCGGGGTGTGGTGTGCGACAAAATGGAGGCCTGTGATTGGAAGGATTCGGGCATGGGGGAAGCCGGTGGCGTTGGTGGGACATTCGTCAGCGAACACATGGCCATCCACGGAGGAGGAAATGCAGGAGCAGAGGAGCCAACTGTGGACATGCCAAGTCCAGCAGCTGTGGCAGCACCAGGTGGGCCGCCAAGTCCTGCCGTGATAGGCGCGGGTGAGCAGTCTCCACCAGTGGATGCGCACATGCCTCCACCACAGTCACCAACTATGGCAGGACAGGGGACACCTCCAACGACACCAGTCGAGTTCACCTCTCCTCCAAATGACATCGACGAGTACATGGATGCCTTCGACGATGGCGACGAGGTGCGATTCTAGAGGGTGGAAAACCTCGTCGGGGAATCGGCTGCACCAGGCCTAGCAAGCAGACTGCTTGACAATCAGGAGCTGCTCCTGGTGAGTGTGGAGGAGCCACCCATGTTTGCGCAGGCCGAGCGGGGGACGCAAACTGGAGGTGGGTGATGATGGAGGAAACGAAGGTGATCGAAGAGAACGGGACTTGAGAGCTCGTTGATGCACCTCCAGGCTGCCGTCCGATCGGGCTCAAATGGGTCTACTAGGTCAAGCGGGACGAGCGCAGTGCCATCATCAATCACAAGGCACACCTCGTTGCCCGTGGCTTTGTCTAGCATGAGGGCATCAACTTTAAGGAAGTCTTTGCGCTAGTGGCATGCATGGAGTCGGTCCGCCTGCTGCTGGCCATGGCAGCGGCAAAGGATTGGCGCATTCATCATGTAGATGTCAAGTCAGCATTCCTCAACGTCGAGCTTGTGGAGACGGTCTTCATCTAGCAAGCTTCGGGCTTTGCCATCAAGGGAGCAGAGCACAAGGTGTTGCTGTTGCGCAAGGCCTTGTACGGGCTGAGACAGGCACCACGGACATGGAACGCCAAGCTCGATGCCATGTTGGGCGTGCTTGGGTTCACGTGCTGCAAAACAGAGCACGCGGCGATGGGGGAAGGATGAGCTTGTCGTTGGCGTGTATGTGGACGACTTGATCATCTCAGAAGCACGTGCGGTGGACATCGACGACTTCAAGCGCAAGATGGTGGCTCGGTTCCGCATGAGCCCTCTCGGCCAACTCTCCTACTACCTTGGCATTGAGGTGAAGCAGGTGTCAACGAAATCTGGTCGATAGTTTACCGAGGGGTATACCCCCGGTAGTAGATGAATCAGTGGAGGTGCACGTGATACGAACCAGATGGTAACAGAGACACAAGACACAAGATTTATACAGGTTTAGGCCATCAGCTTGACGTACCACCCTACATCCTGTGCTCTGTTATTTTGTATTGATTGTGTATCAGATTTGATATATCTTGTCTAGGGGACTCCTACTCCTCCTTATATACTCTGGAGGGGTAGGGTTACAAAGAAAATATCTTATTTGTTATTATATAATAAATCACATCTTCATGTAGTCTTGCGGTGCACACCTTGATCTTGTGGGCTAGGCCACCTTTGGGCCATGGCCCATGTCTTGTCCTATGGATATCGGGGGTCATATCCCCCACAGCTAGTCCCTGAGCGCCTTATATCCACTTGGCGACACCATCTTGATCAAGTCCGAGTAGTTTAACACAAAGCCGATCAGTTTTGCTGATGACCTGGACGGTGAAAATCAAAGCCAACCTGTTAAACTGGTGACCTGGGCGGTGAAAGTCGAAGCCGACCAGTTAAACTGGTGACCGAGCGATGAAAGTCATAGCCAACCAGTATAACCGATGACTTGAGCAGTGAAAGTAGGAGCCGACCAATTTAATAGGTTAATCGATCTCAGACTTAGCCAAGTAAGGCTTGTTGGAAGGATGTAAGGGGCTCAAGATTAAATTGAAAAATTCTCCGAGTGAAGTGTAGCCACTTAGACTCCGTTTGCGAGGAATCATCCATGACTTAGTCAATAAGGAAGGTAAATCAAGAAAAGAGCACTACATTCACCGCTAGGTGAAGTATAGTCACTTAGTCCTCGAGCCTGCTAGAAGATAATGAAATAAATCTTGTAGCAGGGTCAAAGAAAATAAGCCTGAAAGCTTGCCAATGTCATCTGTCATGTGCGTATCAAGACCCCAAATGTGCTACCCAAGATCAGCACCCTGATCCGAACAGCATGGAGAAAGTTGATAGCACACCAATGAGACGTAGCAAGATCTGACCGCCAAGGGAGTCCCCAGCTTAGCTGGCGACTCTTGCACGAAGAATCCAAACGCCAAGGAGTCCCTAGCTTAGCTGGTGACGCTTGTACGAAGAATCCGAACGCCAAGGACTCCCTAGCTTAGCTGGCGAGCCCTAGCGTGGCTGACGATGAAGCGACGAACAATCCAAATGTCGTGGAGTCCCTAGCTTAGCTGGCAAGCCCCCAACATAGCTGACAATGAAGCGACGGACAATCCGACTAGTTGGTTGGTGAAGAATCGAGCACCGATCAGCCCAACCAACTGGTTGGCGACGAAGTGAGCACCGAGTAGAAGTGAACGCTGAATAGTCCGACCAACTGGCCGGTGGCAAAGTCCATGAACCTAGCGGTCCGACCAGTTGATCGGCGGAGAAGTCTGAAGGCCAGGTGGTGCGACCACCCGGACGATGATCCTGTAATAAATATGTAGAATGAGTAGTACATGATGTAAAAATAAATATATGAACTCGACGATGAAGGCAGCAGAGTGGAATAGATAGACATTATGTTTGTATGAAGTCTTCATATTTTAAATGAGTAACTTCCTGCCAGTTGGTTCTGTATCACATCACCAGCCCCGACTAGCCCATACTCCATAGCATAGAGTGCTTAGCACCCGTTTACGTGTAAGAGCATAGGCGTCGCCGAGGAGCCACCGCCGACCACCCATAACGCCGAGGGCTGGCGCTCGTGCACGTGTAGGAGTGAGATCAAGAACAGGGCTATTTTTGGTAACGCAAGTGAGAATGTGGCTAGTCGGCCAGTTGATGAAGAATATCTAAAATATATTGTAAACATTAAGTTTCCTTTTGGACATGTGTTTATATTTAATATAAACTGCCCTGAGCCCCCCAGCCCTGATTAACCCATAAACCATAACGCGGAGCGCTAGAGCTCGTGTACGTGTAGGAAGACAAGCATCACCAAGGAGTCACTGCCAACCACCCATAATGTAGATGCATGCACTCATGCACATGTAAGGAGTAGCCAGAGACAGGGTCGTCTCTGGAGAGCACAAGCGTAAACGTGGCTGTTCGGGGAGCTGTTGAGGCAGAAGTGTATGTCATCTTTAAGATGGTATACAAGGAGAAAAGTCATTTAGAGAATAATCATGTAGAGAATAGTATGAAGAAACATCATGGCAAAAACTTTATTAAATATTCATATATAAAAAGGTACTTATCTTTAGACATAACGTCTGGTCGGCGGCGATGAAATTGCCCAGCCCTCGAGCTTTTTGGCCTGTCGTAATGGCAATGGTCGCGGTCGTTATAACGTTGTTCTTCACGGAGATCATTGCGACGCGGCAGGTGATCAGAACGAGTAGTCCGGTCGGCTCACTTAACGGCTCGCTTGACGGCTCGGACGGTTCGTTTGATAGCTCGGATGGGTACGTAGAGTCATAGGTGAACGGACGTAATCGGAGCCTGACGGAGTCAATCCGCGTGGGGAGGCAAAGTCCTTGAGCGTGCCTGACTGAGGCGAGGGCACAGTCCAAGATCTTCCTTGCATGCCTGAGATACGTGAGGTTGCCTGCATGGCAGTGTAGATCCAGATGCATATGTGCTTGTATATCTCTTCAACTACTCCAATTAGCTTGTATGGTCGATTAGCATCTTCGGTGGAAACACCGCTCCACATCGCTTTATCGCCGGCCGCGTTTCTTGATTGCTGGTCATCATGATCCGCGGCAATGATCTTGCGTATCCGATCGGGTTGCTGCTAACAGAAATCATGCAGACAAACGGATATATCTGGAAGTATAATAACAATATTTAATTAGAAGCGACTTGACTTAGCTTTCTTAGATTCCGATCTTGTTGTCGCATGTTACATCTGTTGGAGGTGCATGGCAAGGCGTCGGACTCCAGCACGTGCGGCCATTCGCTGAGGAAACCAATCCACTACGTGCCAGCGTCGAGTTGCCGCTGAGTGCTGAGTTGCCAGCGACGTTGGTTGAAGAAAAGATTCCCATCTGGTTCGCCATAGAATCAGCACGCACAACCCCTACTTGACGCGCCACTGTCGATGAAATATGGTCATCAGTCTACCAAGGGGTATGCCCACGGTAGTAAATGAATCGGTGGAGGTGCGCGTAATAGGAGCCGGATGGCGACACAAGCGTAGAGACAAGCGATTTAGACAGGTTCAGGCCGTCTGATCGACGTAATACCCTACGTCCTGTGTCTTTGGTGGATTGTATTGAATATGAGATGTATTCGAAGGGGTCCCTACCCGCCTTATATAGTCTGGAGGGTACAATTACAGGTCGGTTTAGATCTAGATCTATTCGGCTATATGGTAAGTATTTACCAGGAATACGATATCTATCATATCCGAGCAGATCTTCCTTCATCGCCCAGATGTTTTCCGATTTTCTTGCGGTGCATGCCGACCAGAGCTGAGCACCGTAGGCCTTGATCTTATGAGCTGAGCACCGCATGCCGACCAGAGCGGTGCATGCCGACCAGAGCTGAGCACCGTCGGCGTATTGATCGGCGGTCGTGATCATCTCACCAATCCCCTTTGGCGGCTTACGATTGAATTTGGAGCAGAGGTCACGGTGATGGAGTCCTCGGACAAAGGCGGTGATGACTTCTGCTTCCGTGATGTTAGGAATAGAATTCCTCATCTCGGAAAAACGTCTAATGTAGCTACGGAGAAGCTCGGATGGTTTCTGATAACTAGGATTCAAATCATGCTTGGTGCCCGGCCGAGTACACGTAGCCATGTAATTGTCGGTGAAGACCTTCTTCAACTATTCTCAAGATTCGATGGAATCTGGGGCGAGGCTCATGAGCTAGTTTATTATGGTCGGTGAGAGCATGACAGGAAGATAGTTTGCCATGACACTGGTATGTCCCCCGACGGCACGCACGGTGGTGGCATAAGCTTGTAGCCAATGTTTGGGGTTCATCCGCCCCTCGTAGGGCTCGACCCCAGTGATTTTGAAACCACGGGGCCACTGGAGTGTTCGGAGTGCTCTCGTGAATGCTCGGGCCCTTCAGGATCATCACCGTCGGGATCTGCAGCATTGCCGGCGTTAAGTGGCTGGAGGGCTGCATCCGGATTACCGAACTCTTGCTCGTATTCTTAACGCTGACGTACTTCCTTTTCATGCCGAGAGAAACGACGCCCGTCGATATGACGTCGCGCATCCCGGAGATTGTTGATGTGCGCTCGGACATCTTGGTCGACTTCTTGGTCGAGTTGGCGAGGGTAGTTGATATATTTCCCCCTAGCTCAACCTGGAGGGGTTGTCCATCATCACGATGTTGGTCGGTGAAACGACTTCTGCCGGGGGGCGGCGATTGGATTTTGGTGCGGCGGATCGGCGATTCAAGCTTGTCGAGTAGGAAGGTCCCTAATCCTGGCGGATCTCGTTGACCTGGCAGTGCGTGGCTTTAAGCATTACGGCGACCTTGGTGACTTCTGCCGTTTGCTCGAGCCGAGCGAGCTCATTAGCGGCCACGGCCAAGTTGGCGCTTGGGGTCTTGTAGACATCGTGGCCGTCAACATGGACGAATTCATCGTCGTGGTTGCGGCAGAGTGGGAGTGGCCTCCCCTGCGAGTCGAGTTGTTCTTCGTTGCGGGCAGCCTCGGCTAGCGCAATGGCAGCCTCATTCGCTCGGCGCTACGCATGGTTGGCGTTTCTGTTGACACGAGCTGTGCGGTCCTCATCGGTTTCTCCATCTCGTGGAGGGTTGTCGATGCTGACATTAAAAATCCCACCTCCTCGGAAGGGTGGAAAAGGAGGTTGGATGGCAGCGATTTCGGCGACAATCTTCGTAGAGCCCTAGGACTCAAAGTTTGGATTTTCCTCCAGGATGGTGTGGAGGGATTCTTCAGGACGTTGGCCGATTTGCAGCATATTGATAGTCGGCGAGAGCTAGTCGACGATCGGGTCAGCGACAGGGTTGATGTCTCCAATCTGCTCAGCGAATTTGTCCTGTAGGGCATCCTGATGGATGGTGGCCGTATCCCCTAGAGTTTCCCGTTCAGCTTCCGATAGATCGGAACCGGAAGGTGGTCGGCGCCGAACTAGAGTGGTCAGAGCCGATTCCATGAGTGAGAGGCAGTCGGCGAGCTTCTGGCCGACCTGATCGATGGATGTGATCAGATCGTCGTTGCTGATCTGCTTCCTCGGGTAGCGGGGGAGCAGGCGGCGAGTTGTTGGTGAAGACGATCTCGGAGACGGTTCCGAGATCGGATCTACCATTGCAGGTGTTGTTGTGGTTGGCGCAGAATCGATCTGCACCGGCTCGATGATCTCCCCATCTCCTTCAACATTGATGACCCAGGAGATCGATCCGACTGTAAAGATCTGGTCAGGCTTTGAAGAGGACGAAGAGCCTGCAAAATGTACCATCTTGTTTGTCGTGGAAACAGCACGCACACCCCTACCCAGCGCGCCAACTGTCGACAGAATATCGTCGGCAGTCCTCCGAGGGGTATCCCACGAAGGTAGATTAATCAGCTGTGGTGCGTGTAATCAAGAACAAGAAGACAACAGAGACACAAGAGTTAGACAGGTCTGTTGGTTTGTATTGGCTATCGTATGATATTGCGTGTGTTTTGAGGGGGTCCCCTACCCGCCTTATATAGCCGGGGGTAGGGTTACAAGTCGGTTAGATCTAGAAGATAACCGGTAAGTAATAACAGATTACAGGAATCATGTGATCGAACATATCCTAACAGATCTCATAGCATCTTCAGGATATCGCCCTTGATGTCTTGCGGTACACGCCGAGCTGTACCGTGCACCATAGGTCTTCGTCTTGTGGGTTGGACCACCCCTAGCAGCGCAGCCCATGTACTCTGCCGTGGGTATCTGGGGTTGTACCCCCCACAATGATAATTTTACAACATTCTATCTCAAACGTAGCACTTTGATTGTCACTAGACGTGCTAGAAAAAAGATAAATCTTAGAAATTGTCACAATGATCAGAAACATCTAGCCTTTAACCAGATAGACTTTAATCATCGTACCTAATAATAGTCATTGAATCTATTCTAATTTATAAAAATTTACCCACCTCTGCCATTGTAAAAAATACGTAAATTAACCTCCTAATTTTGCATCTAAATTACCCAACTCTACCATTATGAAAGATATTCAAAAATAACCTCCTAAGTTTGTATATAAATTAGCCACATCTCCTAATATAAAAATTAATTCAAAACAACACCCTATATTTGCATCTAAATTCTCCACCTTTGCCATTATTAACGATAATTCAAAATAACTCACCCTAACATTGTATCTAAATTACCCATGTTTTGAGTATGAAGATAATTCAAATAACCCTCCAACTTTGAATCTAAATTACCTACCTCTGTCATTATGAATGATAATGCAAAGCAGCTCCTAAGTTTGTATTCAATCTACCCATATAAGCAAAAATGTATGCAATATGTTTAGCACTATGAAACAAAATGGGCTGTAGATTTATGCATGATCTTTTGTTCTCTCTTCACTGACAAAGACGCCATTTATTTTGTCAAATTCATAGATTGACAAAAACGCATTCAATCTGCAACATATTCAGAATGTACATTACTTAACTTATTCATTCTTTTAACCTGCTAAAATTTTTACTTCATTTTTTAAGAAAAACACGTGAGCAGAATAAGGTGTGACCATCAAGTTTATCAACTGTGTGGCTTCTAGAATCAGTATATGGTATCAAGGATTTACATGCTAGATAATTTTATTTTCCTTTTTTATCATGCCTCAAATGTGTGTATATATATATATATTTTGATGTTTGTTAGGAATGCCTGGACGGGAGTCATTGAAGCCTAGGCGGAGTGATGGTATATAAAATATTAGTCTCATACTAATCAACTTACGATCTTGGTATGATGATGATGGTACAGAAGAATCTGACAATCCACAACTGTAAATCATGGAGGAAATTAGCGGAGTTCATTTGAACAATCCTACTTGAGGACTTTCTGAAGATATGGGGTAAATAGAAGTTATGCTAAATGACATTTATTATAATTGTGAATATCCATCATAAGCCTTATAGATACTTCAAATAGTAGCTCGCATTTTTCATTAATCAACATATATTGAGTTGATGTTTTTTTGTTGTTAGATTAATGTAAATTCTATAGTAGCGACAATGCATTTTGCATTGTATAAAGTGTATGCTTCCATTCCTTGTTGATTCACAATGCAAGTTCAACTTGCAGACGTATAAATTGGGCCAATCAAATAATTAAAATTGTTGTATAATATATATATATATATATATATATATATATATATATATAAAGGGAGGAATATTTATGATGATTGCAGTGTTGTTTCTTACAGCAACATGAAATCAGGTCTAAGTTGATGCATGAAAGAAAAGTCCACTAATCTAGTGCTAAGGGGCCTATCATGCGAATGTAAGGCATCCCCTTGGTTTTCTTGGATGTATTGCCATAATTGGGATGAGTACTAGATATCGTCATATTAGGGATGGATTTTGTTTTTCCTTGGCCCGTAGCAACACATGAGCAATTACCTAACCAATTTAGAATTTCGCAAAACTGCAATTGGGAGAAAGGGATCATGGCATGGTAGGGTTAAGCAAACTTATTTACGAAGCCGGCGGGTACAGAGCATAGTAGGAGCCAAAGGCCGAGGGTGACTTGATCCAGACGAGCCACAAGCTAGGAGATGCTAACGGAGAAGGTTGGATCAGAAAGATGCATCACGGATAAGACATCACAACATCAAAAATGAAGTTTACCAGGTGGGCGGCATAACAGGAAGAAAATTCGGTGCAGGCTCCCTCCACCGATGCCTCCATGCCTACCCAGCAGATAGAAGCCACACGTCCCAAAAACTCATCGCACGGGCAGGCGGTGCGGCTCCTCTGCTGCTCCTTTTCTTCAAGGCATCGGCTCAGGCTCCCTCCATCCCTCGGCTCGGCTGCAAGCAGCATTGACTCGGCTTGCCCAAATCAGCAGCGTCCCGACGGATGAGGGTTCACTACTACAAAATTCAATTTGCGCAGCGTCGTCCCGAAGGTCTCCGTGGCGGGCTCCTATTTTTGCCCGTCACGGTAAATCCCACGATTTACCGCGGCGGGCACTTTTTATTTTCCACAGTGGGCATTTTTGCCCGTCACGGTAAAACGATTTACCGTGGTGGGCATATTAAGATGCCCGCCACAGAAAATACCCTATTAACCGTGGCGGCCGTCTTAAGGTGCCTGCCACGGTAAATCGATTTTCCGTGGCGGACACATTATAAGGCCCGCCACGGAAAAGGCCACGGCCCAATAGGCACACCAGCGAGGCCCGTATCCAATTCTGATTTATCGGGCTTATATATACGGGGGTTTTAGGGTTTTCACTCCACCTCTCTCTCTCTCCACCACTCCTCCCTCAACCGGCAGCCACTCTCTCCCTCTCCTCCGATCCTCTCCTCCCTCAACCGGCGGTAGCCACCACTCCTCTTGGTCCTCTCGCACGAGGCACGGCGTCCCTCTTCCTCCCTTCCTCTCCTCCTCGTCCTCCCTCAACCGGCGGCCCTCCTCCTCCCTCTCCTCCTCCCTCAACAGGCGGTGGACGGCGGCTCGAGGCACGCAGTGGCGCGGCGTCGCGGCCGCGGATCCAGGCGAGGGCGCCGATGTGGACGGACGCGGATCCAGGCGTGGATCGAGGGCGCCGGCCGCAGATCCAGGCGTGGACGGCCGCGGGTCCGGCGGTGGCGCGGCGGGGGAGGCCGGATCTACCGCGAGCCCCTCCTTCCCCTTCTCCACCAGGCAGATCCAGGCGACGGCGGCCCTGGCGGAGGCCCCGGCGGCGGATCCGGCGGTGGCGCGGCCGGGGAGGCCGGATCCGCCGCGAGCCCCTCCTTCCCCTTCTCCGCTGGGCAGATCCAGGCGACGGCGGCCCTGCCGGAGGTCTCGGCGGCGGATCCGGCGGTGGCGCGGCCGGGGAGGCCGGATCCGCTGCAAGCTCCTCCTTCCCCTTCTCCACCGGGCAGATCCAGGTGCCGGCGGACAGATCCAGGCGGGGGCGGCCCCGGTGGAGGCCTCGGTGGCGGATCCGGTGGTGGCGTGGCCTGGGAGGTCTGATCTGCCGCGAGCGCCTCCTTCCTCTTCTACATCGGGCGGATCCAGGCGGGGGCGGTCCGGGCGGAGGCGCCGACGCCGGATCTGACGGTGGCGCGACCGGGCTGGAGCTACGGCGGATCCAGGTGACGGCGGCGGATCGACGTTGACGGCGAGATCTAGGTCCAGTGCGGCCCAGATCCAAGCCCGTGTGGGCTTTTCTTCTTCTTTTTTTTGTTTTTTCCAAATGATTTACCGTGGCGGGCTTCCTTAGGTGCCCGCCGCGGTAAATCGATTAACTGCGGCGGGCAAAGCAGCCCGCCGCAGGAAGGCCACGATTTACCGTGACTTCCCGGCAGCGGCGGACCGGTTTGCCCGCCGCGGGAAACAAAAAACGGCCGCCGCGGATAAACATTTTGTAGTAGTGGTTTTTTCTGTTCGTCAAATCACGAACTGCAGCCCACGCCGCCGCACGAGCAATGCCTCAGCCTTAGAACGCCATCGCCTAGGCCCCAGTCTGCGTGAATAGAGAACGGAGACGCTACAACAAGAACGGTGCTGGTGGCCGTCATGGCAGGATGAAGGGTCCAGGACGCCGCCACCACTGCCGCAACGAGGGCACATGCTTCCGTGTCTTTCATGGCAGTTATGAAAACAAAGATCAAGGCTCCACAAGACCACAGCTGCCACAAATTGAGCCAAGAACCTAGCTGAAAGTGTGGATGGTTTTTTAGCTTTCAATCTTCGGATAGAACTAAGATAAGCATGTCAAGCATTACATGATTTTTTTTTCACAAATAGAAAATCTGTTAAGTGATTCTAAAACTTTGATACAAGGATAGTCGATAAATATCAGTTATATTGGTCCACAGATGCCTAGCAATATCAGAACAAATAACAAATGAGTGATGCTTTTAGGATCAGTGCAAAACAACCAATTCACATTATCAAGTTTCATTCTCTTGGCTAGAAAATTATCATGGGCACAGTGTACAATGGTGGCAGGTCTACAGTTCGAGCAATGGTGGAAAACTAGCATCAATAATGAAGTTGGAGGATTTCATGAGTAACTGATTGAATGGTTCAGCGAAAAACTTACATTCAGTGCTGTGTCAGGCATTCCATCGAGCATGTGGTCGGCTACGCTCGCTCCTATCCATGCTTGCACGAGGAGCTAGCCCCGCGTTGCCACTGGCGGATGGACGACCCAAGGTGATCGAACGCCGTAGTGATGTCCTGTCCTCTGATGCTCTCAACAGGACCTGCCAGAGCAGCGAACACCGGCTCTCACCGTCCTCTGCACACGCTGGCTGGCCTCCCGCCTCTCTTGTGCGGGGTTGAGCATCGGATCCCATGGCCTGAGCTTTGTCAGCGCGCGAGTGGTGGCGGACACCAAAATGACGGCGGCGGGCGCGGAGATGGCTACGACGTCAGACAGGGGTCAGGTATTGCCTGCAAGCCTGAGCCAATGCGTTGAAAAAAGGAGCAGCAGAGCAGAGGAGCCGCAACACCTGGCCGTGCGATGAGTTCTGGGACACGTGGTTTCTATCCACGCTGGGTAGGCACGGAGGCAACGGTGGAAGGAGCCTGCACCGAAATTTCTTCCGCATAACAAGGGTAGGGCCAAAAGATCGTGGGCAACCTGGGGACGCAACTTAGGGTCACTGAGGGTGTCTCCAACGACCACGACCTAAAATATAAGATCCATTCATCTTTTGGATAGCGTTATAGACAAAGAGTTCAATATCTATTTTTGGTCTTCTCCAACAAAAAGACCCAAAAGACAACCGTTTCTGTAGATGAGTCTTCAGGAGAGAGCATAATCAGATTTGGGTTTATGCCTCTCCTGGCACATAAAATGGGTCTTTTATATAGGTACTCTGTTGGAGGCTACAGGTATTGTGTTGGAAACCCATTTTGGGTTTGGGTTTTGCAATGGGTTTCCTGTTGGAGACAGCCTTGTTTGCAGGGTGGCGACTTTAAGATGGATATCGAGAATACGATCGAGGGTGCCGGCACTGATTTGCGGGGTGGGATGACTGCCCCGCGATGTTCGAAGACTTAGGTCTACAACAACACAAAAAGATGAATCAAGAGCAAACGAAAAAGTGTGAACTCATCCAAATGACTAGAAGTCGGTTAAAAGCAAAGAACATGGTCATTTGAAAAGAGCAAACTTGGTCCCAAAGACATAGGCAACAACAGCTCGTCACAACCGAGAAGAAGCAAAGCTTTGGTTTGCAACGACATATGTAAAAGCTCGACACAACCAAGCAAGATAGCTAGTCTGCAAGAGGATGCTGAATGTGCTAAACACAAGTAGCAAACTAACAAAGCTAGTCAAAACTTCCATAAATAGTGTTAGTCCCTCCAGAAGAGGCAAAGGCTCAACACAACCAGTAAAGTGATCAAAATCAGCCACGAATGCAGATCCCCCTAAACAAAGACACTCTCCCAAATGACTGCACATTCACCACATATTCCAACTCTTTGTGTAAACATTTTCCCATGTTGGCACATGCACACATCAAGATAAAACATTCTGCAGCTCCACCTCAAAATATGCTATGAAATGCATTGCAGTATGCTAAGAGTGATAAGCTCATGCGAGTATTGCAATAAAGCTCATGCGAGTATTAAAATAAAGCTCATGAAACATCAAGCTGATAGCAATAGATCTGAGAGGGAGTTTCAAGTTGGAGAAATCACAAGCTAGCTTTTCGGTTCTATGTGCCATTCAAAATCACAGCAACAGTGGGCTCAGTAGCTTACAGGTTGGAATTGTCAACAAAGCAATGATTCATCCAGTTGTGCATGTTTCCCGGCTGAAGAAGCATGTCCCTCCCAACACTGAGGTATGAGATGATCTTTCATCTGTTGCTACTCATAACTGATCCCACTGTGCCAATTCTACCTGTACAGGCACTTGCTCGTCAGCTGATTTAGAAAGGAGGTGCCTTGTCTGAACACGTCCTTGTTCAGTGGGAGCATCAACCCCCTTCTCTAGCTTCTTGGGAAGATATGGAGGTCATCAAGTGACGATATCATGCGGCTTGGGGACAAGTCGCTGTTAAAGCGGGAGGGAATGTCAAGAATGACGTTGCTGACAGTGGCTAGTGAAGTTGCCTGTATGTGGTGATTTAGTTGCTAGTCCATTCTAGGAAGTTGCTATATGAACGATGTGAGCTGAGGCGGTATATGCTGTTGGGCTTGGCTCAGGAAGGATTAGGGGCTCGGCCCAGTTGCGTTGTCGGCGCAGGTGGTTTATAAACGGGTTGTAACTGCTGGAACAGACACATTGGAATGGATCTTGTCTAAACCTACTTTCCCTCCCGTGTCTTCATCTTACCCGGGTTCTTCCCAAAATCCCAAAAATCTTCTGCTACCAACCCTAAATTCAATTCCTAGCTATCCTGATCTGTGATACCATGGCCCTCGGCGTTGATCCATGGCATCTCTAGTAGGAACGACTTTTTTGAAGAAATGAAAAAACTTTGTGAAAATATTTCACATGACCACTTCCAAAGTATTTTGAGCAAAAGCTCCGGCTCCTACACACAGCGGGAAGGAAATTAAGGCTAGGGCCATGGTTCTAGGCGTTAATCCATGGTATTTTGAGTAAGGGCTTTGGCTCCTAGAAAGTGGCAGAGGAAAGCCTACACTAGGGCCATGGCCTTAGGCGTTGGTCCATGGTATTTGAGCAAGGGCTCTGGCTCCTAGTGCGACATAGACAGATCACCTTAGAGTCTTAGGTCACGTTTCGTTCCATCATCGGAACGATAACGTGAATGGAACAGATACCACGAGGCAATGGGAAGGGAATTAATTATTGCCTTTTTTGTTTGGTTGGCCATCGCATATTTCTAGAAGCGAGCGTGATCGAGTAATGCCGACCAACGGGCTTGAATGGATGGTTGAAGCCTCGGACCTATTCCTGGAGCAATCGTTTGCATCGTACGTCTAACAAACAAAAACTAACGTAATCTAATAGCACTGTGATCGGGTAACACCAAAAAACGAATTAAACAAGTTGTGCCTCATATCCATGCATGTTTCTTACAACAACCGTCCATTGTTCCTCACTTTCACCCTTCTTACATTGATTTGGAGCTGCCAAACTTCTGTTGGCATTGCACCAGTCATGTTATTTCCATATGTCGCCATGTTATTTCCAAAACGGCTGACAAAGAACAACAAATTTCAGTGTCTTGTGATGTTACATATGTTCAACAATAAAACAAAATGATGGTCAGTCTGACTCTGGCCTTGCCCATTTTGTAGGGGCAAGAAAATTTCATTTACCTGACATTTTGTATATCTACCCTACTAATGCATCATTATTTTCATTGTTAAACCCACCCCAGAAAACGATCCTCACTGAGAAGCCCCCATCCATCTGCCCAGAAAATTGTACTAAGGAAAACAACACCTTTAAAACAAATCATCCAAATTTACTTCTAAGCCTTCTCTCTCCTTGCTCACTCAAATCTAATGGTCAAGATGGTGCGTGTCATCGTCCTTGTCCTCCAACGCGCAACCAAATGTGTCTTTGGCGTTCCTTCGATATGCAGGATTGAGGCCAGTTCAAAGCAGATCCAAGCGATTACTCGGATGGGACCTCCGCACTCCATCAAGGATGTCTAGAAACTCACAGGGTGCATGGCTGCCCTCAATAGATTCATCTCGTGGCTAGGCAAAAAGGGTATACCTTTCTTCAAGCTGCTCAAGAAGTCAGGGAAATTCGAATGGTCTCTTGAGGCAAACAAGGCTCTCTGAGAAGCTAATGATTTATCTCACAAGCTCTCCGATCCTCACTCCACCAGACAAACAAGAACCCCTGCTATTATGCATTGCGGTGGCTACCAATGTTGTTAGCACCACAATCATGGTCGAATAGACAGAAGATGGCCACGTGTACAAAGTGTAACGACCAGTTTACTATATCAGCGAAGTATTATCAGAATCCAAGGTTTGGTAACCACATGTTCAGAAGCTACTATATGCCCTATTGTTCAGAAGCTCCGCCATTATTTTGATGAACACAAGATTTTGGTAGTAATCGACTTTCTGCTCGGTGATATCATACACAACCGTGAAGCCACATGATGCATCTTCTAGTGAGCAGTCGAGTTAGGAACCCATCACATCAATTTACCTCATCGTAAGGCCATCAAATCTCAGCTGACTTTGTGTCCGAGTGGACAGAAATCCAGCAACCAACATCAACAATTACACCAGAACATTGGAAGATGTACTTTGATGGCTCATTGAAGCTTGGTGGCGCAGGAGTCGGAGTCCTTTTCATCTCACCCTCTAGGGAGCAGCTCAAGTATGTGTTGCAGATTCTCTGGCCAGACACCAACAACGAAGCTGAGTATGAAGCCTTACTTCATGGATTGCGCCTAGCCGCCTCACTCGGCATCAAGCGTTTACTCGTCTATGGCGAGTCATTTGTTGTGATCAATCAAGTTAACAAGGATTGGGACTGTACCAAAGAGACTATGGACGCTTACTATGCTGAAGTTCGCAAGCTCGAAAAGAATTTTTTTGGAGCTCAAAAAGCACTTTTCAGGGCTCGAATTTCATCATGTGATACGGGATCTTAATGTTGCAGCAAATGTGTTAGCCAAACTCGGCTTAGATTGAGCAGAAGCGCCGAGTGGAGTATTCGTTTAAGAACTTAGACATTCATCCATCAAAGAGGAAGCTATTGACCCAGTCAAGACACCAGTGCCTGGTAGGTAGATCTTGGTAGTCATCCCAGACTGGACTCAGGTCTTCATTGATTACATCAGAGATCACAAGTTGCCAGCCGACAAGATCAAAGCAGAACAAGTTACTCGGAGAAGCAAGACCTATGTTTTAGTCTACGACAAACTGTATCACAAGTCTCCTAAAGTGCATTTCACCTGCAGATGGTAAAGAAATCCTTGAAGAGATCCATGCTGGGTGTTGCGGTAATCATGCCACCTCCAAAACATTAGTCGGCAAGGCTTTTTGGTCTAGCTACTATTTGCCCACAACACTCAAGGACGCAAAGGACTTAGTTCGCCACTTCAAGGGTTAATTCTTTGCCAGGCAAGCTCACGTACCCGCTCATAATTTGATTGGCATTCCCCCGTCATGGCCCTTCTCTTGCTGGGGGCTAGACATGGTGGGATCAGTCAAGAAGGCACCAGGTGGCTTTGAGTATGTCTATGTGGCTATTGACAAGTTTACAAAGTGGATAGAATATAAGCCTCTAGTCAAGTATACTTCAGCCAAGGCAGTCGAGTTCATGCAGAGTATCATGCATCGCTTTGGTATGCCTAATTGGATTATCAGCGATCGTGGCTCTCCCTTCATAGCCATTGAGTTCAAAGCTTAGGCACAAAATTGTGGGATTAGCATCGACTATGCATCAGTAGCCCACCTGAAAGGCAATGGACAAGTGGAGAGAGCCAATGGCTTATTATTAGCTTGACTCAAGCCTTGATTGTACGATGAGCTCAAAACCTATGGTGGGGAGTGGATGGAAGAGCTACCAAAGGTAGTCTGGGGGCTATGTACTCAGCAGAGTTGAGCAACAGGACAATCTCCTTTCTTCTTGGTATACGGCTCTCAAGCAGTCCTACCAGCAGATCTGACCTGGAATTCCCCAACGATTGAGTAGTACAACAAAGGCGAAGCAGATGAAACCAGACGACTAGAAGTTGACACCGCAAAAGAATCTAGACTTGTAGCTCTCTTTCAGTCGGCCAAATATCTGCAAGGAGTGCGGCGGCATTGTGACAAGCATGTCCAACCCCATACACTTCAAGTTGGTGATTTAGTACTGTGGCACATTCAGAACACCGCAAGATGCCACAAGCTTATGAGCCCATGGAAGGGCCTGTTCATCATTTCTAAGGTTATTCAGCCAGGCTCCTTCGAGTTAGTTACCGAAGATTAGGACCCA
This sequence comes from Miscanthus floridulus, assembly GCF_019320115.1. Classification (NCBI taxonomy): domain Eukaryota; kingdom Viridiplantae; phylum Streptophyta; class Magnoliopsida; order Poales; family Poaceae; genus Miscanthus; species Miscanthus floridulus. The sequence goes on from NC_089588.1 coordinate 49,136,205, forward strand.
GTGCCTAACTGATGTGACCACGCTAGCGTCGACCACCTCACCGACCTCGTCGACCTCATCGGCGACCTCTCAGACCACCTCATCGGCCTCGTCGACCTCATCGGCGACCTCTCCGACCACCTCACCGACCTTGTCTACCACATCGGCGACCACTCCGACCACCTCACCGACCTCATCGACCTCACCAGTTGCTTCTCCGACCACGACACCATTCCAAGTCCCTACTGGACCAATCACTCGTAGCTGCGCCAAAAAGATACAACAAGAGGTGCACGCGCTACTTTGTGAATTTCAATTAAACATTAATGGTAATTTCGAGCTACCTAAGTCGTGCATATTGTTATTATTCAGGTTCTCCGAGGAGGAAGACAAGGATACATCAAGGATGGATCAGAAAGAAGAGATACGTTCGAGTCAACCCAGCATGACAGAACCATCCAGATGAAACAGTCATATATTTTGTCTCCCAAAGGCTATGAAGGTGAATGAGCACTTGTTGGAAAGATCTTGAAGCCTAGTTTCCAATGCTGTCATGCCCGACCAGTTTGGAGTATCCAGCGTGGCGTCCGACCAGTTTTAGTGAAGACTGCTCCAAAGCTCAACAGTCTGCATGAAGCTAAAGATCCCGTGCAAAACTGTACCATTCTACAATAATTCGTGGTGCATAGCATACATGGTTGGAAATATGATGAAGTTAGCTTTCCAACGCATCCAACGGTTCATCATTTGGACTTCCCAGGAAGGAGTTATGACGAAAATATTGAAGACTGTACAGAAGCCCAGAAGACGCGTGGGAACTGAAGACCACCTCGTAAAAGCTCTAGCCAGTTGACCTTCCACCTCCCAACGTGGTTTCTTCAGTTCACATCTATCTTAGAGACTTCTCATAGTATACATACCACCTCTAGGCTACTAGAAAAGTACTTTTGATGATTTGATAATTCAAGTGATATTGCAGCCGAGCTGCCGAGTGCTTACTCAAACCCTTGTTCTTCCTGGACTTGTGAAGAGATTCCTCTAGGATCCACTAGTACGTGCTTTGCGGGTTCCAGTACGGCTGCCCCGCCTTGTGTGGATTAGCTCCGGTTGTGGTTCTATGGTCGTTTGGAGACGAGTTGAAGTCTTCGTGGTTTCGGTGCCTCTCTCCTCGTCGCTTGGTTGCATCCAACCTTGGTCAGGTATAAAGCTAGTTACTCCGCTGTTCTTCAGCAAGTTACCCTTTTATCCCCGCTGCCTTGTTGCAAGTTATCTTGATCATGACCTAGTGTCGTGAAGATCGGGTCAACTCCCGTACTAAAATAGTTCAGTACTTATCATCTGGTATCAGAGCCCCAGGTTGACACGGTAGGTCTTGCCATCATCCACATCATTATCCTTGTTTAATCTGCTTCATATATTTGTATTTGTTCATATCCTATAGTCCAAGGCCACACAAATAAAATACCTAGAACCATTTCACGGTACTGTTACGTTGTGTTTTGTGTTCATCAAGTTGCTAGTCACCACCGTTTATATAAAAATTGAGTTGTTTCGTTCGTTACCGCTGTCAGTGTTAAAAAAATAGATCAAAAAAAAAGAAAGAAAGAAAGGTTAGTTTCAAAAAAAAAGAGAAGTGAAAAGAATTTGAAGGATCTGTGTTGCGGGGTATTGCTAAAAATTTCAGTTTACATATTTGAGTTGGTGGTAATCTTGTTAGCAGCAATGTCATATCTTTGAGCACATCAAACCACTCGGTTGGCAGTACCGTAGCCCTCCTTGTTAGCCACCTATAGCTCCACAAAAACCTGAACTGGGACATTCGATTCGTAATCCTTATGACCTCTCTACCACCTCCGTTGAAGCTGCCACACCAGCACCGTCATGGTCCTTGAGATCAGGAAGGAACTTGGGTAAGTAAGAGGTGAGATCGAGTGTTTCCACAAATTTACCTATTCCACTTTTTCTTGCAACTAGTCTAACATGGCAGGATCCAATTCGAGTGTTCATGGTGGGAACCACGGAGAGGAAGAACCCCTTGTTGCATGGGCGGAGCTACGCCAGATGGCCAACTCGCTCTTGGAGGCAATGGAGAGGATGTTCAACGAACGTCTTACTGCAGCTGGTGGTCGAGGTCCACAACATCAACATGAAGACAATCACCGTGAAGAATTTGCTGATGAAAATTCTGGTTTGGGTGCTGGATTTCATGGCCGCGACGGTAATGGTCGTGGTGGTCATGGTGGAGGGCGTCGTGCTGATTTTGATCAGCACGGTGGTGGACGGCATGCTGAATTTGATCATCAGGGTGGAGGAGGACGTGGACGTGATCGTCGTGTACATTTTGATGATGAAAATGAGGTTCATGATGAGTATGAGGCAGGATTTGATGATAATGAAAATCCTTTTGGTCACCATGGGCGTTTTGGACAGCTGCATGAACATCGTCGTGGTGCTGGTCATGATGGGGAAAATCATCGTGGTCGTCGCAATAGAGATGATCAGGATAGTATTGCTCGTGTAAAGTTAAGTGTCCCAAAATTTTCAAGGAAAGAAAATGCTGATGCTTATCTTGAATGGGAGGAGCAATATGATCAGATTTTTAGAGTGCATAATCTTTCTGATCAGAGGCGTGTCAACCTTGCTTCTGTTGAGTTTTCGGGTTATGCTCTCAGATGGTGGAACCAAGTTCAAGAAAATCAATGTGTGTTGGGACATGATCATATCAACACATGGGCTGAGATGAAGAGAGTGATGAGAAGACGCTTTGTGCCATCAAGCTATCAGCGTGACCTCCGCAATAGGTTACAAACATTGAGACAAGGATCAAAATCTATTGATGGCTACTTCAAGGAGATGGAGTTACTCTTGGTGAGATCTGGAATTAGAGAAGATGAAGAGTAAAAAATGGCAAGATTTTTGAATGGTCCCAATGAAGAAATTTTAGGTTTTGTTGAAATGTTTCCATATCATAATTTGCAAGACCTTGTTGATCAATCTATGCGCACCGGGAGGAAAATTCAGCAAGAGGGACGAAGAAGGTCTTATGGGAGCCAATCAATTTTAGCCCCATGGCGACGGCAGTAGCCCGGTACCTCTATTGGTGGGGGAAGATCACAAGGAGTTGCTACTAGGCCTTCTCCATCCATTGGTGCTGCAAAGACAACGGTTTCTACTGCTTCTTCACCTGCAATTCAGCAAGAACAACGATGTCCTGCTGCAAGCACAGCAACCCCTTCTGTTGCATCAGCTGCTGCTTCTTCTTCCCATACCCGAGGCATTGTTTGTCACAAGTGCCAAGGTCGAGGACATATTGCTACTCAATGTCTTAGTTGAAGGACCATGATTATAAATGAGCAAGGTGAATGGGAATCTAAAAGCGAACCTGAGGAAGAAGCTCCAATATATGATGAAGAAATTATGCAAGATGAAGGTGATGAAATTCAACCTGATGATGGAGACAATAATTGCTTCATTTCTCGTCGAGTGCTTAGTGTTACTGCTATCCAAGAAGAGAATAATCAGCGGCACAATCTTTTTCACACCCGGGGCATGATCAAGGACAAGTTGTGCCGAATCATTGTTGACAATGGTAGCTGCAATAATATTGCAAGTCGAGAATTAGTTGAAAGATTGGGACTGAAACAGTGGCGCCACCCTTCTCCATACAAGATGCAATGGTTAAATGATTGTGGTGCGCTGCGTGTAACAAACATTGTGATCGTTCCCTTCTCCATTGGGCGGTACAATGATCATGTGGAATGTGATGTGGTGCCTATGCAAGCATGCCAGCTACTGCTAGGGAGGCCATGGTTATTTGATCGTGATGTTCAGATCTTTGGAAGAACCAACAAGCTGTCTTTCATGTACAAAGGAGAGTGAATTTCTTTGCTTCCTTTAACACTGGAGGAAATTTTGAACGATGATCTTAAGAAGAAACAGCGAGAGAGCGAGAACCACCTGCGAGTGACCCACAAAAATAGTGAGGGAGAGATTCCAAAGCCAAATAAAACACCACAGCCTCAAAGAACCAAGACACCGGGAAAAGAGGGTTTAGTTATGATGGCTAGGAAAGGGGATCTAAAAGAATTCAGTGAACCCAATGCCATGTTCTTCGTACTCCTATACAAGGACACTCTTCTTTCTACTAACAACTTACCCTGTACCCTGCCAAGTGTTGTCTTTGATGTGTTACAGGAATATGAGGATGTCTTTCCGGATGAAGTGCCACCAGGACTACCACCTAAGAGAGGAATCGAACATCAAATTGATCTTGTGACCAGTGCTTCACTCCCAAACCGTGCTGCCTACCGCACCAACCCAGAAGAAACCAAGGAGATTCAGCGACAAGTGGAAGAATTGATGAGAAAAGGGTACGTACAAGAAAGTCTGTCACCTTGTGTTGTTCCTGTCCTTTTAGTTCCTAAGAAAGATGGGTCTTGGCGGATGTGTGTGGATTGCCGAGCAATAAATAACATTACCATAAGGTATAGACACCCCATCCCTCGGCTGGATGATATGCTTGATGAACTTAGTGGTGCTATCATATTCACTAAAATTGATTTAAGAAGTGGATACCACCAGATTTGTATGAAAGAAGGAGATGAATGGAAAACAGCTTTTAAAACAAAATTTGGGTTGTATGAATGGTTGGTAATGCCTTTTGGGTTAACCAATCCACCAAGTACATTTATGAGATTGATGAATCATGTGCTTAGAGCTTTCATTGGCAAGTTTGTTGTCGTTTACTTTGATGACATCTTAATTTACATCAAGTCTCTTGATGAACATGTTGAACATATCCAATGTGTGCTTGCTGTCCTACGTGAACAGAAATTGTATGCTAACCTTGAGAAGTGCACCTTTTGCACCGACAAGGTAGTCTTTCTTGGATTTGTTGTTACAGGACAAGGAGTGGAGGTAGATGAAGAAAAGATCAAGGCTGTACGGGATTGGGCGCCTCCACAGAACGTGAGCCAAGTAAGAAGCTTCCTTGGACTTGCTGGTTTCTATCGGCGGTTCGTGAAGGATTTCAACACTATTGCTGCACCAATCAATGAGCTGACAAAGAAAGAAGTGCTTTTCAAGTGGGGAGAAGCACAATAGAAGGCATTTGAAGAATTGAAGATGAAGTTAACAACAGCCCCAGTCCTTGCACTCCCAGATTTTGGTAAGTCATTTGAAATAGAATGTGATGCAAGTGGAGTTGGGATTGGAGGTGTGCTCATGCAAGGACGAAGGCCAATTGCATACTTCAGTGAAAAGCTAAGTGTTCCAACTCTAAATTATTCAGTTTATGATAAAGAATTATATGCTCTTGTTCGGAGTTTGGAAACTTGGCAACATTACCTTTTTCCTAAAGAATTTGTGATACATTCAGATCATGAATCATTGAAACACCTTAAAGGACAACTAAAACTGAATAGAAGGCATGCAAAATGGTGTGAATTCATTGAATCATTTCCCTATATTGTCAAGTACAAGAAAGGAAAAGAGAATGTTGTAGCAGATGCTTTGTCTCGACGTCACACTTTGCTAACCCAACTTGACGCTAAAATTCTTGGATTAGAAAGTATAAAAGATTTATATACAACTGATTCATATTTTGCTGAACCATATTCCAAGTGCCGAGATGGCAAAGGATGGAAAAAATTTCATGTGCATAATGGGTTTTTGTTTCGAGCTAACAAACTTTGTATTTCAGATTGCTCTATTCGAATTTTACTTGTGCAGGAAGCCCACGCAGGAGGACTCATGGGCCATTTCGGCGCCAAGAAGATAGAACAAGTCCTTACCGACCACTTCTTTTGGCCAAAGATGAGAAGAGATGTGGAGAGACATGTTCTTCGCTGCAAATCATGCCACAAAGCTAAGTCTTGTGTGAACCCTCATGGATTATACACTCCTCTGCCTATCCCTAGTGTGCCTTGGGAAGATATCTCCATGGATTTTGTTCTTGGTTTACCTCGAACCAAGCGGGAAGGGATTCCATCTTTGTTGTGGTTGATCGTTTTAGCAAAATGGCACATTTTATCCCATGCCACAAGAGCGATGATGCTTCACATATCGCTGAATTGTTTTTCAAAGAAATTGTATGACTACATGGAGTGCCACGAACCATTATTTCTGATCGTGACACCAAATTTTTTAGTTACTTTTGGAAAACTTTGTGGGGAAAACTTGGAACACGGTTGCTGTTCTCTACGATGTGTCATCCACAAACGGATGGACAAATTGAAGTTGTGAACCTTACTCTATCAATGCTACTGCAAGCTATCCTCAAGAAGAACTTGAAACTTTGGAAAGAAAGTTTGCCACATGTCGAGTTTGCATACAACAGGGCAGTACACTCGACCACTAAATTTTGTCCATTTGAAATTGTATATGGGTTCAAACCCACTGCTCCCATAGATCTTTTGCCTCTACCTATGCACGAACGTGTAAACTTTGATGCAAGCAAGCGAGCCGAGCTTGTCAAGAACCTTCATGATAGAGCTCAGACAAACATTGAAAAGATGACCAGGATGTATGAGAAGAACACCAATAAAGGTCGAAGGAAGGTGTTATTTGAACCAGGAGACTTGGTTTGGGTGCATCTACGCAAGGATAGATTTCCTGAACAACGCAAAAGCAAGTTGCAAGCTCGAGCTGATGGTCCATTCAAAGTGCTACGCAAGATCAACGACAACGCTTATGAAATTGATCCGCCTAGTACTTATGGTGTGAGCACCAGTTTTAATGTGGCCGACCTCTCTCCATTCTTTGGATTGGAAGAGTCGAGGACGACTCTTTTGCAAGGGGGGAGGATGATGTGACCACGCCAGCGTCAACCACCTCACCGACCTCGTCAACCTCATCGGCGACCTCTCCGACCACCTCATCGGCCTCGTTGACCTCATCGGCGACCTCTCCGACCTCGTCTACCTCATCGGCGACCTCTCCGACCACCTCACCGACCTCGTCGACCTCACCAGCTGCTTCTCTGACCACGACACCATTCCAAGTCCCTACTGGACCAATCACTCGTAGCCGCGCCAAAAAGATACAACAAGAGGTGCACGCGCTACTTTGTGAATTTCAATTAAACATTAATGGTAATTTCGAGCTACCTAAGTCATGCATGTTGTTATTATTCAGGTTCTCCGAGGAGGAAGACAAGGATACATCAAGGATGGATAAGAAAGAAGAGATAAGTTCGAGTCAACCCAGCATGACAGAACCATCCAGATGAAACAGTCATATCTTTTGTCTCCCAAAGGCTATGAAGGTGAATGAGCACTTGTTAGAAAGATCTTGAAGCCTAGTTTCCAATGCTGTCATGCCCGACCAGTTTGGAGTATCCAGCGTGGCATCTGACCAGTTTTAGTGAATACTGCTCCGAAGCTCAATAGTCTGCATGAAGCTAAAGATCCCGTGCAAAACTATACCATTCTACAATAATTCATGGTGCAGAGCATACATGGTTGGAAAGATGATGAAGTTAGCTTTCCAATGCATCCAACGGTTCGTCATTTTGACTTCCCAGGAAGGAGTTATGACCAAAATATTGAAGACTGTACAGAAGCCCAGATGACGCGCGGGAACTAAAGACCACCTCGTAAAAGCTCTAACCAGTTGACCTTCCACCTCCCAACGTGGTTTCTTCAGTTCACATCTATCTTAGAGGCTTCTCATAGTATAAATACCACCTCTAGGCTACTAGAAAAGTACTTTTGATGATTTGATAATTTAAGTGATATTGCAGCCGAGCTGCCGAGTGCTTACTCAAACCCTTGTTCTTCCTGGACTTGTGAAGAGATTCCTCTGGGATCCACTAGTTTGTGCTTTGCGGGTTCCAGTACGGCTGCCCCGCCTTGTGTGGATTAGCTCCGGTTGTGGTTCTGCGGTCATTTGGAGACAAGTCGAAGTCTTCATGGTTTCGGTGCCTCTCTCCCCGTCGCTTGGTCGCATCCAATCTTGGTCAGGTATAAAGCTAGTTACTCCGCTATTCTTCAGCAAGTTACCCTTTTATCCCCGCTGCCTTGTTGCAAGTTATCTTGATCATGACCTACTGTCGTGAAGATCGGGCCAACTCCCGTACTGAAATAGTTCAGTACTTATCACCAACTCCTGGAATATCAAGCAACTACGGAGATTCTTAAGTTCTTCAGTCAAAGATAGTTAGTAGACTCAATTCTCCACATGTTCCTGATCATTAATAAAGCATATTTGTTAGCCACAAGAACGACATGTCTACTCTTCCCACTTCTACGAAGATGAGAACACTTCGGTAAATCCAAAGGCTCCTACTACGCGGCACACAACCAAGAGTTGTTCACACCTTCGGACTTGTGTCCATGATGTCACTCTATGTCCATCTAAGAGACAAGCTAGCTATCGTGCTGCCACACATGTCTGCGACTAATGTCCGTTGCACCTTGACACATAGCCATCGAGCTAATTGCTGTCAACCCAGACTAATGTGCTCCGGTTCAGCACTCAAGTTGCGAAATAAAGAGGACTGACTCTGCTTCATGGCGCATAAGCTGGTCGAGACATGGTTGACTGGTCCCTTACCATAGTGCTTAATGATGCACTCAGAATGACTCGTTCTTCAAGACTCTCCTAAGTCTATCGAGATGCAGTCAACTACATCCACCACTCAAAGTGCTTAATGATGCACTTGGACTGACTCATCCTTCAAGACTCCTAAGTCTATCGAGATGCGGTCAATCATGTCCATTACCCAAGTGCTCGATGATGTACTCGTCCTTAACGGCCTATATAGTCCACGCGATGATGCACTCAGACGCATTTGACTACATCTACAAATAACTAAGCCTAAAGCAGCTAACAATCAACTAATAAGCCTTTCACTCGGAAGCAAACTACTCGGTCCACCGACTAACCATGGATGGGCTCAAAGAAGAAAGCCATTTGGGTGCCAAAGAGCTTGGTCACTAACCTTCAAGGACCCAAGCAACTTTGGGTACCAAAAAGGAATTGATCTTCTTTTATAGGTCAACTACAAAGCCAGAGGAAGGCATTGTGTTCTTGATAGTGGGTGCACTCAACACATGACCGGTGATGCAAGAATGTTCAACTCAATCAACACCAATGGCAATGATGGTTATGATAGTATCACATTTGGTGATAATGGCAAAGGCAAGGTCAAAGGCTTGGTAAGATTGTAATATTTAATGACATGAGCATTTCCAATGTGTTGATAGTAGAGAGCTTGGACTTTGATTTGCTATCCATGGCTCAATTGTGTGATCTTGGATTCAAATGCATATTTGGGGTAGATGATGTAGAGATCATAAGTGTAGATGGCTCTAATTTGATCTTTAAAGGCTTTAGATATGAGAATCTATACTTGGTTGATTTCAATGCTAGTGAAGCTAAATTATGTACATGTTTGTTCACTAAGTCTAGCATGGGTTGGTTATGGCATAGAAGGCTTGGTCATGTTGCAAATGAAACAATTGAATAGATTGGTTAAGCATGGCTTGGTTAGAGGCTTGAAAGATGTTGTATTTGAAAAGGATAAGCTTTGTAGCTCTTGTCAAGCCGACAAACAAGTTGGAAACACCCATCCTAAGAAAAGCATGATGAGCACTAGTAAAACATTTGAGTTATTGCACATGGACTTGTTTGGGCGAACACAATACACTAGCATCGGTGGTAACAAATATGGCTTTGTGATAGTGGATGAGTACACTAGATACACTTGGGTATTCTTTCTAGTGGACAAAAGTGATGTGTTTGCAACATTCAAATCATTTGTCAAGGGCATTCACAATGAGTTTGAAACAACCATCAAGAGAGTTAGAAGTAACAATGGTAGTGAGTTCAAGAACACTAGAATTGATGAGTTGTGTGATGAATTTGGAATTAGACATCAATTCTTGGCCAAGTACACTCCACAATCAAATGACCTTGTTGAGAGGAAGAATAGAACACTCATTGATATGGCAAGGTCTATGCTTAGTGAATACAATATGAGTCAATCTTTTTGGGCCGAAGCTATCAACATGGCTTGCTATTGTAGCAACCGCCTCTATTGTGACCCATTGAAAGAGAAGACACCATATGATCTCTTGAATGGTAGAAAGCCTAACATTGCATATTTTTGGGTCTTTGGTTGCAAATGCTATATCTTGAAGAAAGTCACTAGATTGGGCAAGTTTGACAAAAAATGTGATGAAGGATTCCTACTTAGTTATTCCACTACAAGCAAAGCATATAGAGTTTGGAATTTGGATAGTGGTACTCTTGAGGAAGTTCATGATGTTGAATTTGATGAAACCAAGGGTTCACAAGAAGAGAATGAGAACTTGAAAGATGTTAGAGGCATTCAACTTTCAAATGTCATGAAGAACATGGATGTTGGTGAATTGAGGCCTTGGCAAGTGAATGATGAAGAAGATCAAGTACAAGTGCTCTCTAACTCAAATATGCAAGATGATACAAATCAAGCTAGTACAAGTGGCTCTCATGAAAATGAACAAGATCAAGTGGCTAGTACATCATCTCAACCCAATGATCAAGTAAATGCAAGCAATCAAGCTCCAATCCTCCAACCAACAAATATTGCAAAGGATCATCCATTGGACACTATAATTAGTGCTATTTCTAGAGGTGTACACACAAGATCAAGATTGGCTTCATTTTGTGAGCATTTCTCATTGGTGTCATCCATTGAACCAAAGAAGATAGATGAAGCATTGAAGGATGTTGATTGGGTGAATGCTATGCATGAAGAATTGAATAACTTCACAAGAAATCAAGTATGGGAATTAGTGGAGAGACCAAAGGGACACAATGTGATTGGAACCAAATGGGTCTTTAGAAACAAGCAAGATCAAGATGGGATAGTAGTAAGGAACAAAGCAAGATTGGTAGCACAAGGCTATACACAAGTTGAAGGTCTTGACTTTGGAGAAACATATGCCCCCGTTGCTAGATTGGAAGCAATTAGAATCTTGCTAGCCTATGCTTACGCCCACAACATCAAGATCTATCAAATGGATGTCAAAAGTACATTTCTCAATGGTTATATCAATGAAGAAGTGTATGTTGAGCAACCTCCCGGTTTTGAGTATGGCTTGAAGCAAGCACCTAGAGTATGGTATGAGAGATTGAGGGACTTCCTACTCTCTAAAGGGTTCATGATGGGCAAGGTTGACACCACTCTTTTCATCAAGAAGATTGGAAAAGATTTATTTATGTTGTAAATCTATGTTGATGACATCATATTTGGATCAGCCAATCAATATTTTTGTTAAGAATTTGGAAAGATGATGGCTAATGAGCTTGAGATGTCCATGATTGGAGAGTTAAGTTACTTCCTTGGTCTTCAAATTAAGCAATTGAAGAATGGTACATTTGTGAGTCAAGGCAAGTATATCAAGGACATGATCAAGAAGTTTGGCATGAGTGATAGCAAAGCCATTAGCACACCAATGGGAACAAATGGCAACTTGGATAGTGATGCAAGTGGCAATATGGTGGATCAAAAATTGTATCGGTCTATGATTGGAAGCCTACTCTATGTGACTGCATCAAGGCCGGATGTCATGTTTAGTATATGCATGTGTGCAAGATTTCAAGCCTCACTAAGAGAAAGTCATTTGAAGGCTACAAAGAGAATATTGAGGTACTTGAAGCATACATAAAATGTTGGTTTGTGGTATCCCAAAGGAGCAAAGTTTGAGCTAGTTGGTTACTCTGACTCGGATTATGTGGGATGCAAGGTTGAAAGGAAGAGCACCTCGGGCATATGTCAATTTTTTGGGAAGATCACTTGTTTCATGGTCATCAAAGAAGCAAAATAGTGTTGCATTATCAACCGCCAAAGCCGAATACATATCCACCGGTAGTTGTTGTGCACAAATACTTTGGATGAAGGTCACTTTGAGTGACTTTGGAATCAAGTTCAAGAAAGTGCCATTGCTATGTGACAATGAGAGTGCAATCAAGTTGACCAACAATCCAATTAAACATGCAAGAACAAAACACATTGATATCCGCCACTATTTCATAAGAGATCACCAACAAAAAGGGGACATTTGCATTGAAAGTGTAGGCACCGAAGATCAACTTGCCGATATATTCACCAAGCCATTGGATGAGAAAAAGGTTTTGCAAGCTAAGAAATGAGTTGAACATATTGGATTTCTCAAATATGTGTTGATGACATGCCTCTCCTTCGAGAAATCCAAGGTAAAAGTTGATTGGCATGGCATACATCCTTGCTAAGGACATGTTTAGTGCATCTAGTCATTCTTCACATTTAATAGGCTCATTCATGAAAATCAAATGAATTTGATGATTGTATGGTACCACTATTGCTTCTATGCTTATTTTGATCTAGTGGTAGCATATGACATGTTTGTGGGCTTGTAAACCTAGTGTTTGATCTAGAAAATGAGCTCTAAGTGTTTAACTCAACATGGTACAAGATAACCCTTATTTGAAGATGTGAAGAAGCTTATCCTTGGATCAAACTGAGTTAAATATCTTTGGCAAAGTATTCTAGATTGGACCAAATTTGGAAATATGATTCTCACCCCATTGATTGACATTGATAATCTCAACCTATCCACATTTTGAACCTTTGTGGTCATTGATGACAAAGGGGGAGAAATAGTGTACAAATATAGTGAAAAGACAACAAAGGGGGAGAATTTGACATAGGAGGAGAGATATGACAAAGGAAAGGGATCAATTAAAATTTTGAGCACACAAGTAGGGGGAGCAAGCTCATGAACTTGTATGGTGCATTTGAATGTGTATTTCATATGTTTGCTTGCATGGCACAAGTTTTAAATTTCAATATCCATGTTTGTGTGGTGTATGCTAGTTGTATGTTTGAATGATGAAATGAAAAACTAGCATGCATATGTTATCTAGTGATTTCATTTCCAAGTGGTATCGAACTAACCATGGTGCTAAGGATGGTATATTGGTGCACTTCGATTGGTATCACGCTTCAAAGGTCCATCTTTTATACCTTAGCATCATTTGGCAGATATTGTCTCCTATATTTCCTATCTAAGCATATGTGCAAGCTTCAATCCAAACTCTTAGCACATATGTAGGGGGAGCAATTGCTACCATATGGAGTTCATGAAACTTGTCCATATCCATTTACACATAGTAAATATGCTTGGACAAGCAACATGGATTCAATTAAATTTCAATTCATATCTTTGTGAAAGGGTTGTCATCAATTACCAAAAAGGGGGAGATTGAAAGCTCTAGTTTGGTTTTGGTGAATTGATGAAACCCTAAGTGCTAACCTAGTTTATCAAGTGATCATGAGATAGGTAGCACATTCCAAGTGGTGAAGCAAATGAAGATCATGACATGATGATGGCGATGCCATGGTGATGATCAAGTGCTTGGACTTGAAAAGAAGAAAGAGAAAAACAAAAGGCTCAAGGCAAAGGTATAAGTCGTAGGAGCCATTTTGTTTTGGTGATCGAGACACTTAGTGAATGTGATCACATTTAGGATCGATAGCCATACTATTAAGAGGGGTGAAACTCATATCGAAATGCAGTTATCAAAGTGCCACTAGATGCCCTAACTCATTGCATATGCATTTAGGATCTAGTGGAGTGCTAACACCCTTGAAAACATTTGTGAAAATATGCTAACACATGTGCACAAGGTGATACACTTGGTGGTTGGCATATTTGAGTAAGTGTTAGGAACTTCACCGGTGGAGTGTCCGCCCGTAGAGTGCGTACAGTCCGATGATGCCACCGGCGCCCTGTACAGAAAAGATAGGGTTTCATAGAGTGGACCGGACGCTAGCCTCAACTGGACCGGCACATCCGGTCAGTAGAAGTAGTGAAGATGCTGGCGTCGGTCTTCGACCGGACGCTGGGTCACTTGGTGACCGGACGCTGAGTGGGTGTGTCCGTTCCCACTGACGTGGCAATGCACAGAGGAGATAGTGAGTGACCGGATGCTGGGTGAGTTTGGTCGAGCATGACCGGACGCGTCTGGTCGTGAGTGGAGGCTTACTGGAAATGATCGGACACTGAGGTCCTACGTCCGGTCATGGCACTGTGCTACGTCCGGTCATCACTTGACCGTTGGGATCGGGCGCTCAGTATTTGAAGAGAGGGACAACATGGCAGCCATCCATTGACCGGATGCTAGCAGGGTGCGTCCGGTCGATCTGACCAGAGCGTCCGGTCACCCCGTGTTGTGCCCAGTGAAGGGGTACAACGGCTCTATTTCGTGGGGGCTTCTATTTAAGCCTCATGGCCGGGTCTAGCTCACTCTCTTGGCCATTTGCATTGACATAGCAACCTTGTGAGCTTAGCCAAAGCCCTCCTACTCATCTCCATCATTGATTCATCATCTTTGTGGGATTGGGAGTGAATCCAAGTGCATTGCTTGAGTGTTTGCATTTAGAGGCACTTGATGTTCGTGTTTCACTACGGGATTCGCTTGTTAGTCTTGGTGGTTGCCGCCACCTAGACGGCTTGGAGCAGCGAGGATCTTCGAGTGAAGGTTGGTGATTGTCTTCGGCTCCGATCATGGTACTTGTGAGGGGTTCTTGACCTTTCCCCGGTGGAAAGCCAAAAGGTACTCTAGTGGATTACTCATGGTCTGCGTGATCCTCATCTTGTGTTGGTTGTGCGGCACCCTATTGAGGGTTTGTCGTGTGATGCCAATTAGTGCGTAAACCTCCAAGTGAGTGAATCACCACAACGAGGACTAGCTTGCCGGCAAGTAAGTGAACCTCGGTAAAAAATCATTGTGTCATCATTTGATTCCGAGGTGATTGGTATTTATTCTTGTGATTGATTGGTTCACTCCTCGACTCGGCGGTATAACTATCTTTCTCACTCTCTTTACATTACCGCAAACTAGTTATCAAGCTCTTTAGTGTAGCTAGTTGTGAGAGCTTGTTAGTTTGGTTAGTGTGGCTCTTTAGTTAGCCTTTGAGAGCACACTAAGTTAGTATAGTGACATAGCCATTGTGTGGTTAGCAACAATAGAAACTAGAATTGTGGTAGATGGCTTCCATTTTTAGTAGGCTAGCGCAACGCTTGCTTCGCCTCATAATTGTCTAACCGGTTTGCTAAGTGTTGTTGTAGAAATTTTTAATAGGCTATTCACCCCCTAGCCATTAGGACCTTTCAGAGTGTTAATCTTTTTTAAGACCAAAGGCTTTAGAGAGCGTTAATCCATTTCCAACAAGCTTTTTGGGTGCAGATTTAGGCTTAGACTTCAAATGACCAATACCATGCATTTCCATGTGGAATGATTCACCCATTCTTTTTCTCAACCCCAAACACGGCCGAGTATGAATGTTACCCAACAAATCAAGTGACACTACTGAAGGAGTTGATAAATGAGCAAGGGTATAAGTGAAAATAATGACATAAGCCAAGAACAAGGGTATAATAAAGTAAAAGTAATGACATAAGCTAGGGCTTGAGAATAATGCATATTACTTCTTATTATGCACTGGTGATCACTAGTTGGACCGAGGCGGAGTTGTAATGCGTGTTTTTATTGTTCTCTTGTCTAATAAAAATCATGGCAAATCTCTTGCCATTCTTTAAAAAAAAAGAAGTACGCTGGTGATCAGGTGTACTCAACATAATAAACAGTTGTAAGCCAAAACATGATTTAGGTAATGATTTGAGATTTTGGCCCTTGGAAAGAAACATCCATCCTGCAGTCCCAATGTTTAGACAGGCCAAAATGCAGTTCAACCAATTCAACCATTCGAAACCGGCACACCATGGCCTGTTAGCATTCTAGTTTTTTCCCCGATGTGCCCGAGTAGAGTATTTAAAATGGTGGAATTTATTGGGTAAGCTAAATAATTCCAACAAGCTTACAAGATAAGTCCATGTCACAAAGTTCCCACTATGAAGGGTAGATGAACGGGGTACGTGGGATGTGGATCGATAATTTAAAGTTCCAGATTTCTAAGGGGGTATACCTCTTCGGGATGATTGATTCATAGAGGGAAACATGATCCCTAAATATTTGGGACGATAACGTGAAACGTAGCCATTAAACGAGGATCGTGATCAAGGCTAAATTTCTTTACATATATAATTTTATAATAGTATGACTTTATATTGCATTTACATATTAAAGTGTATAGATCTGAATATGAAAAACATCAATATATTACAGCATCTTGGGCTACAGGCCCATTTGCATTGACCATTAGGACAAAACTAGTATTTCTCATCCAACTGCCGCCTCAGCGCCGCCTAGCTCGAGAGCCGCGTGGTCACCAGCGCCCATCACTACAACATTGATCTCTGCATCTCGTCTTTGGGACATCCGTGCTGCTGATCTCCGCTAGCACCCAGTGTGCTGTTGATTCAGCAGTGCTTCGGGATGTGGTCCCAATTATCCCCAGCATTGATCTGTTGATGTACCGTGTTGTCCCCAGACCACGACCCGAAACGACATTCTACGGATGCCGAACGCCACGATGACCCATGATCCGTGTAACTATGCTATAGGTTGCAAGCTCCGATACCATCTTGTATCCCACGATTTTAGTTCGCACATATAATACTGTTGGGTGGGCTTTACATTTCTTTAACAATAGTATAGTACAGTACAAAAGCATTTCAAACAAACATCTGATGTAACTTCCATCTAATTAGTTAGATCCCAACTAAAATAAAATTACCATTGAATCTTGAAATAATTCTAGAAAAATATGATCACCTAGGTGGACATGTTACATCACAACAAACCTAACCAATTGAGCTACGCTTGCATAAAAAAAGGTCATATGCTTAAATCCACATAGGTCATAATCATTGGAGTTAATTATACAAGAGATCAAACAATAACAAATTATGATACTTGTTGGTAGAGAGAATGCCCAAATTTTAGAGCCCGGTGTGGTATTGCACTCTCAGAAGGTTGAATGGAAACTGGTCCGAAGATATGCCATATATACTCTCACAAGGTATATGCTACTCTTAGGATATAACTACTTGGCATCTTTGCTACTGTCGGTGTTTAATGACCAGCAACTCGTCAAGGGGTTACCCGGGATGTTGTTCGGGGGGCTTCGGCATATGCAGAACTCGGCGGTAAACGCGAAGACATCGATTTATACTGGTTCAGACCGCTTGAATTGCGTAATATCCTAGTCCAATTAGGCGTGTGCCTTTGCATTGGGGTGTTGTGTATGATTGATTGTTACAAGGGTTGCGCGCCTACATCTCTTTATATAGCTCAAAGGTCAGGGCGTACTGCTATAGTCGTAGTCGGTTACAACAGGAGAGGCCTAATTCCATTATAGAGACCAATTTTTTTAAGAATCCGATTAGGTCAGTCCTTGATAGTTTGGAGATAACGCCACCTTGTTCCGCGTCTTCAAACAGACCTTCGGCCAGCCCAAACCCATGGTGGGTTAGTCGGCCATATAGGGAACCGTAGGATCCTGATCCGTTAGCTACTGAGGCCCCACATGTCCATGCCAGAATATAAATATTTTAACTATTAACTAAATCTATCAGGTCTATTTTTTCACAGAGGGAGTGATTGAGTTTTGTGACATTATACTACCCAAATAGTACTATGCGATGCTATACATGTTGAACATTAGGCTTTGGACTATTAAAAAATTTGTTTACCCCTTTAGATTTGAATATACAATCTCCGAATTCAGGTACTGCCCTTGTCCACGTACTTACAGTAACACAAACATATATAAGGACCAAATTATACATCTGGATCTAATCCAACAAAAATTATATGATGAGAATCTTGATGGAAAATAATCATGATACGAAGTAGCAGAGTTGAAAAGCTTACGAAATATGAGGCATTAAGAAAAACATATCAGCACATATGTTTATCATGCGCTTGCTTCCGAGCAACTAGCCAAGTACAGTAATCTTATCACCAAACACGCATGGTTGCGGTTTACTGGCACCTGGTAAAACTTGTACAATGAATATTTGTAGCTAATACTAGTACATAACCCACGTACCCTGCTGCTTTTTCCTTCTTCACTAAAAAATCCCGAATTGGCTCAGAAGATGGGTTGCTGCTTTTTCCTTCTTCATTCACTAAAAAATCCCGAATTGGCTAAGAAGATGGCCTCACCCATATCGAGAGGTTCTATGTCTCAAGGTGAAGAGTGGAGGTCAATAATGTGTACGTTTTTATTTGTCTTGAATGTTCCAACGCATAACGGATTCTATGGAGCTCTAGTATAAAATATAATTGAATTTCTTTTGTTGGAGTTAAGGCCTCAAAGAAATCACAACCCTAGATTTTTTAAAATAGATGGAACAATCCTTATAAGTTAGATGTAATTTCAAGATTTTTAATTATTTTTGCAATATATTTTTGCTATCTTTCAAAATAAAAAAATATGAATACATATTTCTTGGATTACCTCAAGGAGATAATATGTAATAATAACCAACAAAGTCTATCTACCTTCCTCCCTTAAAAATATCTACCTAAATAGAGTGCCGCTGAGCAGAGCCATGGCTTTCTGGTTGATATTGTGATGTTACACGGTCCAAGAAGAATTGATAAAACTTGACACCAATATGTACTTTTGATGCAGGGTTATCATGAACTAGACACATTGTTGACCATGCACGATCTGGTGCATGACTTGGCAGCTTCACTTCTTGGCAATCAAATGCTTGATCAGAGCAAACAGTGCAATACTAGGGGAAGCAGCTGCCAGTATGCGTTGCTCGTAGATTGTAAAAAGCCATTGAAGCAATGCACGACTTCTCCAGCCAGTCTAAGAGCACTGCGCTTTCTAGACTGCTGTGGAATTGAACTACGAGGTGCTGCATTTTCGCCTGCTAAGTCCCTGGCAGTACTGGATTTAAGGGGGTGCTCCAAACACAAGTTGCCAGATTCCATTGGCCAACTGAGGCAGTTGAGATATCTTAATGCTCCAAGGATCCGTAATCGAACGCTTCCAGAATGTATCACGAAGCTCTTGAATTTGACTTATCTCAATCTTCACGGATCTTCTATTGTCGCACTGCCTGATTCAATTGGAGAACTGCAAAGTCTGGCACATCTCGATTTATCGGACTGTAAAAAATTAAAACAATTGCCAGGCACATTCAGGAAACTAGAAAAATTGACGCATCTGGATTTGTCACGATGCCTTCGTATCTCAGGTGTATCAGAGTCGTTAGGGAGCCTGAGCCATCTGGAGCATCTGAACTTAAAATACTGCAGAAACATGGAAGACCTGGCAGGACAATTGGCTCGCCTCAGAGAACTGCAGTATTTGAACTTAGCACGTAGCCAAGACTACGATTTGGAGTTCTCCATATGTGGTCTAAAGCAAGTCCTGGAGAATCTCACTAAACTCAGGTACTTAAATCTGGAAAGATGCCTTGCTGAAGCAGAAAGTGACATTGTACTTGAGTGCCTTTGTACCATTTCCAATCTAGAGCATCTGGATTTGTCTTGGAATCATTATCTTTTCAGGATACCTGAAAACCTTAGCAACCTTAGCAAGTTACATACATTGAGCCTCTCCTCCTGCAGAAACCTGAAGAGGCTGCCAGATAGCTTATCTGAAATTGGTAGCCTGAAGTATATAGATGTGTTGGGTTGCTCGAGTTTGGTTAAGCCCATGCTGCCCCAGTACAAGAAAAGCTTAAAGGTTCTTCCAAGTTTTGTGGTGCATGTTGTCAATGGCGAATCTAGAAGCAATCTCTATCAGCTTGAATATGACAATCCTACTCGACTGGAGATAATCAGGCTAGAAAACGTTACTTCCGCAGAAGAGGCACGCAGAATAAAGCTGGTGGAAAAGCAGCGGATTCGAAGAATTGGATTACTATGGACTAGAGATGCTAAGAGATTCGCGGACGACACAGAAGTTTTGAATGAACTTGTGCCACCAGACACTGTAGACTCATTCAACGTAGAAGGTTATAATAGCGTAAGCTTTCCATCATGGATGATGAACATTACTACTTATTTACCTCAACTAGTACATGTTGTTCTGCTGGACTTGCCCAGTTGCAAGAAGCTACCACCGCTTGGTCAGTTACCAAACCTCATGCATCTGCATCTCAAACAATTGGACAACATTAGGATCATTGACGGGGACTTTTATGGGGGAACAAATCCATTTCCCAAACTCCTTACCATTAACCTGTGTCGTATGGAAAGCCTGGAAGAGTGGAACACGGAATGCTCCCCATTTCCGGGCCGTTCGAATTTACTCATGTTGCCCAATCTGGGATATCTGGAAACAAAGCACTGCCCCAAGTTGAGGTTCAAACCATTCGTGCCACAAGGTGGCTACAGATTGATCATAAATAAGAGAAGTGACCAAGTATTATTGTCATCACCAGGGGACGTGTTTGGTGGTTTCTCCAGTCCTGGACCACGCTTGCTTTCTGTGAACTGCTGTGAAATGCCTCTGCACCAGTGGACCTTGCTTCGCTACCTCCCTTACCTTCGCTTTTTAGACATCGAGAACTGCAGTGATCTCACATGCAGCTCAACAATCTTTGGATAAGTGAGTGTGAAGGTATCAAGACTCTACCAGAGAGCATACAACAACTTGCATGCCTCAAACACCTATCCATTTCGGACTGCCCCGAACTAGTTAAGTGGTGCAAATCAAGGGAGAATAGGATGAAGCTCGCTCACATAAAAAAAACAGTACGTGCCCTGCAAAGCTATCCATTATTACGTTTCTTTTCGCATAACTACTCTTTTTCTCATCTTGATAAATGTGGAATCTATATCCCATTATTACATATTTTGGACCTTCTCTCTTGTAGTACAAATTTTATTATTCCCTTCTTTTTCCCCCCGTCAAACTAGAAGGTAGTCCTGCTTCGTTTTACCCCCAAAAAAAAAGAGATAATTATGGATTCATTTACAATTGAAAAAAGCATCGATACTATTTGTTCAATGAGATGTAGGCAGCTGGAAACTCTTTTATATAGTTCGTCAAGATTCTTTTCTTTCAATTTGTACACAGGGCTAAGAAGTTAGTCCCTCTATCTTATAATAAGTGTGCTTCTAGCATTTAAATTTTATTCCGAAATAAGTGTATCTTTAACAATGGGACCACCTTGCTCTAATAATTTTTCTTCTGCTTTCGCTATTCCCAAAGTATAACTGTTACATGTTGGAGCAACTTTTCATAGACATATATATACGTAATTCCTCAATAACATTGATCTTCTTAATAAAACCCTACAAGTGCACTTGTTTTAGGATGGATGAGGTAGATAGATTTGTTAAAGTTAAATGCAAAATTTAACCGTGAAAAGTTATTAGAAAACCACCTAAGGCTTCGCGTTACTTGTAAGACTCTTTAATTTTATTTAATCTTATCCAGTAGGGGTCCACACCCCTCCTGTTTTCCTAAAAAAAACATCACCCGAGACGTACTACTGTATAGTACGAGGGAAATGGCGTGGTTTCTTATTTGCTTATTTCTTTCAAATGTTCGCCTTTTCAGACGTTAGATGGTAAACGGTTATTATATACTAAGGCTGAAAAAAAGAGCCACAATGTCGCAGAAGAAGCAGATATTCGAGGTACGCTTACAAATACTACCTTGTAGATCATCATTTTAATTTTATTATGAGTCATATAATCTTAAGTTTGACTGAATTTATAAAAAAATACAAATATTTCTTTATACTAATAAATAAATAACATTGGTTTCGTAATGCAATGCGTTTTTATATTAAATCTATTTAGTGTGGCAAATGTTAATAATCTACTAGTATAAACTTGGTGAAACAAATTAATGAAAACTAAAACGACGACAACCTTTACGAGACGGATGTATAGTAGTTTCCTTGCTCAAATACCTTCTAAACCACGCAACCTGGTACAACGAGGGTCTTTAGTCTTTACTAACATTATTCACTCGACCTGTAGAGCTTGATGTGAAACTCACAGGACCGAAGTCGAAACGCGCGAAGCTGTGTGGGTCTGTGGGATGCCACGACACTGAAGAAGTGAAGAAGACTCAAAACCGCAGCAGCCTGAAGGAAGGCGCACATCCAGCGGCCCAGGGCGAGGAACCGGAAGTGGAGAATGCACCAAGATCATTTGCAAGGACTAACTGAGTGCGACGACCCAGTGTCTGGCTCACCCGCCCAGATTGGGAAAAGAAGCCAACTGTGGCTTACTAAGCAAGTGTGTTGTGAAACACAATTTCAATAAAGAACTAGAGAGACCGACAAGCCTGGAGACCGTCAGCTTCATCTTGAGATCCGGCGAGATAGCCGGTGTTCAGTTCGTTTGTAAAATAGACAGTAAAACTCCATAGAGATTATTACTGGCATCAGAGCCATATTTCACTCGGAACTAAGTCCTTGGGAAGCTTCACGGCGGCCTCATTGTCTCGGCCGGCTGCAGTGGCGCTTGTTCATCGTTCGTGGCAGATCGACTTCTTCCTCGACTCAGAGCGGAGGCCGGCGAGCGAACCTGGCGGCCATCCTCGACTAGCTATCTTCTTCGGCCGCAGTACATGACGCGCAAGCACAAGAGAGATCGACACCATGGAGCAACAAGTTCCGGCGCATCCGATCGATCCTGATCCGCCACAAAAGGTCTTCGACCCAGAATACACCGACCTCGTAAAGTTGACTACCGCCCACTGGTTCCGTCCTAGGAGGCAGCTTCCGAGCCAAGTGGCCACGACTCTGTGTTTCATCACGAGGGAATCGCCTTGGGTCAGTCACCACCCTTGTGCCTTCCACGGACTCATGGTGCGAAGCTACAGCACTAGTTTTCTCCTAAGCAATTTAGTTTAGGCAAACTCTTAAAACTTTTGCTAGTATCACAAGTGCTGTTCCTCAACCAAGCTTTCCCCAATTTGATGGTGCAAATCCCAAGATATGGATGAAGCAGTGTGAAACTTACTTTGTTCTCTATTGCAGACAGCCAAAAGTTGCTAAAGCGTAAAAAGGACTTCATAGCAATGTTTCTGGCACTGAAACAATCAAGAAGAAGGATATTTGGATCATTGCATCTGGAGTTTGGAACGCGAAAAAGGATTGGTGCTTAGCCTACACAACCGACCAGGCCGATTTTCCTGCTGTGGCTGGCCGGCACCGTGAAAACCGGGCCCCCAAATCGGCCAGGCCAGTTTTCTTGCTGTGGCTGGCCGGCCAGGCCAGTTTGGGACCTGGCCAGGCTGGTCTCCCAATTATAGTCCGAGCCGATTTGTTTCCAAATCGGTTTTGGGTCCACTTTTGGTATAGAAAACTTGCGGATTACGATTTAGACTTGTTTTCTACTGAGATAATACCACCCCCTCTATATATATTAGAGGATCACGACTGATTGAGAGATCCAAACATCCAATCATTTTTTGCGTCTATTGCAATCTTTACCTTATTTTTCCCAGTCTCTTGCTGTTCGTTGCATCTCTCCGCGAGATCCTGCGACGTTCTAGGTGGCCTTGCCTGTTAGGATTGCAATCCCAAACAGGTTTAGGAAGGGGTGTGGAGATAAGAGGAGGCGGAACTTAGGGTTTGCAAAATGAGACCGGGAGAGAGACCCCTTACCCTTATGCTCTTGGCACTATACATAGCCAAAGAAAATTTACAAGCTACTACACTAACCCCTATGTCATACGGGCTCCCCTAACAGTAGCCCCTCAGCTATTAGGTTATGGCTAGTACTACTACATGACCTAGTTGATGCTCACACAAGAAGAGATCAAATATAACTCAAGCCTTGGTTGCGAGGACCACCCTTCGCAACCCACACGTGCGCGCCTCACTAAAAACTCCATCCCAAAAACCCTGTGGGAAAAAAGAGCAGGAAGAAAAGAGCACGCGTATGACTCTAGCCTATACATGTTCTAATTTCCGAGGCTTCTAGCTCCACGCCTTGATATTCAAAATGTCTTCATCTTTGGGCTTCGGCTCATTTTACCGCTTGGTCTGTCGACTTTGCTCAGTGCGCAGGTATTCGCCTTCAGAACCTTCTCGATGCGCAGGTCTTCGTCTTCGGGCCCTTCGTCTCTGGTATTTTCTCGGCATGCAGGCCTTCGTCTCCGGGGCATTCTCCTCCAGTGTCTTCTTCGTGCATAGGCCTTCGACTCCGGGGCCTTCTCCTTTGGTATCTTCTCGGCATGCAGGCCTTCGTCTCCGAGGCCTCCTCATTGGAAGCTTCGCTTGACGACGCGTCATGGTTGAAGTAGTAGATGTAGTCGAAGAAGTCATAGCTGAAGGTTGCTGTGAAGCCTCCAAATCTTCTCTCATGAGTGCAGGGCAAAAAATCTTCACCCTCCAAAGTGGATGGCCCTCCTGTATGCTCCTGTAGCACATCTTGGCCGGTGCTCATCACCGAAACATCAGTCGCTATTGGTGTAGTCGACATAGTGGAAGTAGATGTTCAGATTGAAGTTGTTGATGAGCCCCTCGAGTAGAAGTGGTTGACGAAGGTGTAGTAGACCTCAGAGCCAAAGGAGTTGACGTAGCCCCTCGAGCTCGGTGATGACGATAAGTCATCATGGGTGTTGGTGCCGAAGGTGTCGATGAAAGCTCTCGAGTCATTGTAGTTGGTGAAGATGATGGCGAAGCCCCTCTTGCCGAAGTGTTGGGTGAGGCAAGGCATAGATGCTTACCGAAGATGTTGGCGAACCCCCTCTTGCCGAAGTGTTGGGGAAGCCATGTCATTGTGGTTCGCCAAAGATGTTGGCTAGGATCCTCCTCCCGAAGTGCCTTGGTATGTTCATGCTATCATAACTAGCTAGCTCAATTTGTGATGAACAAAGGTACTACTTTGATGAACAAAGTATACTACTATGATCTGTTTATGAGTATTGTAATGACATGTGGTGTTTGGAGCTACATGTGATCTGTGTTGTGATGAACTTACTATGATCTTATCTGTGTAGTGATGAAAAATGATTTGTTACTGTGATGAGTTTGAAGCTAATTAAGTGAAGTGATATGTGTTCTGTGTTATGTGAGATTTGTGTATGTCATTTGTGAACATGTGTGTTCTGTTCTATGATGTGGCCGCATCTCTGATAAGCGCTAGAAAAATAGACGGGTGTAGACTACAGACGCGTCTGTAGTCAGAATAATACTACAGATGCGTGTAGACCAGCAGCGTCTGTTGGTACACTTTTAGTACATACGCGTTTATAAAGTGTTGTCTGTAGTATGGTTTTTACTACAGCTCGTGAAGAGAAAACACCATACTAACTTCTTTATTACAGACGAGTGTGAAAAGAAAACATGTCTGTAGTAATTTCTTACTATAGACTCGAGTGAAGAAAACGCGTCTCTGGTAAGTTCTTACTATATACGCATCTTGACTCTACCGGTCTATCTTATAAGCAAATTACTGACGTGTGTTTAAGTATCACATATGCGTTTAGATTTCACGCGTCTGTATGCAGGTTTATGCTTCTGAGGTAAGCAGTGTGAAAGTGGCGAGAACGAGATGCCCTCCTAGGGATCTCAGTTGCGTGGTATATTGAGCACAGGAAGAGCCCCTGGCGTGTCTTGTACATCAAGTAGAAGATACAACAAACTTAGGATAAGATCTATCCTAAACAGCCTTAGGCTACAAGCTAGGAATTCCCCTACGTGTCAGGGCCCCTAGCCAAACAACTGAAAGAACCTGATCATCTAACACTCCCCCTCAATCTTAGCCACTAACAAGGTTAAGATTGACTCTAAACTTGTCAAGAGAATATCGTCGGCAGTCCTCTGAGGGGTATCCCACAAAGGTAGATTGATCGGCAGAGATGCGTGTAATCAAGAACAAGAAGACAACAATGACACAAGAGTTAGACAGGTTCGGGCCATCGGCGCGACATAATACCCTACTCCTATGGTCTGTTGGATTGTATTGGCTATCGTATGATATTGCGTGTGTTTTGAGGGGGTCCCCTACCCGCCTTATATAGCTGGGGGGTAGGGTTATAAGTCGGTTAGATCTGGGAGATAACTGGTAAGAAATAACAGATTACATGAATCATGGGATCGAACATATCCTAACAGATCTCGTAGTATCTTCAGGATATCGTCTTTGATGTCTTGTAGTACACGTCGAGCTCATGTAGTCTGCCGTGGGTATCCGGGGTCGTACCCCCCACAGCTAGTCCCCGAGCACCTTGTATCCGCTATGCAACACCGTCTTGAGCTTGTCCGAGCAGGTGTAAACAAAGCCAAGCAGTCAGACTCATGGTCCGACCACCGTAATGAGTCGCCGAGCAGTTGTGGACCGCAGCCAACCAGCTTAACTGTCCGTCCAAGCACGAGCTTACCCAAGTAAGGCTTGCCAGAAGGATGTAAGTAGCACAAGTTCAAAATCAAAAATTGCCTTGCAGTGGACCAAGTGCGCCCACTTAGAGTCCGACCATGAGAAAGGGAGATAATCTTCTTCAACTTCAGGAGGCACGGAGTCTTCTAGATTAAAGCAAACACACTCACCGCAAGGTGAAGTGTGCCCACTTTGTCCCTGAGCCTAACAGTAGGTGATGTGGTCACGTGTTGCCAGGGTCCAGAAAGTAGAATAAAGGCATAAGACCGACCGAGCAGGCAACCAGTCCACGGGCTAAGCCCAGAAATGAAAAATGCACATTCACCGCAAGGTGAAGTGTGCCCACTTAGTCCCCGAGAGTAACAGTAGGTGACATGGTCACGTGGTGCCAGGGTTAGAAACAATAGTAACCAGAAGAAAGTCCCCAGTGTGGTGAGAAACCGAATCATAATGATGATGTAGTCCTCGAGCCACAAGTGGAAATCTCGAATAAATCAAGAAGTGTTGATTACTCAAATCGTGGAGAAAAAACCAAAGTAATGGCTGTACAGTAGAAATTACTGAGCCTTGATGGTATTGCGGACAAGTCAGCGAATATTCGGTGTGCAGTTCCAAGTTGCGTCGAAAAATGAGCGATATGGGCTGCAGTTGTGTGGGAGCCCAGATAACGGCCCACCACGCCGCTTCAAGGAATTCAGAAAGGCGCAAATCATGGTGCGGTTTCCCAAAAACCCTTGAATGCGAAAAGTGGAGAGGATGCCTTTATAACTGCATCGCCGCACTCCGCGTTCCCACCTTTGCCACTCTGCCACTTTGTCTTCCTCCTTGCCCTCGCTCCCCCATCTTGATTCACATGCGCTTCTGCCGCCAGGGCAAAAAAGCTTGCGTAAAAAGGCTAGTTCCAATCCAGATCTGAGGGATGGTGCCAAAGAGGGGAGGTGGTAACCCGAAGAAGGCAGCCGTCGGGGCGAGCCATGACAAGGAATGGGTGCCATCACTCAATGAGATGGTGGAGGCGGGTGTTCTTCCTGACCGAGTCACCGCCGGATGGCGTCTGGCCGACGGTGAGCCCTATCCGATGCCACACACCGATGAGCTTGTCGTATTTGAAGACTATTTCTGGCGTGGATTAGGACTTCTGGTGCATCCTTTCTTGCAGGATTTGATGGAGTATTGGGGAGTCAGCCTATGTAATCTGCATCTGAACACCATCTTGCACATTTCTGTGTTTATCCATTTCTGCAAGGCGTATCTTGGCATTCTTCCCCACTTCAATCTCTTTCGACACCTGTTCCGGCTAAAGAAGAAGGGTAGGGGTGGTTCCAAAGTGGTCGGCGGTGTGTATCTACATATCCACGATGGGATGGCGGGCAAATACATTACTGTGTCGTTGAACACCTCGCTGAAGGAGTGGAATGCCAGGTGTTTCTACATGAAGCAGAGTCATCCTGCCATCCGGCGTGATGTCGACCAGATTTCGGAGAACCAAGGAGATGGTCAGAGAAGCCGACTAGTGCTAATATGGAGCAGGTGAAGGAGCTCCTCGAGCTGATGAGGGGCATGAAGATGAACGGAGTGGTGGTTGCAGTGAACTTCATAATGTGCCGCATCTAGCCCTGCAAGGAGAGAGCCCGCACGGGCTTTGACTTCAAGGGGGACACCGACGGCTCCTAGGAGAGGACAGAGAGACTGACAAAGGAGGTTGTGCTACACCGGGCCGCTGAGCTATTCGCTCCAAGCGTGCCAGGGCAGCCAAAAACCTTCAACTGCACAAACCCACCTCCTTAGGTAAGAATCTCGACTATTGGTCCTGGTGTTTTTTATCCTGTGTCGGCGCCAAGCAGTGGTATAATTCACTTGTGAAAAAATCAATTGGCAGGAACGGGCGGCGTACTTCTCGAGCATGCCGAGGGGTGATTGGCCAAAGGCAGTGGATGTCAGGCCGATCACTTAGCCGGAGGAAGGTTTCATCAGCGCCTTGTCCGAATCTGAAAGCAAAGGTGCTGGTCAGAAGGAGGGTCCACCCCCTGATATCGGAGAAGGTTCGGGGGAAAAGGGCGGCGATAGATGAGCTGGCCTGAAAGAAAAGGAGAATGGCGGATGTAGCTCCCCGCAAGCCGGGCGGCATCTCACTTGGTGGCGATCGGGCCACTCGGACACAGAGTGCGGCGGTGTCCGAGTGGTCGAACGACGATGGGGCTCCGGTAGCTCCCCCTCCGAGCACTAAAGCGCCATCGCATAACACGTGCGCGGAGGTGCAATCGGAGGGAGGGGAAGGAGTCCCCGAGCAGTAGTCGGAGAAGACGCTAACGGTGGGGGCCGCGCCTTCATCCTAGGACACGCGGGTTGACCCCAGAGCAGTGCCTGGGTGCTCGGGGAGGCAGCGCCAGTTCAGAACCGTCTACCGGGAAGCTAACGTGTAAGTATCCTTGCCTTGGAATCGTTTGCTGTGCAATATTTATAGTTGCGGTGATTGATGAGCTGATCTGATGTAGAACAGGGCATGCGTAGGATCTGAATCCTTCGGGCCAGACTGGCGAGAAACCAGGGGCTGTTCCCGGCATGGAGACAATGCCAGCAGACTCCGTCCTAGAGTCCCCAGGCGCTCATCGGTTTGCAAAGGAGTCAACCACCCCTGCTGGTGGAGTTGAAGGCAGAGAGCGGTTGGCGACGATGGCGGGCGAGTCGACGGAGACACCAGGAGCAACGGCGAGAGCCACCGAGCCTTTGGAGGCGGAGGCTAGAACTGTCGATGTCATGCCGGAGTCTAGGGCACAGAGTTGGTGGTGTCGGAGGAGCAAACGGCGTGCCCTATGATGTTGCAGGTCATTGTCGGACGCTTTGTGCGGCCACCAAGCCCCCAAGGAGCACTACCGGCTATGGAAGAAGAGGACAAGGTCGAGGAGATTGAGCATGAAGAATCACGACCTCAAGCCATCTGGATCCTCCGCAAGCGAGGGGATGAAGTGGTGGTCGTGGAAGAGGAGGACACCACTAGGGAGGTGAAGAGGCTACGGTCCACCCTTTCCACAGCAATGAAGCAAATTGAGGTTAGTATTGCATCAACGGTGTCCGTCTTTGGCGTTGGAGAATATGGCCCTTTATAATCTTGGTGCTTTGCAGGGCATTGCATGAACTGCCGTACAATAGCAGCACCTGATCAAGAGGATGGAGCCCCTTGCTGAGGAGAACGAGAAGCTAAAGGAGGCGGTGAAACTGATGGAGAAGAACGTCCAGAGGGTCCAGCGCGAAAGGGACCTTGCTGAATCAAATGTGAGGGACCTAGGGTACTAGAAGGGCGCCTTATCCGAGCAGGTGAAGACCATCTTCGAGCAGCTGGGGCGCACCTCCGAGCAGCTGGAGCGCAACTCCGAGCAACTGAGAAGCATCTCTGAGCAGAAGAAAGGTACTGCGGATCAGTGAATTGTTCTACATTGCCGAACAGTCTTGATGTTATTGTTGACTGTTATGTTTGTAGAGCAAGATGCAGAGCTCGGCCAGTTGCGTCAAGTCATCAACCAACTCCAAGAGGAGAAGGAGAAGGCATCTAGGCGAGTGGAGAAGTTGGCCAAGGATCTGGAAGGTGAGTAGTTCGTGGTCAGAGTTGTTGCTGATATGATTGCTTTGTTTGACGAAACTCTTTCGTGTCTGCAGAATACCGTTGAAGGACCAAGGTGTAGTTCGAAGTGCTGGAGCTAGAGGCACAAACCCAGAGGGGAAAACTCGACGTTGTGGTGGCTGGAGTCAAGCCGGTGCTCGACTGTATCGACATGGAGGTAGCTCCTCAGCCCGACGATAGGCCGCCATGTTCGGACGCCATCATCGATAGGTGCAAGGCGGCATGGGAGAACTTCAAGAGCTTCAACCAAGACGCCACTGGCTCCGTCGTGACACATGCCCTGGCAGTGGTCCGGTCTCACTACCCTGCCATCAATCTTTGAGCGATAGGGGCCGGATTCGCCAGAGGGACGGGTGCGACGAAGTAGGAGCAGACGAAGGATGAGGTGGAGGATGCGGCAAAGTGGCTGGCCGGCGATGTTGATCTATTCGGTGAGGTAGATGGTGAGGGCCAGGCTCAATAACCTGAGTGGAGAGAAACCTGTATGTAACATCTGGAGAGGAGAGTTAGATGCATGAGGGCATAAGCAAACATTTATGTATCTGTATAAATGTTGTAAGTAGACATGTGCATGTTTATGCATCTTGCTAGCACTTTTGGTGAAAAAGAAACTTGTTGTTAACCCTAACGCGTTTATACATGGTATAAGTAGCGTTCGAGCAGTTAGTTCATTACTGGGCTCTTGGCCTTGGCTAGCCCGTATTCCATAACGTCGAGCGCTGGAGCCCGTGCACGTGTAGGAGGAATAGACATGACCAAGGAACCACAGCTGACCACCCATAACACAGAGCGCGGAGCCCATAGCACGTGTATGCAGAGATCGGAGACTGGGTTTCTCTAAAGAACACAGAGCGGAATGTGTGCTGCCCGATGGTTGGCGAAATATCTTAAATATATTTTAGTATGGAGAAACATGGCAGAGCATTTATGGAGATCACGTATAATTGACAGAGTTTGTTAAGGAGTAGCATAGAGCTGGCGATCGCAAATGGAGATTAAACCGGAGTGGAGAAATAACGGAGACAAATTATGGCGATAGAAACTTTATTCATCATGGAGTGAAGAGTACATATCTGGAGCATTTCGAGGATAGAAACATATAAGGTGCTCGATGTGCCATGAGTTGGGGATATCGATTCCCTCCATGTCACATAGCCAGTAAGACCATGGTCGGGTAATCTCTTTGACCACATAGGGCCCTTCCCAGGGGGAGGAGAGCTTGTGCATCCCTTCGGTTTTCTGCTTTCTACGGAGAACGAGGTCGCCGACCGCAAACGAACGACCTTTGATATTGCGATTGTAGTATCTTCGCAAGCCTTCTAGGTATTTGGCTATGCGGATGCAAGTGATCAGGCATTCTTCTTTGGCCCTGACGACGTCCTCTGTCCGAACAGCTGTGACTTATTCTTCATTATAATGCTCTACTCGGGGTGCTCGGAAAGCAATGTCCATGGGAAGTACGGCCTCTGAGCCATAGACTAAAAAATATGGAGACACCCTGATGTTGTGACTAGCTTGAGTGCGCAGTCCCCAGACCACAGCCATCTGCCCGGATGCTTTTCATCTTTCTGGTATAGTCTCTTTTTTAGGGCATCGAGAATCATGTCGTTCGCCCGTTCGACCTGGCCGTTGGCTCTAGGATGGGCAACGGAGATGTATTTGACGTAGATGCATCGGTCTTCGTAGAAGTCCCAAAAATGGTGACCAGTGAATGAGGTTCCAAGGTCGGTGATAATGCTGTTCGAGAGACCGAATCTATGGATGATATCTTCGAAGAGCTCGACTGCCTTCTTTGCAGTAGCCGAGACAAGCGGCTTGTATTCGATCCACCTAGAGAACTTGTCAATGGCGATGTATACGTACCGAAAATCGCCTGGCGCAGGCTTGAAAGGCCCAATCATGTCCTGTCCCCAGCATGCAAAAGGCCAAGAAGCTAGGATGGTCTGCAATTCCTACGTTGGCACGTGTATTTGCTTGGCGAAAAATTAACATCCTTCACAACGTCGGACGAGGTCTTCTGCATTGGCGATAGCCGTGGGCCAATAAAAACTGGCTCAGAAAGCTTTGCCGATCAGGTTTCTCGAGGCCACGTGATTGCCATAGGAACCAGAGTGAATTTTAAGAAGTAGTGAAAGCCGCGTGATTGCCATAGGAACTAGAGTGAATTTCAAGAAGTAGTTTCACTCCCTGTTCTTGGGTGATGCATTTCTGTAGTATCCCTTCCTTGGCACATTTCCTCATCAAGTTCACATCCACCAGCACATAATGCTTGCTATAGCAAATGAGGCATTCAGTTTCGGTCTTGTCGGCGGGTACGTTGGTGCTGGTGAGGTACTTGATGAACTGTTCTCTCCAATCTACGATCGGCGAAGATACTATAAGTACCAGCTGCTCGGTGGTGGGGGGATTTCTTGAACTTCCTTCTCTTCCTTAATAGATGACGTAAAGAGGTCTTGAACGAAGACTCCAGGCGGAATCACGGTGTGAGAAGAGCCTATCTTAGATAGGTGGTCAGCGAGCTGATTTTGGTCTCCTACCACGTGGTGGTACTCGATACCGTAGAACTTCCCTTTGAGTTTCCTGATCTCAGCGCAGTACGCGTCCATCTTCTCACTAGAACAGGACCAATCTTTGTTGATCTAGTTGATGACCAGCGTGCAGTCTTCGTATACCATGAGGTATTTGACGCCAAGCTTGATAGCTATACGAAGTCCATGGAGACATGCTTCATATTTCACGGCGTTGTTGGAGGCTAGAAAATGAATTCGGAGGACGTATCGGAGCTTGTCCTTGGTCGGAATAATGAATAAAATGCTAACACCAGCACCGTTGATGTTGAGGGCGCCGTCAAAGTACATCACCCAGTGCTCGGGGCAAGCAGCGGGGATGGGCTCTTGGATCTTGGTCCACTCAGCGACGAAGTCAGCCAGTGCCTGTGACTTAATGGTAGGCCTACTTCTGAATTCGATGGAGTAAGTGCCGAGCTTGATAGCCCACTTGATTATGTGGCCATTGGCCTCTTTGTTGTGGAGGATGTCCCCTAGAGGGAACTCGGTGACCATGACGATCTTGTAGTACTCAAAGTAATAGCAGAGCTTGCGTGACGTGACTAGAATGGCATATAGCAACTTTTGAACCTGAGGGTAATGAGTTTTGGACTCATTAAGAACCTCGCTAATGAAGTAGACCAGATGTTGTCCTTATAGGCGTGTCCAACTTCCTCACACTCGACGCTAATAGTTGTGCTAACGACGCGAGAAGTGGCGGCGATGTAGATCAATAGGGTTTCGTTTGGTTGAGGCACCGTCATGATCGAAGGCTTTGTTAGAAACAACTTGAGCTGCTCGAAAACTATATCAGCCTCCTTCGACCAGGAGAAGCGCTCGAAGGCCTTGAGTAGTTTGAAGAATGGTAGTCCCTTTTCGCTGAGGTGTGATATAAAGCGGCTGAGAGCAGCCATGCACCTTGTGAGCTTCTGTATATCCTTTACGCAAGTTGGTCGTTTCATATTGGTGATGGTGGAGACCTTGTTGGGGTTGGGTTCAATACCACGGGCGCTGACGATGTAGCCTAGGAGTATACCAGATGGAACTCCAAAGATGCACTTTGAAGGGTTCAACTTTCATCGATATCTTTTCAGGTTGGTGAACGTTTGTTCGAGGTCGGCGATGAGATTGTCGGCGGTTTTGGATTTGACGACCACATCGTCGATGTAAGCTTCAACATTGTGGCCTATCTATTGGTCAAGGCACATCTGGATGGCCCTTTGGTAGGTCGCCCGGCGTTCTTGACTCCAAAGGACATGGTGGTATAGCAATACGCACCGAAAGGCGTGATAAATAACGTCTTGATCTGGTCGTCCTCTTTGAGGGATATCTGGTGATAGTCGGAGTAACAGTCGAGAAAGGAGAGTAGTTCATAGCCGGCGGTGGAGTCTACAACCTCATCTATCCTTAGCAGACCGAAAGGGTCATTAGAGCAGTGTTTGTTGAGATCGGTATAATCAACGCACATTCTCCATTCTTTATTCTTTTTTTGAACAAGAACTGGATTTGCTAACCACTTAGGATGATACACTTCTTTAATAAATCCATCAGCAAGGAGCTGTTTTATTTCTACCCTAATAGCCTCCTTCTTGTCTGGCGCGAATCGTCGGAGTTTCTGCTTGATCAGTTTGACGGTCGGCGAGACATTCAATGAGTGCTCGATCTTCTCCTGTAGTACCCCTAGCATGTCTACAGGTTTCCAAGCAAACACATCAGCGTTGGCACGTAGGAAGGAGACTAGCGCGCTTTCCTATTTGGGGTCGAGATGAGCCCCAATCTTGACGGTCTTGGTGGGGTCATCAAGGCCGAGGACGACCTCTTTTGTTTCCTTGGACTTGGTAGAGGTGTGAGGAGGCTCCAGCACTAGGATCTCTAGGTTGTTGGCGAGCACTGTCTTGGCATCAATGACCACGCTAGCCATCTAGATGCAGAGGTCGGTGGCTTCGGCGAGGGCGAGACTCTCTGTTTCGTAGGCGTAGGCAATGGAGAGGTTGGCCCGTAGACCCAAAACTCCTGCAGGCGAAGGCATCTTCAACACTAGATAGGCGTAGTGCGGTGTGCCCATGAACTTGGCCAGAGCTGGCCGACCAAGTATGGCATGGTAGGCAGTGTTGAAGTCGGACGTAGAAGTTGATGTGTTCGACATGGTAGTTACTAGCCCTACCAAATTGTACCAGGAGGGTGATCTATCCAAGCAGTTTGGATGCCCTGCTAGGTACCATGCCCCAGAAGGAGGAGTCGGAGCGAGTGAGGTCTTTTATTCCAAGGCCCAGCTTCTTTAGGGCTCCGGCGAAGAGGAGGTTCAGAGCACTTCCGCGGTCTATGAGTACTTTCCTGAAGAGTACTTTCTTGGCGGTTGCATCAAGAACGAGGGGGAAACGCCCTATGTAAGGGATGTCCGCCAACTGGTCAACCCTACTGAAGGTGATGGGGACCTCAGACCAAGGGTGATAGCTAGGGTTGGCGATGGCGTCTTCTGTGTTGATGGTGAGCACCCGGCGGGCGGTGAGCTTTTGATCTCTTCTGCTCTTGGCGGTGGCTAGGCCCTTGAAAATAGTGGAGGCCACTTTATCGTGATCCTAGAAGGCGTTGTTGTTGTCCCCAGGTGGTCGGCAACCTCTGGCTCCGTCGTTGTTGTCGCCGTCGTTCTTTTTGGCCTAGAACTCCTTAGCCAAGCCAAGGCAGTCCTTCATCTTATGCTTGTTGTTCTTGTGGAGAGGGCACGGGCCTTCGAGGATTTTCTTGTACTGCTCATCGTAGTTACGCTTGGCGCGAGGTTCGTCAACGGTGGCGATGATGTTGTCTGGTCGGCGGCGGCAATATTGACCAGCTTTGGACCCCTCTGGCCGATCGCGGTCATTGTCCCAATGGTGGCCACAGTCGTTGTAGCGGCGGTCACTGTGGCGTCATTTGTCGGGGCCCTTGTCGCTGCGGCGAGTTGAGCGGTGAGTGCCCGCATCCTCGTTGAAGTGTACTTCAGCCTCTTCAGCATCGGTCATGATTATCTCGCCAATCCCCTTTGGCGGCTTACGATTGAACTTGGAGCGGAGGTCGCGGTGATGGAGTCCATGGATGAAGGCGGTGATGATTTCTGCTTCCATGATGTTGGGAATAGAATTCCTCATCTTGGAAAAACATCTGATGTAGCTATGGAGGAGCTCGGACGATTTCTAGTAGATGCGATTCAGATCATGATTTGTGCCCGGCCGAGTACACGTAGCCATGTAGTTGTTGGTGAAGACCTTCTTCAGCTGTTCCCAAGATCCAATGGAATCCGGGGCGAGGCTCGTGAGCTAGTTCATTGCGGTTGGCGTGAGCATGATGGGAAGATAGTTCGCCATGACACTGGTATCTCCCCTGGCGGTGCGCACAGCAGTGGCCTAAGCTTGTAGCCACTGTGTGGGGTTCATTCCCCCGTTGTAGGGCTCGACCCCGGTGATTTTGAAACCATAGGCCCACTAGAGTGTTCGGAGTCCCCTTGTGAATGCTTGGAGCCCTTTGGGATCGTCACCATTGTGATCTGCAGCATTGCCGGCATCAAGTGGCTAGAGGGCTGCATCCGAATTGTTGAACTCTTGCTCGTATTCTTGACGTCGGCGTACTTCCTCTTCATGGCGAGAAAAATGGCGCCCATCGATATGATGTCGCTCGTCCCAGAGATTGTTGATGTGTGCTCAGACATCTTGGTTGACTTCTTGGCCATGTTGGCGAGGGTAGTCAATGCGGTTCCCCATAGCTCCCCCTAGAGGGGTTGTCCAACATCACGTTGTTGATTGGTGAAACGGCTTCTGCTGGGGCAGCGATTGGATCTCGGCGCGGCGGATCGGTGAATTGAGATCGTCGAGTAGGAAGGTCTCTGATACTAGTGGATCTCGTTGACTTGGTAGCGTGCAGCTTTGAGCATTGCGGCGACCATGGCGACTTCTAGAGTTTGCTCGAGCCGAGCGAGCTCATTAGCGGCCACAGCCAAGTTGGTGCTTGGGGTTTTGTAGACGTCATGGCCGTCGACACAGATGAACTCGTCATCGAGGTTGTGGCGGAGTGGGCGTGGCCTCCCTTGCGAGTTGAGCTGTTCTCCGTTGCGAGTTGCCTCGGCTAAGACAATGGCAGCCTCATTTACTCGGCGCTACGCACGGTTGGCGTTTCTGTTGACATGGGCGGTGCGGTCCTCATCGGTTTCTCCATCCCGTGGAGGGCTATCGACGCTGACATTAAAAATCCCGCCTCCTCAAAAGGGTGGGAAAGGAGGTTGTACGATGGTGGTTTTGGTGACAGTCTCCGTAGAGCCCTGGGACTCAGAGTCTGGATTCTCCTCTAGGATGGTGTGAAGGGATGCTTTGGGGCATCGGCCGATGTGCAGTATGTTGACAGTCGGCTAGAGCTGGTCGGCAATCGGGTTGGTGAGAGGATAGATGTCTCCCACCTGGTCAGCGAATCTACCCCTTAGGGCATCCTGATTGATAGCGGCCGTAACCCCTGGAGTTTCATGATCAGCCTCCGATAGATCAGAATTGGAGGGTGGTCGGCGCTAAACCAGATTGGTCAGAGCCAATTCCACGATGGAGAGGCAGTCGGTGAGCTTCTGGCCAACCTGATCGATGGATGCAATCAGATCATCGTTATCGATCTGCTTCCTTGGATAGCGGGGGAGCAGGCGGTGAGTTGTTGGTGAAGACGACCTTGGAGGCGGTTTCGAGATCGGATCTGCTGTTGCAGGTGTTGGTGTGGTCAATGCATAATCGATCTGCATAGGCTTGATGATCTCTCCGTCTCTGTCAGCATTGATGACCTAGGAGATCGATCCGACCATAAAGATCTGGCCGGGCTTTGGGGAGGACAAAGAGCCTACAAAACATACCATCTTGTTCGTCATGGAAACAACATGCACACCCCTACCTGGCGTGCCAACTGTCGATAGAATATCGTCAGTAGTCCTCCAAGGGGTATCCCACGAAGATAGATTGATCGGCAGAGATGCGTGTAATTAAGAACAAGAAGGCAATAGAGACACAAGAGTTAGACAGGTTCGGGCCATCGGCGCGACATAATACCCTACTCCTGTGGTTTGTTGGATTGTATTGGCTATCGTATGATATTGTGTGTGTTTTGAGGGGGTACCCTACCCGCCTTATATAGCTGGGGGGTAGGGTTACAAGTCAGTTAGATCTAGGAGATAAACGGTAAATAATAACAGATTACATGAATCATGGGATCGAACATAACCTAACAGATCTCGTAGTATCTTCAGGATATCACCTTTGATGTCTTGCGGTACACGCCGAGCAGTATCGTGCACCGTAAGTCTTTGTCTTGTGGGCTAGACCGCCCATGGGCGCACAGCCCATGTAGTCTGCCATGGGTATCCGGGGTCATACCCCCCACAAAACTGCTTCATCCAATTGCTTTAGAAAAAACATCAGCCAGTTGATTGTTGGAGTGGATGAACCGAATGTCCAACAACTTCTGTGCAACCCATTCTCTAACAAAGTGAAAGTTGATCTCTAGATGCTTCATCCTAGCATGAAATACTGGATTAGCATAAAGATACTTAGCACCCAAACTGTCACACCACAACCGAGCCACAGGAGGATGATGAATGTTAAGTTCTGTCAACAACTTTTGAACCCACATCATCTCAGCTGTAGCATTGGCTAGTGCCTTGTACTCAGCCTTTGTGCTAGACCGAGAGACAGTTGCCTGCTTCCATGCATTCCACGAGACCAAATTACCTCCAAGAAACAGAGCAAAGCCCCCAGTAGACCGTCGGTCATCTACACAGCCCGCCCAATCCGCATATTTGAATGCACTAACCATCATAGACTTGGACTTCTTAATCTTTAGTCAAATACCAATTGTCCCACGGACATATCTCAAGATCCTTTTTACAGTGCTCTAGTGAACCATAGTAGGGGCATGAAGAAACTGACACACTTTATTTACAGCAAATGAAATGTCTAGCTGTGCAAGTGTTAGATATTGCAATGCCCCAACTAGGCTCCTGTACCAAGTAGAATCCTCAGTTCCAAGCTTTTCTCGATCAACAAGGCTGAGCTTCTTGGTGTAGGACAGTGGAGTATCAATAGTCTTGCATTTGTCCATTCTTGACCGTATGAGAATGTTTGCAGTGTACCTCTCCTGAGAAAGCACTAAACCATCTGGAGTTTTCTTAACTTCTATTCCCAGAAAATAATGAAGATCTCCCAAATCTTTTAATGCAAATTCATGCTGTAGGTCCTTGAGCAAAGCCTCTGTTGCTTCTTGAGAGGAGCAGGCAATAATAATATCATCCACATAGACCAACACAAACATGTTATGGTTTCCATGGTTATAGTAGAATAAGGAGGTATCGGCCTTCGATGGAATGAAACCGAGTGCCTCCAACTTCTTGCACAGCCTCGCATACCAGGCTCACGGCACTTGCTTCAACCCATAGAGGGCCTTGTCTAGCTTGTAGACATAGTTGGGATGAGATTTATCTGCATAACCCGGTGGCTGTTGCATATAGAGCCTCGCATACCAGGCTCACGGCACTTGCTTCAACCCATAGAGGGCCTTGTCTAGCTTGTAGACATAGTTGGGATGAGATTTATCTGCATAACCCGGTGGCTGTTGCATATAGACCACTTCCTCCAATACTCCATGAAGAAACGCATTTTATACATCAAGTTGACGAAGAGACCAACCTCTTGAGACTGCAATTGACAAGATGAGTCATATAGTTGCAGCCTTAACCGCTGGGCTGAAAGTATCTTCATAATCTATCCCATAACGTGGTTTCTAACCCTTTGCAATAAGACGTGCCTTGTATTGATCAATCGTGCCATCAGCCTTGCGCTTGATCTTGTAGACCCACTTGCAGCCAATAATATTTTTGCCCTCGGGAGGAGGTACAGGATGCCATGTCTTGTTTTGCAACAATGCTTGGTGCTCACTGTCCATGGCCGTGACCCAATTTCAATCACTAAGCGCCTCACCAAGTGTTGAGGGTTCATCTACAGAAGATGTAGCAAGCATGCACCAGCGAACCATACCATCAGTGTAGGATTTCGGCTTGCGTATACCTTGTTGAAGCCGTGTTGTAGGTCTCTGCGTCACCGTGGCCATAGGAACACTGCCAGGAGAACCATCCGTAGTAGATCTCAGTGAAAGAATCACCTATGGATCAACGATAGTCGCCTGCCCCCCCCCCCTCGCTGGGATCTATCTGTGGAGAGGAGACACTGGGCGCTGAGGGAGGTGGAGCAGCATCGGGCGTAGAAGATCCAGATGGAGGCGGTCCCGTGGCTGAGCACGCGAAAGACAGACGGGACAACGACAGCCACTATGCTGCGCATCCCGAAGTAAATGCGTCGGCGCCAGCAGATCAGGGAACACCAGCACTAGGGAGATCCGCCTCGCATCGTGTGCTATCACTAGGCAGGGCAAACATGAAATTTCACTGTGGAGATGTCGTCTCTTGATCATTTGACGTCACGTTTCCTCCTATATCACCCAAAACACCACCTGAACTCGGCAACGCATTAGTAGGTACAGGAGAACTCAAATGCTGATCATGCAAATTTGCATCCCCAAAGCTAGTAGAAGAATTATGCAAGGCATCAGGAAGAAGGGCTAGCTCGGAGTGAAGACAGGCACCGACATTTGGGTGAAGCGAAGTGAACGAAAAAACACGTTCATCAAACACAACATCCCGCAAGATGTAGACATGCCCTTGTTTGGGATCTAGACACCTAAACCCTTTATGCAAGTTACTATATCTAAGGAACACACATTGCTTAGACCGAAAGTGAAGTTTTCAGGAATTGTAATACCTTAGATTCGGCAAAACAGCACAACCGAAGGTGCGGAGAAAACTGTAATCAGGTTGGCGACCAAGGAGATGCTCAAAGCGGGTTTCATCACTTATTACTTTGGAAGGCAGCCAATTAATAAGAAACACAGTGGTAGAAAACGTTTCATCCCAAAATTTAAGTGGTACAGATGCATGAGCAAGAAGTGAAAGCCCCATCTCAACAATGTGACGGTGCTTACGTTCTGTAGATCCATTTTGCTGATGGGCGTGAGGGCAGGAAACGTGATGAGCTATGCCTATGCGTTGGAAGAAAGAGTTCAAAGCTTGATACTCTCCCCCCCTAATTTGTCTGAATAGCTAGGATCTTGCGACCAAATTGTCGTTCAACAAGATTCTAAAAATCTCGAAAACATTGAGAAACTTCAGATTTATGATGCAATAGGTAAAGCCAAGTAAACTTGCTATGATCATCGATAAAACTGACATAATAATTATGACGCCCAATCGAGGTTGGGGTAGGTCCCCATACATCAGAAAAAATAAGGTCTATAGGACTAGTAGACACACTAGTGGTCATAGGGTAAGGCAATTGATGACTTTTGCCTTGCTGACAGGCAT
Source organism: Miscanthus floridulus (assembly GCF_019320115.1). Lineage (NCBI taxonomy): Eukaryota > Viridiplantae > Streptophyta > Magnoliopsida > Poales > Poaceae > Miscanthus > Miscanthus floridulus. Next base: position 49,177,009 of record NC_089588.1, read on the forward strand.
CACACACCCCATCATTATTTGAATCATGAAAAAAAGGAAGCTTGTGGCGACTAAGAACTTACTGGACTACACGAGTGGAAGCATGCCCTAGTCTATGATGCCACAAGGACGTAGATGGCTTGATGACACCAAGCGCTTGTTTATTTGCAGAAGACCGCAAAGGATACAGCCGTCCTTCACATCTGCCACTGAGGAGGGTTCTCTTCATCACCTGTTCCTTGATAGAAAAATGGTCGGGATGAAATTCAAGAAAAACATCATTATCTCTTGTGAGACGATTCACAGAAACAAGGCTCTTGCTAGCTTTTGGAACATGAAGGATATTATTGAGATGAAGATCACTTCTAGGGGAACGCAAAGTGCTATGACCAACATAATCAATCTCCATACCTGTCCCATTGGCTGTGTGAACCTGCTCACCGCCATCGTACTTGTCATGGACAGTTAGTTTCTCCAGCTCTTCGGTGATGTGATCAGTAGCGTCGGAGTCCATGTATCAGTTCGTATCAACACCATATGAACTAGTTAGCGAGGAAGCGCTTTTCTGTGGAGGCCCTATGAAAGAGGCATCAAACCTCTTGCAGCAACGTAGGACAGTATGTCCTTCCTTGCCGCAGAGCTGGCAGACAATGCCTGAAGACGCGACTCCCTAGGTACGACCGCCACCATGGCCACCACGGGCCATGGCCAAAACTGCCACGGCCTCCACCGCTGCCGCGGCCTCCACCACAAGGATTGTTGTTGTTGCCACCGTGGCCTCCTTTGGCAGCCATGTTGGCCGAGGACTAATTCCCCCCACCATGGAGTTCCATGCGTTGCTCAAAGGAGACGAGTTGCGTGTAGTGTTCTCCCACAGATATGGGTTCCACACATGACGCTACCACCGACACCACCGGATTGAATTCAAGATCCAACCCAGTTAAGATGTAGGACACAAGCTCTTCATCTTCTAGCTTTCACCCGGCAGATGCCATCTCATCTGCTAATGACTTCATCTTGGCAAAAACTCGTTGATGGAAGAGGAGCATTTGGAAGTTGTGGCAAGCGCCATTCTGGTGCTGATGACGCGCGTCCATGACTGGGATGCAAACATCCCTTCTATGGCGGCCCAAGCCGCCAACACGGTCTCCGTAGTGGAGACCTGGCCGAGGATCGAGAGAGAGAGAGAGAGAGGTCAGCAAGTAGCTCAGAACTTGCTAGTCCTTCGCCATCCATGTTTTGAACTCAGGGTTCGGCATGGGTGGCTCCTTCTTGTCATCGCCTTTTGGGGGCAGGAACACCTCCGGTGGTTTCACCATCGTATGGATGAAGCTTGCGACCTGGGCACCCCTCAGCACAGAGAGAATTTGCGCCCTCCACACCTGATGATTGTTGTGAGCCAACTTCTCGGTCACCGGAGAAAGCCGAGAGAGGTAGCAGCAGACGCTGCGGAAGAGGATTGTAGCGCCATTCTTGAGTTTCGGTAGGAATGATGCTCTGATTACCATGTGAAAGTGGCGAGAACAAAATGCCCTCCCAGGGATCTCGGTTGCGTATTATATTGAGCACGGGAACAGCCCCTGGCGTGGCTTGTACATCAAGTAGAAGATACAACAAACTCAGGATAAGATCTATCCTAAACTGCCTTAGGCTACAAGCTAGGAACTCCCCTACACGTTAGGGCCCCTAGCCAAACAACCGAAACAACCTAATCATCTAACAAGCAGCACTAGTACAAAAACGAGTTGTACTTCCGGTTGGGAAACCCCTTCAGTCCCGGTTTCTCAACCGGGAGCATGAATGCGGGACTAAAGGGCCCCTCCTTTAGTCCCGGTTTCTCGCCCAAGACTAAAGGTCCACCTTTAGTCCCGGTTGGTAATACCAACCGGGACTAAATAGGCCTCCTGGCCTAGCCACGTGGGCCTGGCCATGCGGGACTAAAGGGCTCCTTCTTTTTTTTTGTTTCTATTTTCAATTGATGATTCGTTTTGGTTTTCGAATAGGTTTTTGAATACGCATTCTACGCTGCTAATAATATACATATTGTACACGCTTATAATGTTCGAACATTTTGTACAAACTAAAGTATAAAACTAACGTATATATTACATGCATATACATATAGTGTACGTTATTTTATGTACATATAATATGTATATATATATTACAAATAAAGCTTGCATTGTATATTCTATCATATCCTTGGGATAACAAATTCACTCCATCTGGTTTGGCTTCCATGTTTCATTCACGTCATTGTAGAACTCGTCGGCGGGGTTTAAGACCTGGTCATTAAGAAATCCTGCTATGGTCTCTTGAATTGCTTTCAGTTGGTCAAGTCGTATTACTTTTTCCTTCAACCATAGAGTCTTCAATAAAAGTTAAAGGAAAAGTATTAATATATATATATATATATATATATATATATATATATATATATATATATATGTTGGTCACATGATTACTTATATATATGAGCAATAAAAGAAATTGTAAATTGTAAATATATGAATATATTTATATAACGTACATTGAGGATCTCTTCAGGAGTTCTTTTTGCGTATGCCATGATGAACTCGCAAACATAGTATCCGTAGTAGTTGTTCCCCTGTTCTTGCCTCAGAACCCACTTTTACGAGAAAAAAGATTCGGTGATTTGAAAGCATGCATGGTGTACTTACTTTGTGTGCGATTACATCTAGTGGCGCTTTGCGATGTTTCATGTGGTGTTCCTCAATGAAACTTTTCCAAACACTGCGCCCAATAAAATAAAATTTTAATTTGGCCTTTAATAATTGTTGTAGTTAAGAGATCAGGGTATATATAGTTGCTAGAGAGACCAAATTACCCTTGGATAATATCTATCATGTCTTGGTACTCTGTTTGCTCTTTTCTTAACGAGTCTAAGATGCTCAACTGACTATTGGCCATATCGATGACCATCAATATCCAGTGTTTGCTGCATATGTTTTTATACACAAATATGATCGACATTAACTAGAGTCAACATATATATATATGGGAGATAGCTTAGCTAGTAAGCAAATAATTGAACAAATATCCATATGATCGACATTAATTATTTAACACTCACTTGAAGTTGTAGGGGAAGAGTATGTCCTTGTTTTGTTGGTTCACTAAGAACCTCATGAGATTTTTCTTGAGTTCAGCTTTCCATTGAGGCGGGGGATTAGGGTGTTTGAATACGACATTTGGATCAACGAAACCAACATCATTATCCTTTCTCTTTCTGAGTTCTGTCATCTCATATCTGCATATATAAAAATATAGTGTGAGGATATATAATTTATATATATACATGTAGCTTTATATATATACACTTTAATAGTAGAAAATAATCACACTTACAGACAATAGCAGCTAATGAGACTTTTGTCGAGAGAGTCCAGGTGGCATAGTTGGTGTAATTCTAAAACTCGACATATATAACGTCATCGCCATGGAAGTAATGTTGGTTTCTAACTCTGACAGAAACAAAGTTCTCTCCCCGTTCATACACCGCCATGTACCACTTGTTTAGCAGGTACATTTACGTACCCAGTTCAGCTAAGGCCTTAGGGTTGTATAGACTCTTTCTATGTTCAAATTTCTTCCAAGGATCCACTTTCGGAGCAGATGGTCCTTCAGCGAGCACTTGGGCAAGGTCCAAGAGGGGGGACTGATTGTTGCGATTGTTATCCAAGTTATGCAACACCTTTCTCTGCCCTAGTCTTTTTCTGCGCCGCCTCAAATGACTTGGTGAGAGAGCGGTCGTAGTCCGATTTTGGCAGGGTCTTTTGAGATTTCCGCTTTTTCTGGTCCACCTTCTTTCTTAGAAGATCTGGAGGTAGGTAGAAGTACAGTTTCTCTAGGTTCTCCCTCGCATCTCGTTGCTTTCTTACTTTTTTTAAGAAACTGTTCACATCTTTTTGTACTGCAGCATTTAATTCCTTTTCATTTTTCTCGTAAGACAATTTTTAGGGAATAACTGGATTAGAGGAGACTTTCTTCTTTGCCGGCTAGTGGGCCAACGACTTCGTTTGCGGGGCAGACCTCTTAGGAGCTGGCTGCTTCTTGGTCATCAAGGGAGGCGGGGCAGCCGTTGGAGACCTCCTTGGAGGTGTTGGAGACCTCCTTGGAGGCGGCGGTGTTGCCACCTGATTGCCCAGAGCACTATGATGATCTGGAGATTGAATAATTGGACTTAGGTTGGCGGAGGCCCTGCTGTGTGAGTACAAAAAACAATAATTAGGTATAAGAAATTGTTATTATTAATCATGCATGTCAATAGAAAATTAGTGAAAAAATTGTTTCGTTCACTTTTGTCCGCACCTATTGTCTGGCAGTTGAGGAAGCGGCGGTGGACTAGAGACCCCGGGAATAATGATGTAGCGCTTGCATCATAGTATGAATGTCTTCTCTGCTTCTCCTAGAGTCTTCCCCCCATCACCTCCTGGAATGTCAAGAGCCAGATCACTAAAACCTTTGTTAACTCTATCCACTGAGACGCTAACATATCTAGGTGGTATTATTGCCCCATGGATTCTTGGTGCCTTGGTAGGATCTGGAGGAGAAAAAACACCGAGAGCCACCATGATTGTGGCATTCCCTTTTGGAATATGTAGCTCACATGATGTAAACGGTGCAGTGATGTCATCCACGGGGAAACGTAGCATTGCGTCATCTTGATTTGGCAACTCCGTGGAAGCGCAGCTGCTTTTCAATTGATCAGGGGGCTAATATTAATGTTGATTCCTGGATCTGATGCATGCCTTTGGGCACTCATCGCTATTTGCACTTGCTTTATGATTTCGTCCTGTATTCTAGCTTGCATGTCTTTTTCGCGCTCCTGTGCTTGAAGCAACGCCTCCCGTGACTCATGAACATATTCCTCCAACCTACTGATCCGCGCTGCTTCCTCATCCTTCCTTCTCTGCTAGCTTCTGTAGGTATCTCTGTCGTTAGGGAAACCATGGTCCCAAGAAATGTTCCGTCCTAAACCTCTCGTTCGGCCACTATGTTCAGCAGTCCCGATGGCATATGTCAGTTCATCCTTCTCTCTATTGGGCCTGAACGGACCAATAGCTTTAGCTTGTAGAGCATAAGAAAATCTTTGTGTAGCTCTTTCAAGTTTTAGGCCATGAACCAACTTCCTGGTCTCTAGGTCCAGTCTTCCCCATGAGCGAAAAACCAATTCTTCGCACGTTTGGGCCAATTGAGTGATTCTGGTGTGATACCCTTGGCAAGAATGTCTGCTTCCATTTTTTCCCACTTGGGAATGGCAGTCGCGTAGCCACCTGATCCCATGCCATGGTGGTATACCTTCTGTCGGGTATTCTCTTGGTTCCTTCTCACCCGTTCCTCACCCTCTTCCGATGTCTTAAACTATACAAAATCATTCCAGTAGGGCCTCAACTTCACGAGCGGGCCCCTAGTATTGAAATTGGGCGTTAGGATCATCTTGACGTATTTCGTGTATAGGGAAGTCTGAAATTGTGTGGCCATCTTCTTCATAGCCCACTTTCGAACTAGCTCATTCAATTCATCATCGTTGATATCATCATAATCATCTGCTTGCAACGTGAAATGTTGAAGGATATCATCCCATATTAAATTCTTATCAAGATCAGAGACAAAACTAACATGAGGCTCGTTAATCTTTTGCTTCCATTCATGGGCACTGATTGGAAGTCTATCCCTTACAAGGCACCCACAGTGTTGCACGAATTTCCTTGCATATGGACCAAGTGGTTCGCCTGTCTCAATATTGAATTCCGATATTATGTAGCGCCCCTCCAATGGCTTTTTCGGGCCTCGAATATTTTTGCTTTTTGCCGTTGTGGTCATCGATCCAGAGGGCTACGTTTAAAAAAGAATAAATAAATATCATGTGTACACATAATAGATGATAGATATTCAAATATATATATATAATATTTAAATATATATATAAATATGTATACCTCGCCAGTATTTTCTTGGTTATCTTCAAGAGCCAGGTATTGACTCCCGTCATCTACATCATGCTGGTCACCATCGGCAAATTGAGTGCCGGTGTTGATAATATCCATCATTTCTTCATCCATGTTGTCTCTTGGGGCAGCCATCTAGCTTTTACACCACTAGATATATCTATAAAAAATAAAAACTATATCTATAAAATGGACTCTTGTAGGACGTGCCACCTCTAGGATAGTAACATTTGTAGATGACATTTGTAGGTCTGAAGTTATCAAATATACATCAAATTCTAGCTCAAAAACATGTTTAAATAAATAACCATCCGTACTAGTTGACCTTGCTTACGTGATCATCTCGGCGAGCATTTCTCCACCGGACGGCATCGTACTTGGCCATGGAAGAGCTCTGATTCTACGAGGAAGGGAACACGGTCTTCCACGACCGTTGCCGCTCTCCCTCGTAGAATCAAAGCTCCTCCTTGACGTCCGTTACCGCTCGGCAGAGAACAAGCTAGCCGAGATGAACATGGTCCGCAAGTTCAACTAGTACGGATTTTCTACAATTTTCTAACTATTTTCTAAGTTTTTCATTTCATGGAAAAATTAATTCTAAAAAATAAAAGGCATGATTTCTAAGTGGCCTGGTCGACATCGGTGAGCTCGCGGGTGGCGGCATCCGCTTGCCATCCGTACTAGTTGACCTTGCTTATGTGATCATCTCGGTGAGCATTTCTCCACCGGACGGCACCGTACTTGGCCACGGAAGAGCTCCGATTCTACGAGGAAGGGAACACGGTATTCCACGACCGTTGCCGCTCTCCCTTGTAGAATCAAAGCTCCTCCTTGATGTCCATTACCGCTCGGCAGAGAACATGCTAGCCGAGATGAACACGGTCCGCAAGTTCAACTAGTACGGATTTTCTATAATTTTTTAACTATTTTCTAAGTTTTTCATTTCATGGAAAAATTAATTCTAAAAATAAAAGGCATGATTTCTAAGTGACCTGCTCGATATCGGCGAGCTCGTGGGCGGCGGCGTCCGCTTGCCATCCGTACTAGTTGACCTTGTTTATGTGATCATCTCGGCGAGCATTTCTCCACCGGACGGCACCGTACTTAGCCATGGAAGAGCTTCGATTGTACGAGGAAGGGAACACGGTATTCCATGACCGTTGCCGCTCTCCCTCGTAGAATCAAAGCTCCTCCTTGATGTCCATTACCGCTCGGCAAAGAACATGCTAGCTGAGATGAACACGGTCCGCAAGTTCAACTAGTACGGATTTTCTACAATTTTCTAACTATTTTCTAAGTTTTTCATTTCATGGAAAAATTAATTCTAAAAAATAAAAGGCATGATTTCTAAGTGACCTGCTCGACATCGGCGAGCTCGTGGGCGGCGACGTCCGCTTGATATATATTCGTATTATACTTCATGCAATTTTTCAACTTTGTACTCCTACATCAACGGCGTAGTTTTGCATGACACGGTCTCCTATATGCCGAATTGAGTAGAAAATTTTTATAACTGTTTACCGAGTTGGTAAATAGATTTTACCAAAATACATGTGAAATTTTGGTATGGCATACCCTTTAACAAAATTCTAGATCCGCCACTGATCACTCACATACATGTACAACATGATCATCGTTATATCACACACATATATACACTGTATCCGCCACTGATTACTGAGGACGAGGAAGGAGAGGATGCTGACATATGGCACACGTGAACGATGGTGGCGAGGCTAGCGGGGCATAACGAGCTAGAGGCGAGGCCAGCGGGGCGTGATGAGCTCCAGCAAGGGAGACGATGAGCACGCGGCGATGCAGCGCGTGGAGCCAGGGACGACGCGCGAGTGACGAGGCGGTGATGATGAGGACGAGGCACTTCGGCGAGGACGAAAGATGAGTGGCTAGCCAGAGAGAGGAGGCACGCTCGTGCGGGCTGGGGACAAAGCGTGAGTGACAAGGCGGTGATGATGACGACGGAGGCGGTTCCAGATCAGATCTAGGTGAGGGGCGAGGACGACGGTGGCGGATTTGGATCTACGCGTCGCGCTCGGACGGGAGAGGCGTGAGCCGGCCGGGCCACCGGTGGAGACAGCGAGAGAGGTGCACGTGTGTGCAGGTGGTGTTGGAGGCGATGAGGAGCTGTGGCGGCGTGGTGGCTCTTGGCGAAGAACAAGAGATGATGGAGGGGGAAAGAGAGGGGGCGGTATATAGGGGGACCTTTAGTCCCAGGTGAAGCCATAGCCCGGGACTAAAGGTACTTTAGTTCCGGGTGATTGTTAGAACCAGGACTAAAAGTCTGACCTTTAGTCCTGGGTGCAGCCACTGCCCGGGAGTAAAGGGAATTTTGGTGGGCCGCGAAAACATAGCCCATCTTTAGTCCCAGGTGGTTGATTCACCCGGGAGTAAAGGTGGGCTGCGGTTTGGCTTCCCGCCAGTTTCTAGAAGTTTTTCCTTTTTTATATATTTATTTTATATAAATATGCAGAGAGTTGTTAATTGCTTATTAAATAAAATATTATCAAAAAAATTACAAAAAGAATTCCTGTACCTGGTTTTGCATTATTGTACATAAGAAAAATCTATAACCTAAACTCTTTTGTTTTACCGTATAAATATTTAACATAGTGTAAATAATAATCATAAGTTTCACCATGCAAAAATGTACTGCTTAATAAAAATCATTAAAACTATTGCTTTTCGATAGGAAATTAGTTTTCACATCTTATTGACGTTGATCATTTGTTTTTCATCACACAATCTCCACAGGAAATCCACCGTCAAGCAGAAAATTCATTTAAATTGTAGAAAATATGAATACACGACAGAAAAATCTGAAGTCACAATTATTACATAATAGGTCTAATACATCACTATATCAAGCGGGAACAACAATGATCTTCTTCTTAACGTATATCCCTTGGTTATGATTCGCGCCATAACCATGGAGTGTCCTCATCATTTAGCTGGATGCTTGGGTCTTTGTTCACTGTGAAGGGTGGAATTCAGTCATCCTTTTCATAATCTTCTTATATGTCTGACTTGTCTTCAATTCCGATGATGTTTCTTTTCCCTAAAAGAACTATGTGGCGCTTTGGCTCAATGATTGGGTCGTTGTTGTTTTTTCCTCTCTTCGGTTTTGTAGACATGTCCTTGACATAGAACATCTAATTCACATCCTTGGCAAGTACGAACGGTTTGTCTTTGTACCCAATATTGTTGAGGTCCACGGTTGTCATTCCATACTAGTTGTCGACTGCTACCCCGCCTCCAGTCGCCTTTACCCATTCGCACTTGAACAAAGGTACCTTAAAAGTAGGTGCATAGTTTAGTTCCCATATCTCCTCTATGCGGCCATAATATGTTTTCTTATTTCCATTAGGGTTGGTGGCATCTATGCGGACACCACTGTTTTGGTTGGTGCTCCTTTTATCTTGGCTACTGTGTAAAATGTATTCTCATTTATCTCATACCCATTGTATGTGAGGATATGCCACGATGGCTACCTAGCCAACAAATACAGTTGCTCATCAATACTCTCATCACCCTGACATTCTTTTCGCAACCAGTCGCTGAAAGTTTCCATGTGCTGACGCGTAATCCAAGCTTCAGACTTCCCTGGAAACTCGGATCGGAGCAACTCTTTATGTGTCTCGATATATGAATCCACCAAGGAGGAGTTTTACAGAACTGTGTAGTGTGCTTTATTAAAATAATTGTCCTACGTACCAATATATGTTTTCTTCCCTAGTGTCCCCTTTCCACTTAGTCTCCCCTCGTGTCGTGATTCAGGAAGACCAATCGGGTCAAGGTCGGGAATAAAGTCAACACAAAACTCGATGACCTCCTCTGTTCCATAGCCCTTGGCGATGGTTCCTTCTGGCCGAGCATGGTTGTGAACATATTTCTTTAGGACTCCCATGAACCTCTCAAAGGGGAACATGTTATGTAGGAACACAGGACCGAGAATGCTAATCTCCTTGACTAGGTGAACTAGGAGGTGTGTCATGATATTAAAGAAGGAAGGAGGGAACACCAACTCAAAGCTGACAAGACATTGAACCACATCATTCTGTAGTTTAGCTAGATTCATTGGATCGATTGCCTTCTGAGAAATTGCATTGAGGAATGCACATAGCTTCACGGTGGCTAGACGTACATTTGGAGGTAGAATTCCTCTTAATGCAACTGGAAGCAATTGCATCATGAGCACGTGGCAGTCATGGGACTTTAAGTTTAGGAATTTCTTCTCTGGCACATTTATTATACCCTTTATATTTGAGGAGAATCTAGATGGTACCTTGATGCTTGCTAGGCATTCAAACATGCTTTCCTTCTCTTCTTTGCTAAGAGTGTAGCTGGCAGGACTTAAGTAATGGCGTCCATCATCTGTCTTCTCTGGATGCAGGTTGTCTCGTTCTTTTAAACACCGCAGGTCCTGTCATGCTTCAAGTGTGTCCTTAGGCTTCCCATACACACCCATGAAGCCTAGCAGGTTCACACAAAGATTCTTCGTTAGGTGCATCACGTCGATCGCGCTACAGACCTCTAGGACTTGCCAATAGGGTATCTCCTAAAATATGGACTTCTTCTTCCACATGGGTGCGTGACCGTCGGCATCGTTCGGAACAGGTTCGCTGCCATGTGCCTTTCCAAATACTACTTTCACATCCTTGACCATATTGAGTACATCCTCACCAGTTTGGTTGCCCGGCTTGGTCTGGTGGTCTGTCTTACCTTTAAAATGCTTGCCTTTCTTTCTCAGGGGGTGATTCGTAGGAAGAAATCGACGATGGCCAAGGTACACGACCTTTCAACATTTTTTCAAGAATATACCTTTAATGTCATCGAAACATTGCGTGCATGCATTATATCCCTTGTTTGATTGTCCTGAAAGATTACTTAGAGCAGGCCAATCATTGATTGTTATGAACAACAATGCTCGCAGATCAAAGTGCTCCTGTTTATGCTCATCCCACACACGTACACCTAGTCTGTTCCACAAAAGTAGAAGTTCTTCAACTAGTGGCCTCAGGTACAGATCGATGTCGTTGCCAGGTTGCCTTGAGCCTTGGATGAGCACTGACATCATAATAAACTTACGCTTCATGCATAACCAGGGAGGAAGGTTGTAGATACATAGAGTAACATGCCAAGTGTTATGACTACTGCTCTGCTCCCCAAAAGGATTCATACCATCCATACTTAAAGCAAACCTTAAGTTTCTTACGTCATTTGCAAACTCCGGGAATTCTCTATCGATTGCTCTCCACCAGGACCCATCAGCAGGGTGTCTCAACATATTGTCTACCTTATGGTCTTCTTTGTGCCATCGCAACAACTTTGCATGGTCTTTGTTTCTAAATAGATATTTCAAGCGTGGTATTATAGGGATTTTCTTCGTGGGACGTTCGCCCTTAACATCACCAGGGTCATCTCGCTTGATCTTATACCGCGATGCATGACATACCGGGCATGCATCTAACTTCTCGTACTCCTCGCCACAGTAGAGGATGCAGTCATTAGGACATGCATGTATCTTCTGGATTTCTAATCCCAAAGGGCAGACTACCTGTTTTGCTTCATACGTAGTGGCGGGCAATTCGTTATCCTTCGGAAGCATCTTCTTTTGGATTTTCAGTAACTCCCCAAATCCCTTGTCAGATACACCATTCTTTGCCTTCCATTACAACAATTCTAGTGTGGTACCCAACTTTTTCTGCCCCGCATCACAAGTTAGGTATAGCAATTTCTTGTGATCCTCTAGCATGCGCTCGAACTTGATCTTCTTCTTTTCACTTTCACATTCTCTTTGTGCGTCACGAATGGCCTGACCAAGATCATCAGCGGGCTCATCTTTTGCCCCTACCTCTTCTTTAGCTTCCCCCATTGCAGTATCATTGAAGGCACCATATTCAGCAATAATGTCATCATCGTTCCATTGTTCTTCTTCACCTTCTTCCATTACAACCCTAGTTTCTCCGTGCTTCGTCCAACAAATATAGTTTGGCATGAAACCCGACTTCAACAAGTGTGAATGAAGACTCCTTGAGCTAGCATATTCCTTCAAATTCTTACATATGGCACATGGGCAACACATGAAACCATCGCGTTTGTTTGCCTCGGCCACACGTAAGAAAGAATGCACGCCCTCAATGAACTCTTGGGAGCGGTGATCAGCATTGTACATCCAATGCCGGCTCATCTACATTACATGACATACATACCATATTAAAACCTAGAACATAATTAGTTAATTATACGACATGCATGCCACCACACAAGGTATTAATTTATGAAAGTCTCGCTACAATATAGACAATCCCAACTACCACTAAAAACTAAAGCTAAAATGCACTTCAGCAGCATAAGGATTTCGCGACCAATCCTAACTAAAACAGATAGATCATGCGTTTGTTCAACATCTATGGGCTTTTTCCGTAGGATCACTGCCTCATCAGCCACAGTAGCCGCCTGTGCAAGAGAGTTTTGCACGTGTTCAACATACTCTTCCTCCCAGTACCAGCCTGAACATCCAGTGCTATCCCACTGAAATTAAAACAAAAAAATAGAACTTTAATCACAATCATCATGAAAATAAGTATAAATTAACCATAATCATCAAATGCGACAAAATAACTCACATTGCGATCCAAACACTTGTAGAAGATACGGCCCTTGTTGGGACACTCCTTCCTCACCTGGTACTCCATCACAATCTTCTCCTCACACTTGCCGCAAGCAATGAGAGGGAGGTCCGGCCTCAGTCGCTTTGGAACCCGATGAGAGGCCGAGGACCTAGAAGTAGCTGGCATCTACTCTCTATACTCATTTTTAATATAATATAAATTTCTCATTTTATAAACAAATAAAATTAAAAAAACTCTAAAATTCTCTATATCTCTAAACCATGAAGTGTGCTATGCATGTAAGAAATGAAAGCTGAATACTAGTTTTGAATAACTACTTTAACATTCCTTCATCCAAATATGCAAACTTTAAAGTGATTTTGAGCTTAAATGGCTTACAAATAAAAAAAATCCACCATAAAAAACCACATATATCTAGTCCACAAAATGAGATATGCTACTAATAAAACATGAGAGTATAAAGTTGGTAACCTTTAGAATCAAAGAATCGATGGAGGAATCAAAGAAATCTTATGATTACCGACGATGAGAAAGATGAGAGGCCGGCGATATAAAGCAAGAACACTGAGCTCGAAGTGGCTCGGGCTCGAGGAGGAAGAAGGGGTATATAGGAGGGGACCTTAAGTCCCGGTTGAAGATAGAAACCGAGACTAAAGGTCCCTTTCTAGTACCGGACGGAGCCTCCAGCCGGGAGTAGACTTTTACTCCCGGTTGGAGGGACCAACCAGGAGTAAAAGTTAACCTTTAGTCCCGGTTGGTAGCTCCAACCGGGACTAAAGGTCCCCTGCAGTAAAAGGCTGCCGCAGTAGCCATTGGGCAGGGACCTTTAGTCCTGGTTGGAGCTACCAACCGGGACTAAAGGTTTCTCTAGTCTCGGGCGCGAAAAATACCGGGACTAAAGCCAAATTTTGAAGTGGATCAAAAGACGTTTCTCTACTTAGTGCAGTAATCACAGACCATTATAGGAGACGCGTAAAACCACGTCCGTGATGTGCGTTAACACGTGTCCGTGATCAACTTTTTTTACATAGTGAGAGCCAAAGTTAAGCGCGTACCATGTACCTCTGTTCCAAATGATCCAAGCAACGTGTCTTGTGTGGTGGTCTTGCCATTAGTGTCTGTAACACTGACAAAACTAGTTGTACCAAAGATATATCTCTTCCTTCAATCGTGCATCAACAATCACGCTGCTCGTAACTTGAATCACCACTCCCCAAGGTAGTGGGGCAACTGTCCAGTCAAGATTTTAATTCTCCTCATCCCGCATGGGCCAATCCGGAATGAGGTGGTCCGATGTTTTTTGACTGGATGTACTCACTCGTCAAATTGACATGCCATTAGTACTCGTTCATGACGGACGACGTGAACCAAAGTCTTAAACCAAACAGGTACTCGTTCATGACGACGTCGTGAACCAACGTCTCAAACGAAACAGTGCTATAGGCTCGGTTGTAGGTTCAGATGGTCCGGCACAACATCCCGTCTGCAAACCAAACAGACCATAATTCTCCGGGGATATAGCTGTTAGAGGTCGGTCTAGCTATTTGAGAAGCCAGATCGTACCATTATAGCCCACGATTTAAAGCACCTAGAACAGATGCATGGCTAGAGAATTAGGAGAGAACGGTGATTTCCCACAACTGATCGGAAGCAAGCAAACACTGGAGGATGTTCACATGATGCACCGAGGGAACCCGTGTTAGGCAGTGGTGACCAAAACCCGCACTCTACGCGGTGGTCCTTGGATTCCCCGCCAGTCTGTCACAACTCATAACCTTCAATTTAGTTGTCCAAAAGCATTTGGTTAATGAAAAAAATGTCCGAGTGAACCAACTAACCTTTGTTTTGCCTGTTCGTTGAAGCAGATGGCTTCTAAATTCACGAATGGGAAATTATAGTGTTTTTAGTGAAGATGGAGGCAAAAAAAAAAAGAAGAAGAAGAGTTCCTGAAAAGTTGGGACAGAGTGCTTATATGACTTGTGATTTCTGGAGCAACAAGCTGCTCACAATGTGAATGTTATCCAACAGTGGCCATCATAAACTTGCGAGACGACTCGTTTGTTTATGTTGAGGTGGTGCTCCTAGCTGCTTCAAACTGATTCGAAAATTTTGCTGCAACACTGTTTGATGCTGGATTCAATGTCCATAAACATCCAATGGAAAGAAAGTATGATGTTTTAACTCATGTTAACCAGTTCTGGCTAGGCAACAGTTTCTGAACTGACTGTGAGCAACAGAGGCAGTACGCAATAAGGAAGTAGATTCAGTCAGAAAACAGAGGTACAATGGTGAGTCCTGCACAAATCTGTAGGATCTGTTTCACTCGCCGTCGCTGGCACTGCTCTGCCCCCTATGCTAGCACAACGCACCAAGGCGGCAATATAATCAGAGAGCAGGGATAACAAAAGCAGCTGCTGCAGCTTGCAGGGACCTCCTTGTCGTCTTTCAAGACATTCCAGATGAAATAGTGCATGTCTTGGCCTTGCCATTGCAGCATGTAAGGTAGCATAACTATTTGAGTACTTGAGTTGTGGCTTTAGAAGCCACTGCGGTGGCCGGCCGGACATGCTGGCACGCTGCTAGTTCGTGCCTCTGTTAGCTGAACCAGGCTGTGTGTGCTTTCGGTGTTTCTCAGGGTCTTCGGTGTCCTGACGATTTTCTTAGGCATGGTGCGTCACGCCCTTTAAGAAAACTGAGCGAAAGAGAACATCAGATGCTTGATTTTCTGATAGAAATTTGTGAGCGTGCTAAGTTCTCTGAAGTTTATGTAAGATAGTGGCAGGCATTGGAGGGAGTACGCATATTCCTCAGTCAAAAACGTTGTTAGGCTGTCGTCTTCATACTGACCAAGGCCTCCTATCCTATGATGCTCGTACATAAACAATATGGATGTTGTTTTCACTCTCAACAGCGATGTTCTTAAGTGAAAAACCTTATTGGACTGTCGTCTTCGTACTGAACAGTTGGCCTCCTATGATGCCTGTACATAAACAATATGGACGGTGTTTTCACTCTCATCAGCTGGTTCAATTCAGTTCGTTGGGCGGCACGTATGGAAAACTCAACCGGTTTTGAAAAACATTCACGTCGACGTTGATGTGAACAAGCTTTTACATTTTTTATGCCTACTTGTTGAACCACCAAACAGCGGCCCATTTACTTTAATGAAGTCCGACATGCTTATGTATCCAAACCGTGGTTTGGTGTGAGTTGGCATAATTATCTCCCACCCACAACTGATATACATACTCAACTGGCCACAACTGATATACGTACTCAACGCACTACCGGAGACCGGCTCTTTGCCGAGTGTCAAGTGGTTTGCCGAGTGTTATTTTTCGGGCACTCAGCAAAGACGCTTTTGCCGAGTGTTTTTTTTTACACTCGGCAAAGACGCATTTGTCGAGTGTTTTTTTTGACCCTCGGCAAAGAGGTTCTTTGCCGAGTGTTTTTTTTTACACTCGGCAAACAAGCTTCTTTGCCGAGTGTTTTTTTTGACACTCGGCAAAGAAGCTTTTTTGCCGAGTGTTTTTTTTTACGCTTGGCAAAGAGGCTCTTTGCCGAGTGTTTTTTTTACACTCGGCAAAGAAAATTTCAAAGCACATTTTGAAGCAGTAAATTAATTCAACTGAAAAAGTTTTCAACTACAAAGTTGTATAACTCATCAAGATGTACAATGTTTGTTTTGGTCTTTTCTTCATATGACAAAGTGAAAGTAAATTTGTTCACAAATCTAACATCTCTCTCTTGTAGTCTATGAAACTACAAGAGAGATATATAAGATTTGTGAATAATGTTAGAACGACCATGTCGGATGAACAGATGACTAAACAACCAAAATAAACTTTGTATATCTCGAAAAGTTATGAAACTTTGTAATTGGCAACTTTTTAATTTAAAATCATCTTGTCATGCAAAACTGTGTTTGAATTTTAAAATTCGAACATTTTCAAACGACCTCAGATGGAAAAACAACCAAAATAAACTCTGTAGATCTCAAAAAGTTATGAAACATTGTAGTTGACAATTTTTTGATTTGAAATCATCTTGTCATGCAAAACTGTGTTTGAATTTTAAAATTTTAAAATTCGAACTTTTCAAACGACCTCGGATGAAAAAACAACCAAAATAAACTCTGTAGATATCGAAAAGTTATGAAACATTGTAGTTGGCAACTTTTTTATTTGAAATAATCTTGTCATGCAAAACTGCGTTTGAATTTCAAAATTTTAAAATTCAAATTTTGTAAACGACCTCGGATGGAAAAACTTCCTAAACTAAAAGTGTAGATCTCAAAAAGTTATGAAACTTTGTAGTTTACAACTTTTTTATTTGAATTCATTTAGTGCCTCAAACAAGCAATTTACACTCGGTTTAGTATAATACGTTGGGAACTAAAACGGAATTCAGACACAAGTGACAGTATGGTATAGTGGTAGACGAGGTTCGCGCGCAGGGGAGGTCGCGGGTTCGAATCCCGTCGGCCGCGTTGCTGCGAAATTTATGCGAAAAATGCTGGAGATGGGCAGGGGCTAATGCACTCGACAAAGGCTACTTTGCCCTCGACAAAGCCTTTGCCGAGTGCAGCACTCGGCAAAGAGCCTCCGGTAAAAAATCCGTCGGCATTGCCGAGTGCCTTCACTCGGCAAAGTTGGAACAAAAAAAAATAGAAAAAAAATGGAATTTTTTTTAATCGATGGAGGCCCCCACCGGCCAGCGCCCGCCTATCTCCGGCATTTTTCGCGTAAATTTCGCAGCAACGCGGCCGACGGGATTCGAACCCGTGACATCCCCTGTGCGCGAACCTCCTCTACCACTACACCACACTGTCACTTGTGTCTAGCTTCCGTTTTAGTTCCCAACATATTATACTAAACCGAGTGTAAATTGCTTGTTTGAGGCCCTAAACGAATTCAAATAAAAAAGTTGTAAACTACAAAGTTTTCTAACTTTTCGAGATCTACACTTTTAGTTTAGGAAGTTTTTCCATCCGAGGTCGTTTACAAAATTTGAATTTCAAAATTTTAAAATTCAAACACAGTTTTGCATGACAAGATGATTTCAAATCAAAAAGTTGCCAACTACAATGTTTCATAACTTTTTGAGATCTACAGAGTTTATTTTGGTTGTTTTTCCATCCGTGGTCGTTTGAAAAGTTCGAATTTTAAATTTTTGAAATTCAAACACAGTTTTGCATGACAAGATGATTTCAAATCAAAAAGTTGTCAACTACAATATTTCATAACTTTTCGAGATCTACAGAGTTTATTTTGGTTGTTTTTCCATCTGAGGTCGTTTGAAAAGTTCAAATTTTAAATTTTTAAAATTCAAACACAGTTTTGCATGACAAGATGATTTCAAATTAAAAAGTTGCCAATTACAAAGTTTCATAACTTTTCGAGATATACAAAGTTTATTTTGGTTGTTTAGTCATCAGTTCATCCGACATGGTCGTTCTAACATTATTCACAAATCTTATATCTCTCTCTTGTAGTTTCATAAACTACAAGAGAGATGTTAGATTTGTGAACAATTTTACTTTCACTTTGTCATATGAAGAAAAGGCAAAAACAAACATTGTACATCTTGATGACTTATACAACTTTGTATTTGAAAACTTTTTCATTTGAATTAATTTACTACTTCAAAATGTGCTTTGAAATTTTCTTTGCCGAGTGTAAAAAAACACTCGGCAAAGAAGCCACTCGGCAAAGTGCTTCTTTGCCGAGTGTAAAAAAAACACTCGGCAAAGAAGCTTCTTTGCCGAGTGTCAAAAAAAAAACACACGGCAAAGAAGCTCTTTGCCGACGGTAAAAAAAAACACTCGGCAAAGGCGTCTTTGCCAAGTGTCAACAAAAAACACTCGGCAAAGGTGTCTTTGCCGAGTGCCCGAAAAACAACACTCGGCAAACCACTTGACACTCGGCAAAAAGCCGGTCTCCGGTAGTGCCCTTTGTATTCCACCTCCCGTACCTATAATGTCTTCTCTAGCCTCATCCACATAGGACGTGTTTGGTTAGTGGCATCGCAGGTAGCGCCGCAGCCAAGCATGCAGCAATCTCCCCGAGAAACCGAAGTCGGATATCTGGAAACAAACGCAGCGCCAGGCAATAACAGCGTCATCTGCACATTGCACGACTGAAAGATCATTTTCTACCAGATGAGGCACTACCCCTTTGATTTGCCCATCTTTGGCTCTATCAATAATGATTGACAACATATCGACCACTATAATAAATAGTATGGGGGATAGTAGATCACCCTGTCTAAGACTTTTTTTTGTAAGTAAGGCCCCCAAATGATCATTAATATTGATTCCCACATTTCCACCTTGAACAAAAGTTTGAATCCAATCATACCGCATTTGTGAGAACCCTTTGATATGAAGAGTCTATTGTAAGGAGTCCATTTCACTTTGTCATTTGAGTTTTCAAAGTCAACTTTGAATATCACTCCTTTCAATTTCCTTCTATGTAATCCATGAATGGTCTCATGTAAAACAATTGCCACTTCCATAACATTCCTACTGAGAAGGAAAGCAGTTTGTGAAGGCTGATCTTCTGGGCTACAAATGCTATCTTATTAGTGGCCACCTTAGTAACGATTTTGAAACTCACATTTAACAAACATATATCAGTATTTATTCCTAGATTTGGTTTGCATCACTACTTTTTGGTAGTAAGATAATGGTTCCAAAATTTAAACAATGAAGAGGGAGAGCACCTTTACGAAAATCATCACACAAAGCCATTAAATCCTCCTTTATAACATTCTAGAAAAATGATAGAATTCTGTGAGGAAACCATCAGGACTTGGAGACGTATTCTGATTCATTTGGAAAATAACATCCTTAACTTCAGCTTTAGAAAAGCTTTGCATTAGGATTTCATTTTCCAATGCTGTAACTTGAGGAATATCTTATGTAGGAGTCTCGTCCATTGTCACAAAAGAGAGTTCCGGAGCACCAAACAAGCTCTTATGATACTTGGTGATATACTTTTTTAAGTTCAGCATCACCATTTACTATACCCTCATCTTGTTTCGATTGAGAGATATGAGTTTTAATTTTCATGTGCTTCCCAGATACCACTCATTGGAAATATCAGTATTAGCATCCCCTTCTAGTACGTTTCTAACCCTTGCTCTTTGGTACCATTTGAAGGATAACCTTTGATGTAAGGCATGCTTATGGTTAATCGCAGTCTCAACTGAAGATTGAAGGGCCCAACTCTAATTTTTTATCTAGTTCATCCAAATTATCTAACAATTTTTTTATCTTTTTTGTAAGAGCAACTTATATAATTCTTTCCTCACATCGTTCCAAGGGAGTAGAGCCATCCTGCACATAGATCCCAACATCCCTGACCATATTAAAATAACATCCCTAAGTATCCACCGCAACTCAAACTTAAAGGGAGGTGGGGCTGCACCTGTGGAAGGTTCTCTAGTGCTTAAAAATAAAGGAGTGTGACCAGAAATATCTCAAGATAAAGTCTAGACAGTAGAGTGATTAAATTTCAAAGTCCCAATCTATCGAGACTAAAATTCTGTCGAGTTTTCGAAGGTCTGAACTGGTAAGTTATTTGCTTATAATAGCATCAAACAAGAAAGACCATCTATCATTATAATTTGAATTGTTCTTTTCAAGTGAGCCACTTATAATGTTAAAGTCACCACCCATTACAATAGGTAAGGTTTCTTTAGCACATAAGTAAGCCATCTCATTGAAAAAACCCTCTTTGTAGTCATCTTGATGGAGAGAGTGGCCGAAGCTACCACCAGCACTACCAGCGCGTTTCTACTGCCTCAGTAGCCATTCTGAGCGACTACGTCAATCTCGCCTCTGATTGAGGTCGATCCGTCTGCGCTCTGCAGTTTTGTCAAGTATCCCCTCGAGCTCAGCTAGAGTTCAGTTCGTCGCGTTGGGGCGTTCCTCTTCTGTGCTGCTCCCTAGTCAGGTTAGATCCTTTGATCTTGCACCTATATGCTCCATCAGCATGCAGCATGTGCTTCCCCAGTACAAACCTCCGCCCAAGTTCACAAGCTCTAGCATGCGGCTGGCTACTTCAATCTCTCCTCTAATTGAGCTCGATCAATTTGTCCTTCAGTTCAGGCCCCTGTAGTGTTGCTGCCTTGGCTTTGACAATTCGTCTATGGCAATCGCAATTCGAGACTCATCGCATCTCTAGTGTTGTTGCCTGGTAAAATTTCGTCTGGTCTTTTGACAAACGAGTCCATTAGTGAAGGTTAGGCACCTTAATCAGTATGAGCCGGTCGGTGACAGGGGGCAGGTGAGATCCACGGTACCTGAGAGGCATTCATACCTGCGCATCTGGGTTGACTCTGCGGTGCTACTCCGGGGTCAGGATCAATCTGTTATCCATCATCGCCTTTGTGCTGTGCTTTTAAGCTCTACTAATGTGCCGCTGCCTTTTCTTCCGTATTTCATTCCGCAGTCGTTGTAGCTTTGGTTGAGTGTTCATGCCTGCCAGCTAGTACGACAGGAAAGAAAAGGAGACCAATCATACTAGTCTTCTGTAGTTCTGTTCGTAGCTGATTAATAGCATATATATGTTCCAATTTGCTCACTGAAGGGGCATCCCCAACAAGACAGACAGCAAGGGCAGCAACAGGACACAACAATGGAACCAGAGGAGCTAACATTTCAAGAGATAAAAGAAATTACAGATGGTTTCGCGCAGGAACTTGGTCATGGATCATTTGGAGTGGTTTACAAGGTAAGTATTTTTTTTCCCTGCTTGGTTTTCATAAGTACATCTTTTTGTCAATATAAGTCTCGTCAACGCAGATGTTGCTGCAAAGTATGCGACAAGCTTACCATGAAATTTGTTGCAGCACCTTGTTTGTGATAACTATAAGGAGCCATTTGGATCCTTTCATTTGGAGGAATTGAAGTCTACTTAATAAATTAGACTATTTGGCTTAGAATTTGATATTCCACTACTTTTCAATGTTAATATATAAGTCTATCTCAAATTCAGAAAGAAAGGCAACGAGCCCTCGGGACTAGTTGAACGGACCCGAGAACTATATGGACTGGCCATCAGGAATTTGGAGTCGGCCACCAGCTGACCCATGCCGGACCCTCGCGAACGGGAAGCCGGGGCCCCACTCGAACCTGCCCGTTAACAGTTCAGCCCCTATGTTTTATCGAAAAAAACGTTTGAGGGAGGACGACCTTAAGAAGAGCTGACCCCTCGACCTGACCCTTACTGTGCCTGGGGGCTCGAGGTTTGGACTCGTGAGGAGACCGAACACGCGGTTGCATAACAATGGTGGATCGGTCGGAACCTAGAGTGGAATCATAATCAAGAGAGATCTTCTCAGATCCCCCGAATCACGCAGCTACATGCTCCCGAGGAGTGTGAACACAAGGAATCTCGACCATACCAAGACATCCCATGGCCCGCAAAGGGAGATCAAGATCCCTAGAATCCTTCTGTCCAAAAAAGCCTTCGAAGGTGTATCCTATTCCTCCACAGGCTCGGGGGTTACTGTCGGGTATCGGTATCTGGGATACCCGGAAGAAGGAAGCTAATGGCCGCAAACGCTAACTCCCTCGGATGGTCAAGAGCGTATCTTGGTCTTGCCCGGCCCCATGGGCACAGGCTCCGTCTTGCCCAACCTCAAGGATACGGGATCCGAGTTACCCGACCCCAAGGGCGTGGGCTCTGCCTCGCCCGACCCTGAGAGCGCGAGCTCCGTCTCGTCCAACTCTGAGGGTGCGGGCTCCGTCTCGCCCGACCCGAAGGGCGTGGGCTTCGCCTTGTCCGACCCCCGAGGGTGAGGGCTTCGCCTCGTCTGACCCCCGAGGGCACGGGCTCCCCCTCACCCGATGGAGGTCCGTACCGTCCCAACCACTACGGGTCTGAAAGTACAAGTACGGGGTCAAACTTCTGACGCCAGAAGGGGAGCAGGTGTGTCTTGATGTGACCTACGGCCATGATGGGCTCTGTCTGAGGAAGCACATCGCCAATAGCGTCGGGCATGCTAGCACTATACTACCTACTCCCTGTATGGCCTCAGGCACAGACATCAATAAGTCATACCGTCCGCTGGGATTGGATAGAGCGCCACGACCGGCTAACGACGCCCGCATGCGACGTTAGTGACGAATAGGGCCGCGACGTGGAGCCATCCCCGTTATCATCTACAGGGTCGGTGGGACCTGCGTGAAGGAGATAGAAGACGCTACAATCCCAGAAGCCTTCCTCTCCTCGTCTCTTTCTTTTTCTCTCTCTCTGATGTAACATGCATCTTCACCTTCGTCTATAAAGGGGGATGTAGAGCACCCTATGGAGGGGTGACTCCAAGACACATCTAACACGTCTAAGCTTGGGCGCTCGGCAGTAGACAGAGAGCTCAACTGGACTCACTCTTTCCACCAGAGACTTGAGACCTTCTCCCTCTCACGCCTGTTTATAACCCCTACTACAAATCAAGTGTCGGTAACACGAGCAGCAGCAGACTAGACGTATGGACGTTCCACCCAAACTAGTATAAAACCTTGTGTCCTCTGAGCACAACCATCCGTGTCAGACGCGCAAACTAGAAATTTACTAGCCGGTAATTCGAAACACCGACACGAGTCTTCTAGTGTAGCTGCTAGAGACATCGCCATGTAATAAACAAATGTAATGAATGTTTGGATTTGAATGCTTCTTATGGTTGTTCTTGCTTCTTTGTTTGAGTGTATGGATAGATTTAAAATTGATAATAAATCACCTATGTAAGGAAAATGGACCAACACGAGCCCATTTGCTTTGGATTTTGGTGCCTGATGACCAACACAACCAAATTGGATGCACTGATGACACTGTTCATTGTCACGACAACGTTTTCAGCGTGACCGGATGCAGTGGCACTGGATGACCAGACACATGAAGTGCAGCGTCCGATCGAGTCTAGAGAGGTTTCAGAGTGACGCCAGCGCGACCGGACACGTCCAATCGAGTGTGACCGGACTCAGCTCAAAGTCTGGTCAACTTGCGTGCTCCAATGGTTGGGATGACCAGACGCATCCGGTCAGGACGACTGCAGCGTCCGGTCAGTAGCAGAAAGCTGGGTTTCGTCCCCAACGGCTACTTTCTCAGTGGGGCTTATAAATAGACCCCAACCGGCCATTTGAGATGTGGAGAGCTGAGGAAACATACCAAGGGTGTTGATACACCATTTTATTGATCTCCACTTGCATAGTGCTTAGTGATTCATTAGGTGATTAGCGTAGGTACTTTGCGAAGTGCTTAGGTTGATTAGACCACCGCTTATGAGCTTGCTCTAGGTTTAGGCCTAGTGTTTAGTGAGGTTTGCATACCTCTTATCACTCGGTGCTTGTGCACATCATTGTTGTACATCAGAGGGGCTTATAGTCTTGCGAGATCACACCAACCACATTTGTGGTGTGGCCGCCACCATGTATCGGAGGGAACAAGGCCCACGGTGTTTCAGCTGGAAGGTTGATAGTGAAGACGATGGGGAGCGGTCCAGGAGAGGCCTGCTAAAAGGCACATCGGAGACCCACTTGCGTGTGGGAAAGGCCCGGGGCTATCCACGGAGTCATCCGACCGGGAGCTTAGCCCTTGCGAGGGGCTCCAACGAGGAGTAGAGGGAAGCTTGCGCGCTTCTTGATACCTCGGTAAAAATACCGGAGTCGTCGACATGAGTTTGCATATCTCTACCTCACTCTTTAGCTTTTGCATTTACATTGTTTGCATAGCTCCTTTTGTGGTAGAGATAGCAACACACTAGCAAAATTGTAGTTGCACATTTAGATAGTTTATCTCTTTGTATAGGTTTTGCTAAGGATAGAAAAAGAGGCCATAGTTTAGAGTTAGAGTTTTCAGTTGCCTAATTCACCCCCCTCTTAGGCGTCATGGTCCCTTACAAGTGGTATCGGAGCCGGTTGGCTCAATTTGGACCTTTGGCTTCTCCACCATTGAGCCGATGCTATTTAGAGTGGTTGGGATGGATACCTCTAGGCCCCCGCACTTTGACGGCACTAACTTCCCCTACTATAAAGCTAGAATGGCTTGTCACCTTGAGGCGGTAGATTTGGGTGTTTGGAGAGTCACTCGTGACGGGATGAAAACCATTAAGAATCTCGATAAACCCACAAAGAGTGAAGAAAAAGAAATTCATTTCAATGCTAGAGCTAAAAATTGCTTGTTTAAATGTTTTAGCATGGATGTGTTTAACCAAGTGTTCACTTTAAATATGGCACATGAAATTTGGTTAAAACTCTAAGAGCTCCATGATGGCACAACTAATGTCCGTGAGCAAAAACATTGTCTAGCTAAACAAAATTATGATTCCTTTAAAATAAATGATGATGAACATTGTCTAGATGATGCGGACATCATGAGAAAGATCATCTCCATGCTATCACAAAAGAAATATGCAAGCATCATCACCATCCTTCACAACATGGAGGACTTGAGCACCATAACCCCGGCCATAGTCATTGGCAAGATAGTGGCATTTGAAATGTCACGAAAGATGGGTAAAGAAGAAGCCTCTTCACCAAGCAAAGGCAAAGGTCTCGCATGTAGTGAGAAAAAGAAGATGAAGGGCAAGCAAGTTGAGACAATCTCAAGCTCAAGCTCCACAAGTGAAGATGAAGAAGAAGATGAGGATGATGATGATGAAGATGAAGATTCAAGTGATGATGATCAATCTTCCTCCTCCACCTCCGACCTTGATGAAGAATCAATCAAACTTATCAACAAGGTGGAGAAGATGATCCAAAGGCTCAATGTCAAGGGTGTGCCTATCCAAATTCAAGATTTCATCTTCACCTATCAAAGAAATGAGCAAAGAAAGAAAGGATGCTATGGATGCGGCGAGTTGGGGCACTTTGTGGAAGTTTGTACAAACAAGCCCACACCCAAGACAAAGAAGAAGGCATGCAAGGACAAAGCCCTCACATCAATAAGGTCATGGGAAGATTTATCAAGTGAAGAAGAAGACCACCACAAGAGGCGCGGGCACAAGCATTCATCATCAAGCACCTCACGTGTGTGCCTTATGGAACGAGGTAACAAAAAGCCTATCCCTAGTGATAGTGACAATGATAGTGATAGTGATGATGAGCTACCTTCTTAAGATGAAGTTGTGCAAGAAAATCTTAGCTTTGCTAAAGTTTCCACTAGTCAACAAAAGAAGCTTGAAAAATTAAAAGAAAAACTAGATAGCTCACAACAAGCTTATGCTACTTTTCTTGAACAATATGAAACTTTTGCCAATCTTAATATGGAGCTATCTAGTAAAATTGAGCAACTTGAGGCTAGTGCAACAACAAATGCATGCACAATCAATGATGAGCAACTTGTAAAGAAAAATGAAAAATTAAAAGAAAAGTTAGCTAGCTCACAAGATGCTTATAAAAGTTTGCTTGCTAAAATGGAAACCAAGTGCAAACATTGTGATGAGCTAACTAATAAAGTTGCTAATCTTGAAGCCGTCGGTACAACCCTCACCAAGGCACCTAAAAAGAAAAGTTCAATTTTTGACATGCCTAAAAAGGATGCCTCTACTTCTTGTAATGATTTATGTTTAGACTCACCCTTGTGCAACCAAGTTTGTGTTGAGAAAGTTGTTGTAGTAACATGCACACAAGAGGTCACAATGGAGAATGAGCAACTCAAGCAAGAAGTGGCTCGCCTCACCAAGGACTTGACTCAAGTGAAAGGCAAGACGAAGCAAGCCCAACTTCATCAAGATAACACCGTCAAGGGAGTAAACAAGCTTGATGAAGGACAAACCGTGGTTTGCTACGTGTGCCACAAGGAAGGCCACAAGTCCTATGAGTCCAAGGTGAAGAATGGGGGAGGAGCTAAGAAGAAAGAGAAAAACAAAAAAAACAAGCAAGCTCTTCAACACCTACACCAACAAAGGTGGACAAAAAGGCCTCCACACCTTATCTCTTGAAGAAGAAGAAAAATGACAAGGTGGTGGCCATCAAGGTGAACAAGCAAATCAACAATGGGGTCAAACGCATTTGCATGCCAAAGGAGATCATTTCCAGCATGAAGAGCACCAAGAAGGTTTGGATCCCGAAAGGGAAGTGAGAAGTCCGATGGACATCGGGGAATTTGGAGACTTGGCAAAATATGGGCGCATTTCATAGGGTGCATCATTATGGACAAGGTAATTGCCAAGTGGGTTAGTGAATACTATGAACCCAAATTCCCCTTCCCGTGTTAGGTAACTAGATTTAATTTCTTGCAATTTCAATAAGCATCTAGTTTCCTTTTCATGCCTAGGTTTGCATTTGCATGTTTAAATCTTTTGTCATGCATACACTAGGTATATCTTATGGTAGGCTTGCTCGGTTTCACTCTTAACCCTTGGAACAAACCTACATGGTTTAAATTGTTTAGGAACTCGGCACATAGCTTGTTTTACAATTGTTCATCTAATATGTGCCAAAGTCCAAATTGTAGATAATTTCTCCCAAACATCACTTTCAAAAATGATTCTCACATTCATGTGATGTCATCTTTCAAGTGGTATCTTTGATTCTAAAATCAATGTGCATGTCTCCTACAAGTATTCCATACTTGTGTGCACAAATTTAGGGGGAGGTTACTCTACAAGTTGGATGCTTTGAGACTAACACCTTTTCAAGCTTATCATGTGTATAGCAGTCTCATTGCAAGGAAAATGGAGTCCTCGGAGTTAAGCATCATACTTCAAATATCCACCACCTATTGCAAGTGGTATAAATCAAATTGGTTTCCACATGTGGTATTTCTAAACCAATATCATCATGTTGATTTCACTTCGGTATTTATTTGCTTTCTCCATGCATTATATAGATTAAACTCCCTTGAGCATTAATTTGCCAATTATGCATAAACTACATTCTCCATCGTATGTATGCATATATTTAGGGGGAGCTTAGTCTATGTAATGTGAGAGTCAAATTTTGTGATCTATTCCACTCCACATACAAAGGATCACAAAGTTTGACCCTCCCTTATGCTACTAATGTCTTCCTTTTTGGTGTTTGATTCCAAAGGGGGAGAATCTGTAGGACCAAAATCAAGCTGATCATAATAATTTACATGTGGTAATGGTCCGAGAAACGGGGATAGTAGATTATGGAGTTAAGGGGAGGCTTAAATCCATAATGCCACATGGGGACATTTGCAAGGGCAAGATAAGTTTTCAAAGATATTTACATGTGGTATCTTTTAGCTTTACATGTGGTATCTTTTAGCTTCATATAACCTTGCCCTTTGCATTGCATCCTAGAAAGTAAATAGTTTTAAAAATTCCAAAATTTTTATTATTTGCTTGTTTTGGTCATGTTGTCATCAATACCAAAAAGGGGGAGATTGTAAGGAAAATGGACCCTAGGCCCATTTACTTTGGATTTTGGTGTTTGATGACCAACACAACCAAATTGGACTAATGAATTTGCAAGTAATTGTTTTGTAGTTCAATAGGGTGCAAGACGTGACTTGGATGAAGGTGACATGATGATCCCATGATCAACACCATAAGTAAGACCCTAGAAGCACAAGAGAAGACCCAAGATATCAAGCATAGTCCAAGCACGAAGATGGGAAAGAAGCCAGACGCAAGATCGCGAAGAAACGATCTCGGCAGAGGTGACTGGACGCGGCCCTTATAGGGACCGGACAGGTCCGATCAGTTGCTCAGCAATAGCAGGTGTCAGCAGCTGTGATCGAACACTGAGCGAAGTAGTGACCGGACGCACCGATGACATTGTTCTTCATCACGGTAATGTTTTCAGCGTGATCGGACGCAGCGGCACTGGACGACCGGACGCACAAAGTGCAGCGTCCGATCGAGTCTAGAGAGGTTCTAGAGCGGCGCTAGTGTGACCGGACATGTCCAATCGAGTGTGACCGGACTCGGCTTAGAGTTTTAAGTTGCCTAATTCACCCCCCTCTTAGGCGTCATGGTCCCTTACAACCTAACCACTTAACAACTCTTGACCTAACGTTTGCAAGAAGATGTCATGTCACCGCTCTGAATGTCTAAACCGTCGCTCTCCGTCCCCCATGCCCGTTGTTCATGGTCGTTGTCATGGACGTGGCCATGGAGGAGGATGCACTATCGCCCATGCTACCCTCAACCTTGAGGAGGAGGTGCCATCTGCTGGGGAGCTACATGTGGAGGAGCCCATCCCGGAGGAGCCAGGCGTAGTCCAGCTTGGGGTGAGGACGCTCCACCTCCACCACCACTTCTGTCTGAGGTGATGGACCGCCAGACGCATCTCATGGAGACACTAGTTGAGGGGCTACTGCACCACAATGGAGGTCCGCCCAATGACTTCTAGAGGAAGCTGGAGGGTTTCCTCAAGCTGAGGCCCCCTATCTTCGATAGCTCTGACAATGACCCCATCACCGCCGAGGACTGGCTATGTGAGATGGAGAAGAAGTTGGACCTAACCACTTGCTCTGATGAGGAGTGTGTTGGAGTCGCAGCCCACCAGCTCACTAGTGCCGCACGTGCATGGTGGGATAGCTACTGTGACACCCATGCAGTCACCACGCACATCTCATGGGAGGAGTTTGCCGAAGCCTTCCACGAGCACCACGTGCCTGAGGGCATGATGGATGCCATGGTGGAAGAGTTCCACAACATTTCCTAGGAGTCCCAGAAGATTTAGGAGTACATCCACTGCTTCACTCATATGATGAGGTACGCTCCCGGTGAGACAGACTCCGAGAAGAAGATGTACTTCTTCAAGAAGGGTCTGAACATGCACCTCAAGGTGGCCCTTTCGGGCCATACCTGCAACACCCTCTGGGAGATGATCAATAAGGTCCTAGAGATGGAGAGGGATTGCCTAGAGGGTGACACCCGCTACAGGGAGAAGAAGCGCCGGTCCGAGAGCTCATCTCGTGCCCGGCACCTAGAGGCCACTTGCTCACGTGCCCTCACTGCCTCGCCCTCATGCCATCCAAGGAGCCGCACCTACTCCAAGCCTTGGAGGTGGTACCTACCCCACCAACTACCACTGCCCCACTCAGAGCTGCCCTACTTAGAGTCCCAGCACATGGAAGACTGCAATGCCTACCTCTACAGGCAATGTGCCATTCACCTGTTTCGGCTATGGTCAGCCGGGCCACAAGGTTGCTGAATGTCCCATGAAGAATGCACACCACCTGCGCTGCCCCCAGCAAGACATGCTTCTATTTAGGGTACGCCACACAAGCCCACTATGGGACACACCCGTGGTCATCTCACCCACCTGACCGCTGAGCACGCCTAGAACGCCCCCGATGTGGTGTACGGTATGTTTTTAGTACATGGAGCTATAACTTCAGTATTATTTAATTATGGTGCTACATGTTCATATATATCCACCATGTTTGCACGAGAGCATAACCTACCTATGACTCCATCGAGAGTGCCCATAGACACTAGTTCACCTTTGGGCAACAACAGATGCATCAAGAGATGTCAGGGAGTGAATATGACCATTGAGGGTCACCCTTTTCTAGCTGATCTCACCTTGCTTCCCTCTGATGGACTAGATGTCATACTAGGGATGGACTGGCTGACTCAACACAAGGGAGTCATACTTGCTCGCTAAGATACGTGGAAATAACACATCCGAGTGGGCATGTAATCCGGTGTGAGACTAATCACAAGAAGACATTTTCCATGTTGTATGCCTTGGAAGCCAAGTCAGTGGAGGAGGTATCCATAGTATGCGAATATCCTGATGTGTTTCCCAAAGAATTGTTGGGTATGCCACCGAATCGGGATGTGGAGTTCATGATTGACCGTCTGCCTGGTATGGGACCTATTGCTAAGAGGCCCTATCGCATGTCGGTTGATGAGATGGAGGAGCTCAAGAAGCAACTCAAGGAGTTGTCTGACAAGGGGTACATTATGCCCAGTGCTTCACCATGGAGCTCCCCTATCCAGTTTGTGAAGAAGAAGGATGGTTCTATGAGGATGTGCATTGACTACCAGAACTTAAATGCCGTGACTATCAATAACAAGTATTCGCTATCGAGGATAGATGAACTGCTAGACCAGTTAAGGAATGCCAAGTTCTTTTCCAAGATTGATCTATGATCTGGGTACCATCAGATCAAGATCAGGACTGAGGACATTCCCAAGATAGCCTTTGTCACTAGGTACGGACATGTTGAGTTAACCGTTGTGTCCTTCGGACTCACAAATGCCCTAGCCTACTTCATGAACATGATGAACAAGGTATTCATGGAAGAGCTAGACAAGTTTGTGATGGTTTTCATCAATGACATTCTTGTCTATTCATCCACCATAGAAGAACATGAACAACATTTGAGAGTAGTGCTGGAGAAGCTGAGGTAGAATCAACTATATGCCAAGTTCAACAAGTGCGAGTTCTGGCTTGAAGAAGTTTCCTTGGTCACATTCTCATTGCTAAGGAAGTAGCTGTCGATCCCACCAAGATTGAGGCGGTGAAAGAGTGGGATCAACCCTGCAATGTGACTGATATCTAGAGTTTTCTTGGGTTGGCAGGATACTATTGCCACTTCATTGAGAACTTCTCCAAGATAGCCAAGCCAATGACCAACCTCCTGAAGAAGACTAGTGAGTTTGAATCGACGCCGGAGTGCGAACAAAGCTTCCAGACCTTGAAGCAGAAGCTTACCACCACTCCCGTGCTCGCATTGCCTGATATTCAGCAAGAATTTGTGGTCTATTATCATGCATCTAGATAGGGACTTGGCTATGTTCTAATGCAGAATGGGAGAGTTATAGCCTATGCTTCTCGCTAGTTGAAGGACCATGAGCAACGCTACCTGACCCATGACCTTGAGCTTGCAGCAGTTGTACAGGCCTTGAAGATCTGGAGACACTACCTGATCGAGAACAAATGTGACATCTACACCGATCACAAGATCCTAAAGTACTTTTTCACTCTGGAGGATCTGAACATGAGATAGCGTCGATGGCTAGAGCTAATTAAGGACTATAACCTGGAGATACATTATCACCTAGGGAAAGCCAATGTAGTCATAGATGCCTTAAGCCGCAAGAGCTATTGCCATGGTCTGATGACCGAGGCCATACCACCAAAGCTGAGTTAGGGGATGGAAGATCTCCAGCTCGAGATCCTACCAAAGGGAATGTTGAATGAGCTTCGAGTGCAATACAACCTCAGAGATCAGATCTGCAAAGCCCAACAAGATTGCCCTGAAATTCGAGATATTCGCAGGCTTATGAAGCAAGACAGGTGTCCTGAGTTCTGTGAAGACAAACAAGGGGTATACTAGTACAAGGATAGGATCTATGTGCCCACCGATCCAACACTGCATGAGGAGATCCTAGCAGAGGGGCATGACTCCAAGTATTGTATCCACCTAGGGAGTACCAAGATGTACACAGACCTAAAGAAACTCTTCTGGTGGAGGAATATGAAAGTCGATATTGTGGGACATGTTGCGCGATGCGACATCTGCAACAGGGTCAAAGTCGAGCACTAGAGATGGGTAGGACTATTGAAGCCTTTAGATGTCCCAATGTGGAAATGGGAGAGCGTATCTATGGACTTCATAGTGGGTTTGCCTCTGAACCTCGAAGGGTCATGACTACTATTTGGGTGATTGTCGACAAACTGACCAAGCTAGCTCACTTTATAGCAGTCTGGATCGATTATTGATGCGATAAGTTGGCAAATCTATATGTGGACAACATCCTCAGGGCTCCATGGAGCACCTGTTAGCATAGTGTCTGATCGAGGGACACAATGGGTGTCCAAGTTCTAGAAGAGTCTAGCACAAGGCAATTGGGACTCGACTAGATTATAACACCGCTTACCATCCCCAAACAGATGGCCAAACAGAAAGAGTGAATCAGATCTTAGAGGATATGCTTCAGAGCCTGTGTGCTAGAGTATGGATCGGATTGGGAGAAGAGTTTGACTACATGCTGAGTTCTCCTATAACAACAGCTACCAAGCTAGTCCTCAAGATGTCACCATTTGAGGCCTTGTATGGGAGAAAGTGTAGAAACCCCTCTAATGTGGTCGGAAGTGGGAGAAAGATCGTTCTTTGGCCCCACAAAGATCAAGGAAGCCAAAGAAGGAGTCACCCAAGTGCGAGAGAATTTGAAAATTGCGTAGCGCCAACAGAAGAGTTACGCAGATAATAGGCGTAGAGACCTCTAGTTCAAGGTTGGGAACTATGTCTATCTCAAAGTCTACCCACTCCAAGGCACCATCAGGTTCTATGTGAAAGGGAAGTTGGCACCAAGGTATGTAGGACCTTATCGGATTTGTTAGAGAATTGGCAAGTTAGCCTACAAGCTGGAGTTACCTAAAGAGGTGACAGGACTGCACCTAGTGTTCCATGTATCTCAGCTATGCAAGTGCTTGAAGCTACCAGATGAGCAAGTACCTACAGAAGCATTTGATATACAGGACACTCTAGAGTATAGGGAGCACCCGATTTAGATACTCGATAGAGCTAACAAGGAGACTAGAAGCGCCACTATACCCATGTGCAAGGTTCAGTGGAGCAACCACACTGAACGAGAAGCCACTTGGGAGAAAGAGTCAGAACTTTAGATGCTTTACCCCTACCTCTTTGAAAGGTACGTCACACCTTAAATCTTGGGACGAGATTCCTGTGAGGGGGGAGGACTGTAACAACCCAAGTTTTCAAATAACCCGAACATCTGAACTTAAATTTTTTTCTAACAAAATCCAAGCATGGCGAGTGTGCATACTAGGAAACCACCCATGTAATTGCCCAAGTAGATCCCAAGCTAGCATGATTGAGTATTTGCATATTAAACAACTTGTGAGTTGAATCTTTATGATTTTATGTATTGATAATAAAATTAACTAAATTCTTGTAATAAATTTGGTGTGTGAGTTGCCAACCCTTGGTATGGATCTTAGAACCCTAGATGACCCCTAGTGGACCCCATAAGGATGTGTACGTGCTTGGCAACACATGTATACATATATAGGAGCACAAGGTATAGCATAGAATGGAAATAGAAACAGAAAAGGATTTAGAAAAATAGGGGAAAATGGAAAAAGGAAAAACAGCCAGCCGCAGCAAGTAGCCCAGTCTCGCCGGCCCACGTCGCCTGTGCAGCCTAGCCACCTATGCCCGCAGCTCGTCGCTGCCGGCCTAGCTCGCAGCCCAGCTCCCTCCCACGCGTGTGCATGCTCGGGTGACTGAGCCAGCCCAACAGGCGGCCCACACCATGCCCTGCGTCGTGACGCACCATAGTTGTCTCCTCTCCTACCATTGACTATCGGGCCCCACCTGTCATCCCCTTCCCCTCGCCTCTACTTTGGCGCCGAGCAGAGCATGACGCCGGAGGGGGGGAATCTTCCCCACCTGGGCACGCCAACCGTTCGCGCCACCAAGCCATTGGGCACCAATGCTTGGATAGACTCCATGTACATAATCTGTGGCACACGTGCCCCCCCTCGCAATGCCACACCATGCTGACATCGCTATCGTGGCCGCGTCGCCATGATGTCGCCCCATCCACCTTTTTGACCGGATGCCGCTTGAATTGGTAGTGCCAGCACCCATGCGACCACCCCATGCTCCCAAAACCCTAAGCTGGAGCCCTTGATCACCCTCCACATACCCCCTTCCCCTCCATCCACCATTCACCGGTCGCCATGGACGCGACCTCCCTATAAAAGGGAACACCTGGTGCCAAAGTGTACTTCCATCGCCCTACCGCCACTGGTGGCTTCACCAACCACACACCGATATCAAGAGAAGGGAAGGAGAAGGGAGGAGGGAAGGATAAGGAGGACGACCGCGCCCCTACCGCCAAGGAGCCATTGCTGGAGCTAGAGTCAGAGACGACACTCCGATCATCTACACTGGCATAGCAGCTCAGCATGGCACTGCACCGCCTCATAACGGCCTTGCCTCACCACCGCACCACTAGCCTAGCACCACCGCCACCATCGGTGAGCCTTGACGTCGCCTCTATTCGCTGACGTGGATATGCCATGGCTGCGCCACCATGTTCTCCCCCTTGGGAGGGCCAAAGGCTAGCCCTTTTGCCATCATGATGTGCTACACATGCGCACGCACGTCCACAAGCCAAGGCTCAGCCTCACTGAGCCACATGGGCTAGGTAATGCTGGCGCCCGCCATGCTCACTAGGGCCGGACCCGCCATGGCATAGCTCTATTCCAGCCACCTCGGGTAGGTAGAGGTTGAACGAGCGCCTTAGAAAGCTTCGCCTCGCTGAGGGATGCATCACGCGCTAGATGGGAGAAGAGAATCCCTAGGGCCACTGGTCTTGTCCTCCTCGTCGGACCACCACGCGCCCATGTCTCCGCCATGCCGGGGACGATCTGACTAACTCTGGCTGCCTCGCATGATGAGAGTTGGCCATTGAGCTTCGCCTTGAACCTACGCACCTTGGCGTGTAGATGGTTGAGCGCAAAGCCCTCGCCTTGCCCTAGTATGCCATAGCTGTAAGGTCACCGGAGCTTTGCCAAGCACCTTGCCACGGTGTGGACTCCGCCATGCCCTATGGTCGCCGCCATTGAGTCCATTGCCTTCCCCATGGCCCCAATTGAGGGAAAGAAGCCACCTTTGGCTCCAAACACAGTCGTAGCCACCTCACCGCAACCCGCCACCGAGCCGATGCCATCGTGGCCAACCTCACTGGAGCCCCTAGAGCTTCACCTAGCCCCTTAGCTGCATCCGTCGTAGCACCATGAAGACATGGGAGCCACGATGGGCATGTGCTAATGTCCTAAGTACCCTCATCATCGACCCTCGCCACCGTGAGCCACCATGACGCCTACGCTGGGCACCTGGAGCTCCAGGCCACCATCTTTGGCCCACCGTTGAGTTCCCTGTGACCTCACGATGCCATAGGTCCCCTTAGTTGCCCCTCCAAGCTGCCATAGCACATAGATGCATGAGCTCACCACCGGCGAGAGCGCCGCCGCGAGAGGAGAAGAAGCCACTGCGCCCCTTGCCTGGACCCACGTATGCTCGGCTTACTATGAGCCAAAGAGAGAAGAGGGAAAGATGGACGCAGTCCACCCGAACCGAGCCTATGGTCTATGGACCCACCCGCCTAAGTCCACCGTGAGCTGTGCCTATGGACTTGAGCCCAGTGATGACCCACCAGCGTCATGTAGATAGCCGAGATGAGCGACACGTGTCCAGGCCAGGCCGGCCCAACCTAGCCTAACTCAGCCCATAACCTAGCCTGCTTGAGCCCAGTCAAGGCCCAGTCAACATTGACCATTGACCAGTCAACGCTGACCATTGACCTAGTCGCACCTATTAGTGATCGTAGCCACCTCGTCCAATCAGGATGCACCACGTGTCAGCCTTTGGATTTTCCTATCCTTTTTCTTTTTCAAAATATGATTTAAACTTAGGAAATTCATAAAAAATTCATACGACTTCAGAAAAATATGAAACCAATGCGCCATGTGTCAGCCACCTCGTTACAATGTAGATGCTAGTGCTTTACTTTTTGCAATGATCTGAGATAGGTTGCATGGTAGAATTGCTTGTGAGCCATTACCTTGTCGCAACCTATACCCCTGCACACCCGCTGTTAGGCTAGATGCTCGCTTACTTACTTGCTACTACTTCTGCTAAGCATTATATCTGTGACGCGAGTGTAGCAATAGTTCGGCAAAATATACTTCGGATGGATGGATTTACTCTTGATCATCCTGCAAAATACTCCATCAAGAACACCAAAACTCGTGGCATAGATTAGGATAAGGGGTTAGCGGTCAGCTATTCAGAGATTTGTTGTCCTTGGGGTTTAGATAGATTTCCTAATTGGCAAAGTCCTAGCAGGATGTCTATTTAATATTTTTTTTTGGATTTTCTTATTTATATAATGTAGAAAGAAAATATGCATGCATGATATTTTTTTTGCCACCATAGTGAATACTCCCTTGGGATTTTACACACCGAGAAAATTTGACACATGGGGCTTTGGCTTTATGATGTAATGATGTAATGCAGTCATGAAACTATTTATCTTCCTTTTCTAAAAGCAATGTTAATGCAGAAAAATGAATATGCTAAAGTGAAAAGTAATTCATGCAATACTAAAAAGTAAATATGGATAACTACCGATGTTACCTCATGGCCAGGGTTTGGATTTTTAAGTCCTCCAGACAAGATTTGGCTGGAGAAAAGTTGTTCACTCTTCAGGTGCATCATCCAGTCTCAACGATGGAGACCTAGATGGCTGCACATCTTATGACGGTGTCTCTGATGGTGATGTCACCTCTCTTTCCATACCTGCTTGGTCTATGGGCTTGACTTAGGTGGAGTAGGTTCATCTTTCACAGGCTCCTTATGTTCTTCATCTTCTTTCCATACATTCTTTGGAGGTTGATTCTTTTAGCATTGGGATGATCGACGTTTCCTCCTAGACTGGGTCTTCTTGGGCTGTTCATAAGTGGTATAACTATTGAAATAACAGCATACCTTTTCTCTAGTGAATTGTAAGTGGACTTGTCTAGATCTGACATAGATGATTGCATTGGTTGTGTTGAGGAATGGTCTTCCCAATATAATAGGTGTATTATCTTCTTCTTCACCCATGTCTAGAACATGAAGTCGGTAGGGGCAAACTAATCGTGTATTCTTACCATGACATCTTTTGCTATTCCTTCCAAAAATTGAATTGATTGGTCCGCCATCTGGAATTTCATATATGTAGGGAACAAAGGTTCATCATCGAATAAGTATTAATACATTACCTTAGACATTATATTGACACCTGACCCAATGTCGCAGAAGGTTTTGTGAAAAATTCTTTGTCCAATGGTACACTCGATCGTGGGTATGCCTGGGTCATCCTTCTTAGCAAGGAATGGTGAAGCGAGGAGGTGGTCGCACTTTGATCGAAGTGTGTTGATTATGTTAACTGATTCTTCTTGAGGCTGGCTGGCCTTGTTCTTCCTCCTCCTGTTGTTCTTCATGGTCACTGTTGTCTCTTCAGGCAGGTATGGCATCTGTGATATCCAGGAGATTGCAGGATGCGGTTCTTGAAAGAAAACTTCTCCTTTCTATGCTTGATTGTGAAGCAGATCTTGGCACTGTCCATGTAGATGATGGCTTTTGCGGTGCTTAGGAAAGGTTGATCCAAAATAATGGGTGCCCTTACATCTCCACCTATTTCCAAAACCACAAAGTCTATAGGAACATATGATTGTCCCACTCAAACAATGGCATCTTCAATAACTCCCTTGGGGTAACTGAGTGACTAATCTACAAGCTACAAACGCATGTTTATGTACAACAAAGTATCTCCATTAATTTGATCATAAATTACCTTAGGCCTGATGTTGACACTTGCTCCGAAGTCATAGAAAGTTTTTTTGAAAAATGTGCAATCCGATGGCGATGGGGATGCCCTAGAATCTTACCTTTGTCGGACGGAGGAACAGCAGCTGCCACCTGAGCTATTTGTGATTCTACCATTTTATTAAAGCTATGCTAGTTCTTAATGGCAGAAGCAAAGCTATCCAATCTATTATTTATATTCTCTAGAATTTTATCATTGGTATCTACCTTTCTAGATAATCCCTCCATAAGTTTGGATTGGCCAGCAATTAATTCTCTCAAGGGTCATTGATTGAAATTATTAAAATTATTACCTTGGTAGTTTGGTCTCTGTTGCTGGTTCCATCCTTGATTCTGTTGAGGACGAAAGTAGTTGTTGTTGTTGACAAAGTTCCCTGAATGCCCAGTATTTCCACACTCTTCACATGTCATGCGAGAATCATGAATGTACATGACTTCTTGCTTCTCATTGGCTTGATCTTCAAGCTTCTTCATCAGCAGGTCCATCTTAGTAGATAGCATGTCTACCTCCTTGAGTTGATGCATACCTCCACCTCTCTTGTGGGTCTGAAGACGTTCTTCATTCCAAGTTTGGTTAGAGGTCATCTTCTCCACAAGAGCTGTTGCAGCTAGGATGGTGAGTGACAAGAATGCACCTCCAGCAGCAGCATCCATAGTCTCACGGGTACTGTTGGTCAACCCATGGTAGAAAGTCTACATGAGTAGCCAATTCTCCATCCCATGATGACGACATTCCCCATTGTAATCTTGAAAGCGTTCCCATGCCTCAGGGACAAATTCATCATGTTGTTGCTGAAAGCTTGAAATTTTCCCACGCAGAGCATTGGTCTTGCCTGTGGGAAAGAACTTTGCTTGGAAGGTAGTGGAGTAGTTATCCCATGTAGTATTTGTATCTTTGTTGGCGTAGAACCATTTCTTTGCCCTCCCCAAGAGTGAAAATGGGAAGAGACGAAGTAGTATGGCATCTTGGGTCACTCCTTTGATGGTGAAAGTGCTACAGATCTCCAAAAAGTGTTGGAGATGTGCACTTGCATCTTCATGTGCCTTTCCACAAAAATGGCTTGCTTGCACCATGTTGATGAGGGCTGGCTTGAGCTCAAATCCATTATCTCCGACATTGACTGTTGGTCTAGTACGGATGCTGGCTGTAGTTGGAGCAAAGAATTCATGGAGAGTCCTATTAGCCATGGCTTCAAATTTAGGTGTTAGGCTTCGCCTTATATGGTTGTCTTCTAACTTTAAAGCTAGAAATTTCTTGTGTTTAGCCTTAGTCCTCCTGATTAATGCTTCTAGATCTTCAACATAGTTTGTCGGAAGGTCAAAACTGGTCATACATTACCCTGCATAAGATACACAAGTAGGCAAAATAAGGGTAAGCATGTTTGAGCAGAGGTCAATGGTTTTCCTCGATCACATAATTAAGTATAAGTTTATCAATACCTCCTTTGCTTAGCTACCTTCCTCGGCAATGGCGACAGAAATGCTTGTTGGTATTTATTAACTTGTCACTTGTTTAGTAGCCACCTATTATAAACCTATATCTCCTAACGTTACTTTACTAGGTTGTCATCCCTAGTGATGATGCTAGAGATGCTTGTTTGTACTACATAGCATTACTACTAGAATAATACTAAGTAGTTCTTTATAAATTTATGTGACTAGGAAGAATATATAAATATATGAATGAAAAGGATCTGCAAGTGCACAGATATTATACCATTGTAGCACTTCACCCTAGAGTATTCCAGGTATCGTTATTTATATTTTTACCACAGGGAAGGTCTAGCATGGACATGTATAGATAACATATTATTGATGGAGAAGTAAACCATAACCAATATTCTACTCATAACAGGGGTAAGTCATAGGATAAGATATATATATGATAAGTATTGATCATCAATAATGATAAATCACACAGAGTACTCCTTTATATGGCATTAGCATGGTTAGGTAGAATATTAGAGGAATAAATCCTAATTTATTCTTAATTACAAGTCAAAGCATATATTGATTAGTTCAGTTACACCTAGTAGTCATGGCTAAGGTTATCTTTATATCTACACATAAGGGATATTACTAAGGAAGATTAAGAACAGAGCTTGTTCTTCCTTCGTAACCGGACCCTACTAGCTCCTATGTTCGGGGAGTGGACTACAAAGGACTCAATGGGAGTGTCACATCTGCGATCTACCACATGACCCAAAATATAGGTTGTATCCGCAGGTAAACAACGTATAAGCACCACGCTTGCACAATGTTGACCACCCACCCCATGTACTTTAGAGAGAGCGCTATACAAACTTATGCATAAACATAATGATAAACTAGCTATACTAAGTATATAATCAAAGTAGATGTTGAACATTATAACGAAGAACATGAATAAGATGAATACTAATATTGTCATAATAATTGTAACTAGCATATAAAAATAATGGAGGTACAAAAGAGAGGGGGTACAAAGATTATACCAAACCACGCTCTTGACAAGATCGGGAATCCAAGCGAAGCCTGCTTGCCTCCCTCTAGACCTAGCCTAACTAGGTATGCCCTAGAATATGCTAGAGCTCTAAAGATGATGTGGGTTTCTATCTTCTCACATGACTTGA
Source organism: Miscanthus floridulus (assembly GCF_019320115.1). Classification (NCBI taxonomy): domain Eukaryota; kingdom Viridiplantae; phylum Streptophyta; class Magnoliopsida; order Poales; family Poaceae; genus Miscanthus; species Miscanthus floridulus. Next base: position 49,217,565 of record NC_089588.1, read on the forward strand.
TGACTAGGGTTATGCCTAGGGGGTTTTCTAGATAAACCCTGCAGAAAATATAGATTCACCAAAACTTGTGGAATTTGTTAGTTTAAACCCCTAGACCTTCGTTGATGATTATATTTTTGCCCTTATGTATGTTATATTGATGGTTTATAATGGTTGTTAACTACCGTCAACAGTGTCTCAACATATCGTCTACCTTATGATCTTCTTTGTGCCATCATAGCAACTTTGTATGCTCTTTGTTTCTAAATAAACGTTTCAAGCATGGTATTATAGGAGCATACCACATACCTTGACAGGGATTCTCTTCCTAGGACATTCACCGTCGCCCTCAACATCACCAGGGTCATCTCGCCTGATCTTATACCGCAATGAACGACATACTAGGCATGCATCCAAATTCTCGTACTCGCCATGGTAGAGGATGCAGTCATTTGGACATGCATGTATCTTCTAGATTTCTAATCCCAGAGGGCAGACAACCTGTTTTGCTTCGTATGTAGTGGTGGGCAATTCATTTGTCTTCAGAAGCATCTTCTTTGAGATAGTCAGTAACTCCCTAAATCCCTTGTCGGATACACCATTCGTTGCCTTCCATTGCAACAATTCCAGTGTGGTACCCAACTTTTTTTTGCCCCTCTTCGCAAGTCGGGTATAACAAGTTCTTGTGATCCTCTAGCATGCACTCGAACTTGATCCCCTTTTCACTTTTGCATTCTCTCTGTGCATCATGGATGGCCTGACCAAGATCATCAGCGGGCACATCTTCTACCTCTACCTTTTCTTTAGCCGCTACCTCTTCTTTAGCTTCCTCAATTGTAGTATCATCAAAGGCACCGTATTCAGCAAACCCACGATAATAATGTTGTCATCATCCCCTTCTTCTTCTTCTTCATCTTCTTCCATTATAACACATCTCTCTCTATGCTTAGTCCAATAAATATAGTTTGGCATGAAATCTGACATAAACATGTGTTTGTGAAGGACCTTGAGCAAGAATAATCCTTCTCATTCTTACATAGAACACACAGGCAGCACATGAAACCATTCCGTGTGTTTGCCTTGGCCACATTTAAGAAATCATGCACATCCCTCATGAACTCTGGGGAGCGGTGGTCAGCATTATACATCCATTGCCGGTTCACCTCCATTACATGATGTACACCATATCAAAAACATGTAATAACCCATATTATACAACATGCATGATTAGTAATTAATTAAAAGATCCAAAATATCCATCAATCAACATGATTAATTAATATCCTATACCACATAGCTATTTCACTCTTGAACATTAATTTATTAAAGCCTTGATACAATGTAGACAATCCCAAAATAGTACTAAATAAACTAAACCTACAATGTACTTTAGCAGAATAAGGATTTCATGACCAATTCCAACTAAAATAGACAGATCATTCTTCTGCTGGTTCACTACCTCATCATAAACAGGTGCACTCTCATCAGCCGCCTCAGTATCCTTTGCAAGAGATTTTTGGATGTGCACAACTCTTCCTCCTAATACCAACGGTCACATGATCTAGTGCCACCCCACTGGAATTACAACAGCAAATGAAGAACTTTAATCAAAATCATCATGAAAAATGGATACAAACCATAACAAAACATGACAAGAAATAACTCACTTCACGATCTGGATAGGTGTAGAAGATGTGCCCTTGGTTGACACCCTTCTCCTTCACCCTGTACTCCCTCACAGTCTCCTGCCCACACTTCTTGCACGCAATGAGTGGGAGGTCTAGCCTCAGTCGCTTAGGGACCCCATGCGAGGCCGAGGACTTGGAAGCAGTCGCCATCTACAACTCACTATACTCATTCTCATCAACTACTATAAATTTCTCATTTTGTGAACCATGAAATTAAATAAGTTATATAGTAGCAAAGAAAGGTGGATACTAGTTTAATTTTGATCAGCTACTTTAAGCTTTCTTGAACTACATTTGCAAACTATCAAGTGAGTTTGAGCTCAAATGGTGTTTAAATCCAAAAAAATCCACCGTTCTTTCTAATGTAAAAAACCTTAAATTTCTCTATTTCTAAACCATGAAATGAGGCAATGAAAGGTGCATACTAGTTTTGATGAGCTACTATAAGATTCCGTCATCTATATATACAAACTATCAAGTGATTTCAAGCTCAAATGGCATATAAATAAAAAATATCCACCATTATTCCCAATCTAGAAAACCTCAAATTTCTCTATTTCTAGACCATGAAATGAGTCATGCTAGTGATGAAACATGAGAAGATGAAGTTGCTAACCTTTAGAACCAAAGAATGCATAGAGGAATCGAATGAAGTCTTGAAATGACGGCCGGTGACGAGTAAGAATAGAGGAGATGAGCAAGAACAGAGAGCTTGAAATGGCTCGGGCTGGGGGAGGAAGAAGGAGGTTATATAGCCTGGGACCTGTACTTCTGGTTTGTGGTTCAAACCCAGACTATAGGTGGACTTCTATTCCCGGTTGGTTAGCTCCAACCGGGACTAGAGGACAACAAACACTTGTTCTGAAATTCTTCTATAGCTTTACCGATGACATCTTTATCTCCATCAGTGAGTCTTCATAATGTACCATTAGGATGTTGTTGTTGTTGTAAACCACCATCAAAGGATTGTGGGGTCCCACCGAGCGTGCCAAAACGTGTGTTAGCACGAAATTTCATCCCGTGCCGAGGGCACACGAGCAAGCAAGAAGGGTCTGCTTGATGGAGCTGTAGATCCGCCTGGTTTCAACGTAGGGGTGGTCGATCCTACGTACTCCTCCCGAGACGTGCCAGTCAATTTGACCCTGCAATTGACAAGGAGAGAAAGCTAATCAGTAATTTAAGGCAGAACATGCCGGTGTTGACAGATAGTCCCGAATGTGCGGCTCTGAGAGCCAATGTGGAAGGAGATCGACTAGATAGTCGATTCCAGCATATTCATAAGAATAAACCAGTTAAAGCTCACGGGGTTGTGGAAGGAAAACCGGCTATCACTCAGGATTAATATCGTTATTCAGATAAATATTAGTCAATGGCAATAGGATGTCAACAATAATCAGTTTATGCTAAGCCAATGACTGCAAGTAACTGAATCCCTTTTTATATAAAAGAAGCAGCCCATCATCATTTAACCATTTAATAAAGATAAATCTAATGAACATATTAGATCTCATCTATCGTTATGACCCGTGGGGCTTGAGGTAGAATCATGCAGGCCGTAGAAACAGCGATAAATTCGACGACCCTAACTTATTACTAATATCAGTGGGGCATGAGGCAGAATCATGCAGACCATAATACAATAATAAGATCATGGGGCTAACACATCTTTTAACCTATCTTTACTTCAACGGTCTCGTGACGCGAACCGCATATGTGAAAGCACTCGATATCGGCTAAAACAGCCGATTCAGGCATAGCGCACAGTTATGGTCATGCCCTATCAGGAACAGATCTACCAAATAACGATCCCCACTCCACGGTGCTAATAATGGGGTGTGAGGCAGAATCACACAGGCCATGATAATGGGCCATGGAACGGTTTTTGTCAGTTAATAGATCTATTCGAGACCAGACATGCCTTAACCGCACACTATGCACAATCAAGATTGACATAAAAGAGCCGATAAAACATAACTCATTGTTCAAGATGCAGATTAGATCAGTTTAGATTAACAAGCGATGGGTTAAACAGGATATAAGATTGATCTAGATCAATCCCAATCGGGCGAAGTGATATTGCTGAAATTAAATAAATAATGAAAGCAATAAGCAATATTAGTAACTTGATGAATCTATCTGAAGGACGCCACCCTTAGATAGAGCCAATAACTTGACCTTAATCTAGTTAAGCAGTGGAGGTTGACCGAATTAATGCAGCCATACTTGAACTAAATAAGAGTCGATAACTACCTTATACCAGAGTCACAGTGGAGGTCGACCAGATCGATACAGCCGTACGAACAGAAGTATAAGCCATGATGGTACTTATAAACAAGCCAGAGGTCGGCCAGACCGATGCAACCCTGCTCATTGAAGAACTCATTGAGATCTACTCTACTCCTACTCCTAAGGGGTGGACGGAGCTAAAAAAAGTAAGGAACTTGTATTTGATTGATTGTTGTATCCTTTATAATAGCCAGGGTCTAATATTTATACCCGAAACTTATGCATGAATCCTACTTAAGCATGACTTATTACAATTTTTTGGCCTAAGAGAAAGCATTCCTAATTTAAGATAACTTGGACTCTAATCTTTCCCTTTTTGTAGAGTCCAACATGATTTTCCCAGCGCCAATCATAGCTTTGGTCGTTATCTGCTGGCGCTATCTGAAGAAAGCTGATTCCAGTGCTGCATTCGAATTGGCTGATACTGACCTTCATGTAATCGATTCCTTGATGACATGATCTTGGGAGCTTTTGAGTCCCTGCAATTCTTCTTCCAAATTTTGGTGTAAACACATGCCCCCTAATTTTGGGATAAAAGTAATTTTATTCCAAAATTATCACATCTGTATCCCTGATAGGTCCATAGTCACAGGTAGAGAATCTTGATCTGGGGTCTACTGTTTGTCACCGTCTATGTCAGCTCATGAGCCCATGCTTCAAAACTTTTACGAGAGCATTATTGCTTCACAGGCGCTTGGATCCATCTTTCTAGGTTGACTATAAAATGCCTATCTGACTCTGGCAAGAGTAATTCAATAATTCAGCTATGTTTCTCCTCTATCTGCTTCCTTGAGTGCCTCTGACTCTGCCTTACCCTCCATGGTCTATCCTTTTGCCATGAAGATCTTGAGTGGTTAGAAGAATTCTTGTGCATAGGGTGATTGTGTCGCTCATCTTAGCACCTTGTCGAGCAAGAGGATCAGCTACTGCGGTTAGACGAATTCTTATGATATCACCTGAGTCTTTTCTCCATGCTCGTAGAGCTATTCTAGTGTTTGCAAGGGCTAAAATGTGTGGACATCTTCCCCTTGTTTGTTCCATCAAACACCCATCGGGAAAGCCACAGGCTTCTTTCCAACAGTTCCCCAGTCACCGAGAAATCAGCTGGGCATCTGTTAGGCGGGCGGCCTTTCCCCTTCTCCTGGCATAATTTTATCAATGGGGCGATGTGACCCGGTTCATGATGACCTTCGGCCTTGTGGGGACCCGGACTCCCTTCAATCCAAAGAAGCCTTGGTGGGTTGATCGCTGGTCAATGTAAACCTTTCGTATCCATCCCATGATATTTTGTGATTATGGGAAACAATAAGTCCAAACCTGTTATTTCTTCGTTAACCGTCCCCTAAATTTCTAGAGTGTCGATCCATTTCTGTATCTGACTTCAATTCCATACCCCTGGTGAAATCTATCTCATCACCTTCCCGGGCTATATATACCAGCCATGGCTGTGGATCAAAAAACAACTCGCTTCATCTCAAATCTTTTATGTCTTTAGTGTAGTTCCTGCTTTCCCATAGGTTTGAGATCCTAGAGAATAGCAAGAGGTCTGCTGAGCAGGCCCTTAATGGACCTGCATCATCGCACCAGCGCCTTCATTGCCAAGAGGGTGCAACTTGGGATGCTCCCATCGTTCTAGAGCAGAGGGCTGATTCTGCTCAGCCTTTGGGGTCCTCTTCAGTACCAATTCGCCGCCAGCTCCCCCGCTATCCGAGGAGGCAGATCAACAATGATGATCTACTGGCCTCCATCGATCGGACTGATCAGAATCTAGCCAACTACCTCTCCCTTGCAGAATCAGCTTTGGCCATGCTTCAAGGCTGATCACCCCCTGAGGCCAACCTGGTGGGGGAAAGGTTGGCCAGGGCTGAAGCCAGAATCATAGGTGAGACGTCTATCACAATTTTCTATCTCTTCTTAATTTTGCCTTCAAGATTTCTGATCATTCCTTCCTTGAATCTTTTTAGATCTAACTGCTTAGTTGGAAATCCTTTGATCCATTGTGGAGCACGCAGCAGGATTTGTCAATGCTAGGGGCACCATTCTAGTGGTTCGCTTGCATGACATCCAGAACCATGTCAGGGAGGTCGCTCTTCATGGCGTTCGTCATGGTGCTGCCATAGCGTTGGCTAGTGCACAAGCCCGCTTTGGCCACGATCTTTGGCTTCTTCCCCATGGTTTTCCAGCCACCGAATGCCCTAGGGATCATGAGCGCCTAGTCTATGATTTCTTCAACGCTGCCAACTCTATAGCTTTCAACACCCACGTCGATGATATAGTAAGCAAATTGTTTTCTGGCCTGTAGTTTGTAATAGGTGATATTTAGCAAACAATTTCTCCGTCTTGAATGATCTTCCTTTGCTTCATACTTATATGCATCACCTTGTCCGTGTTTGCTTTGCTTCTATAGGCGATACACATCGTACCGGCTTTTACCCCTTCAGGTTTATTTTTGCATTAGAGGCGATACCTTTCTGATATCGGCTATTAGAGCCGACGAACAAATCGGTTGTCAAGTATTAATCCAGACGCTAGGGTAATATTTCTTTAGATATTTCCCATTGATTGCTTTGCCAAATTCTTCCTCTCCTTTTAGTGTTTCCAAAATATAAGCATTACTAGGCGCCCAACGTTTGATCCGATAAGGTCCTTCCCAATTAGGTGACCATTTGCCGAACTTATTGTCTTTTGACCTGATCGGCAATTTCACTTTCCAGACCAAGTCTCCTTCAGAAAATTGCTTAATCTTGACCTTTTTATTGTAATATTTTGCAACCCTCAGTTTATTGGCTTCGATATTTTAAGAGCACAGCAGCCGAAGGCAACTCAAGTCCTCTAAGTTATCTATCATAAGATTCTTGTAGACTTCGGCTGACAAATCATTTTGCAATGTAACACGCCTCGATCTAGTCTGAACTTCCCAAGGAAGAACTGCATTATGGCCATACATAAGTTCATAAGGCGAATGTTTAATTGATCCATGATAGGCCATCCTATATGCCCATAGTGCCTCATTAAGCGTTGAATGCCACTTCTTTGGCTGTTCCTCAATCTTTTTCTTGATCAGCTTAATCATAATTTGATTGGACGCCTCTGCCTGGCCATTAGCCTGAGCATAGTAAGGAGAAGAATTTAGTAGCTTGATTCCCATACTAGCAGCAAAATCTCGAACTCCTCTGATGTGAACATTGTCCCCTGATCGGTAGTTATAGTTTGAGGAATCCCAAAACGATACACAATGTGCTCCTTGACAAAATCAACCATGTTCTTTGAGGTTACCAGTCTTCAAAGGAATTGCCTCAACCCATTTAGTGAAGTAATCTGTTGCTACCAATATGAACTTATGTCCTTTGCTTGAGGGCGGAAAAATCTGGCCAATTAAATCAATTCCCCAACCTCGAAAATGGCCATGGCTTGATTATTGGATTCATGGCCGATGCAGGCGATTTCTGGACATTACCAAAACATTTACAGTCCTGGCACCCCTTGTAATATTCAAAACAATCTTCCAATATTGTTGGCCAGAAGTATCCAGTTCTGCGAATAATCCACTTCATCTTATAAGCTGATTGATGAGCTCCACATATCCCTTCATGCACCTCGCCCATCAACACCTTAGCTTCCTCTCGATTTAGGCATTTGAGCAATACTCCATCGACTGTTTTGTAATATAGCTGATCATCCAGTAAAACATACTTAGTCGATTTATATCTTAGCTTTCTAGCAACTTTCTATGACGGATTTCTAAGGTAATCGGCTATTTCGACTCTCCAATCATCATTCGAGGTTTCACTACTCAAGACTTCTCGAAACACCCTAATATCCTGACGCACTTTGAGCTAGACTGATTAGCCTCTTGGTTTTGTGCTCTCGGAATATGTTGGAAAGAGACATGAAGAAATTCTTTGAGCAACTTTTGGCACTCATCATAGTATCCTTTCAAAGTATCTTCTTTGCACTCATATAGGCCGATCAACTGATTAATAATTAACTGTGAATCTCCAAATACTTCAATTGCTTCGGCCTTTACTTCAGTGAAGAAGTTGAAGTCCCTTAAGAATAGCTTCATATTCTGCTTGGTTATTGGTAATCATTGGTTCAGTTGGAAGAGCAAACTCAAAACCTTGCCCCTCGAGGCGAAATAATAACAATACCAATGCCACCACCTTGCTTGCATGATGATCCATCAAAGAATAACATCCAAGGCATCAGCTCTACATAATCAATGCTTGGCTTATGATGCTGGGTGACAAAATCAGCCATTATCTGTCCTTTCGACTGCTTTAGCCGATTCGTACTTCAAGTCAAATTCTGATAACGCGAGAATCCACTTTCCCACTCTCCCATTCAGTATTGGCATTGATAACATGTGCTTAATCACATCAGCCTTGGAAACAACCGTACATTCGGCTCGATAATAAGTAGTGTCGCAACTTAGTGCAAGAGAAATATAAGCACAAGCATAACTTTTTCGGTGGGAGAATATCTTGTCTCTGGATCTAGGAGCCTTCTACTCAGATAGAAAATAACTCGCTCTTTTCCTTCAAACTCTTGCATCAAGGCTGATCCAATTGTCTTGTCATCAGCCGATATGTACAACTTAAAAGGCTTACCTTGCTGAGGAGGGACCAGCACAGGTGGACATTTCATATATTCTTTTATTTCTTCAAACGCCTTTTGTTGTACGTCACCCCATTTGAATTCTTGATCATTTTCAACTTCAACAAGGGAGAAAACGGTAGAATTCTTTCTGACAAATTCAAAATGAATCTTCTGATGAAATTAATCTTACCAAGTAGAGATTGTAACTCTATTTTAGTAGTCGGGGGAACTGCCTCATCAATTGCTTTTATGCTTTTTTGACCAACTTCGATTCCTCTCTCGTGGACCATAAAACCCAAGAATTGTCCAGCTGACACTCCAAAAGCACACTTATTAGGATTCATCTTTAGACCATGTTTTCTTGTGCATTCTAGAGTCTTCCCACAAATCAGCTAGATGCTCTTTGTACCCTTTGGATTTTATCATCACATCATCGATGTAGATTTCAACAATCCTACTGATCAACTTATGAAAAATATAATTCATCGCCCTTTGATAAGTTGCACCAGGCATTCTTAGACCAAAGGTCATCACAACCCACTCGAATAAACCGATTGTGCCGGGCACCTAAAAGCGGTCTTTGCTATGTCTTCCTCAGCCATGAAAATTTGGTTATACCCTGCATTGCCATCCATGAAGCTAATAACCTTGTGCCCGGCTGCTGCATCTACTAACATATCAGCTATTGACATCGGATAACCATCCATGGTTCTAGCTTTATTCAGATCCCTAAAATCGATGCAAACTCTTAATTTTCCATTCTTCTTATACACAAGGACAACATTTGATATCCACACTGCATATCGGCATGGTCGGATAAACTTTGCTTCTAGTAACCTTTCAGTCTCCTTTTTGATATCATCAAGCACATTCGGGTTGAATCTCCTTGGAGCCTGTTGAAACGGCCGATATCCAGGTCTGATTGGCAACCGATGTTCGACAATTGACCGGTCTACACCAGGCATTTCATAGTACTCCCAAGCAAAACAGTCTTTAAATTCCTTTAATAAATCAACTAACTCTCGTTTATACTCAGGATCTAACTTGGCACTTACATACGTCGGCCTAGGTCTATCTCCAGAACCAATATCTACTTCTTTTAATTCATCGGCTGACGCGAAACCATGTCCTAGTTTGCCATCTGTACCATCTATTGGATTATCCATTAAGACAAATTTTCGAAGCCAACTACTTGGATCGGCTGTTGGCTTTCATCGCTAATTCTAATGAAGCCTCCTTCCCATAACTTGCTAGAAAAGCATTCGAAGTCTCCTAGTTCCCAAAAGACTAGATCGGCTGTTGCGATGCTCACAAACTCATCAGCGTGAACCAGTTCGACATCATCTCCATGCCATTGAATCAAACACTGATGCATGGTCGATGGTACACAATAGTTCGCATGAATCCAATCACGACCAAGGAGCAAACTATATGACCCTTTTCCATCGATGATGAAGAATGTGGTGAGCAGAGTCTTACTCCCGATTGTTATTTCGACGTTCATTGCCCTCCGGGTCTTAGACGCATTACCCCCAAAGTCCTTAAGCATCATGTCAGTCTCAATCAGATCTCTTGGTCCCTTGCCAAGTTTACGAAAAGTGGTGTAAGGCATGAGATTGACAGAAGCACCTCCGTCCACCAACATCTTGTTCATCGGCTTCTCATCAACCAAACCTTTCACATATAAAGCCTTTAAGTGCCGATGCTTGACTGGTTTATCAAATATAGCCTGCTGTATAACCATCAGCTTGGCAACTATCTCTTCATACTCCGATTCATCGAAATCCAAATAAACTTCTTGATCTGCCAGAGCTCTAAACTCTGATGGCAACAGAAAAGCCATTTGAATATTAGCCGATGGTTGCCTTCTATCGGCTATTTGCTTAGCACGCCATACTTGAGGTTTACCAGATGCCTGAGCCTGTTCCAACTCTCTATTCCTTAGTCGTTGCACCCTTCTCTTTTGGCTTCTTGTCAAACCTCCTGGACACCATTAGCCTTCTTGCCAAATATATTCTTCTTCATTACTTTCTTCTTCATAATCAGTCCAATTCTGATCAACAACTCTTTTTCCAAGTCGATTATGAACACTTTCATTTTTTAAGCGCCGATCCATGTTATTATGATGATATGCATCTTGAGCATGGATAGACCGGCGGTTGGCTTGAGATTACCTAAACTCCCAATAATGAACACTGCACTCTGGACAGTTATTCCTAGTAGGCAACTTCAAACCTTCGTTCCAGCAATGTCTGAAGAAAAGACAATTCCAATGCGATTCAGCTTGCTTTCTTTCATACCTCTCTTTTTCCTGTTGACGCTAGTATTCTTGTTCTTCTAGCCAACGCTGATAATCCTTTTCCTTCTGCCGCTGCCATTTATTCAACAGAATTCGAGATGTAACCCGCGGCTTTGTCGCCTCACCTTTGGACGTTTCTCTCTGCTCATATCGGCCCCTTTGCTTGTCACAACGTATTCTAATTTCTCTGTATTCGTCAGCCGATATTTGCCTCTCAGGATCGATTGTTGCAACTTCTCTTGATTTGGTTGATGTTAGGACCTTAGTCTTTCCTCTGAGCAGCCTAGCATCAACAATGTTTTGATCTCCTGGGAAAGGATTATCATCAACTTTCATTTTTCGAGGTGTATCAAATTTGAGTCTTCCTTGCTGAATAGCCCTCTATATATGCTGCCGGAAAATTCTGCATTCATTAGTGGAATGAGAAGTAGCGTTATGGAACTTGTAGAACTTCTTATTCTTCAACTGATCAGGGGGCAACATAACATGATTCTCGGGCAGTTTGATATGTCCCTTCTCAAGCAAGAAGTCAAAGAGCTTGTCTAATTTTGTGACGCCAAAGTCGTAGCTCTCCTCGACTCCTCTTCCCCAAGGATTTGGCACCATTACTGTCTTTTTGTCCCAATTCCATTCAGCCGCAGCAACCTCTTCTTCTTTATCTTCATAGCCATCATCGACTGCGTATGGATTATAGGCTTCGGCCACTATGGTACTCTTCTGGAATCGAGTATCTCTACGCATACTCTAGAATTGGCTATTAAGCGCTGCCACTCGTTGAGCTAATTGACCCAGGTTGTCAAATTCTTGTCCCAGCAGCTTTTCCTTCCATGTTGGCAGCATTTCTTGAACGGCCAAAGCAGCTAGTTGATCATCAGCCAAGTTTAATGAGAAGCACAAATTCCTAGTCTCTCGGAACCTCTGAAGAAACTCAGTGCCCGATTCGTTAGTTTTCTGCCTTATAGTTGTTAAATCGGTAATCTTCTTTTCTCTAGTCCTAGTATAAAAATATGTATAAAATTTCTTTTCTAGGTCAACCCAATTGGCAATGGAGTTGACTGGCAGTGATGAAAACCAAGTGAAGGCTGGCCCTGACAGTGACAGGGAGAAGAAACAAACTCAATGGGCCTCCTCAACTGATGCCTCGCCTAATTGTGTAAGATGCCGACTAACATGTTCTATTGTGCTTGTGCTGTCTTGGCCAGTGAACTTAGCAAACTCTGGAAGCCTGTAATTTGCAGGAAGAGCGACCAAATCATACCATTCTGGATATGGGCGTTTGTACGAAAAGATCAACCCTTTTGGCTTCAGACCAAACTGATTCTTCATCATCTCGGTCACCTTTAGCAACAACTCATCAGCATATGAATTTGGATTTCTCTGCACCTGCTGACCCATCTGTGGATTGAAATCCCGTGTGCCTTGATATCCTGGATTCGGAATCATGTGAAGGGTGTTATAATCTGTGCCATAATGATACCCTTGTGGAATTTCTATCTGCTGGGTCCTTTGCTGGTTTGTTGCTTGAAGTCTCTGATTATAGACACGAAGATCTATATCTCTACGGATACTTTGAATTGATGGTGCTATTTTTTGAGCCGACGATGGTATGTGGCCCGATGTGCCAAAATTAATCACCTGGTTCTGACCTTGCCCCGCCGACTGTTGCGCATGCTGCATTGACGATCTAAGATTATATTGTATCTGATTCATAGTAGTACCTTGAGCTTGTTTAGATGAACTCTGAACTGCCTAGACATCATCATTACCAGCTGGTGATGCTTCTTGATGGCTGGTACCGACTTGATTAGTCCCTTGGGTCGATGGATGTGGAATATTGTAATAAGCCAGCCCAACCTAACCAACTGGAAACCCATGAAACACCTCTTTCATGGCGTTATGGAATGTGTCCAAGAAAGCTTTATTATGGCTTGATATGGCACCATGAACATATTTGTTTACAGCTTCCATGAAGAAACGTCTGTCTTTAGCTTCATCTGCATCTGTCTGCCCTGCAATAGAACTCTTAGTAGTGGATATTTCTAAATAATTGTATTGTCACGTGTTTTGGTGTAGGACAACAAACATTTGTTCTAAAATTCTTCTATAGCTTGCCGATGACATCTTTATCTCCATCAGGTAAGTCTTCGTAATGTACCATTAGGATGTTGTTGTTGTAAACTGCCATCAAAGGATTGTGGGGTCCCACCGAGCGTGCCAGAACGTGTGTCAGCACGAAATTTCGTCCCATGCCGAGGGCACATGAGTAAGCCAGAAGGGTCTACTCGATGGAGCTGTAGACCCGCCTGGCTTCAACGCAGGGGTGGTCGATCCTGCATACTCCTCCTGAGATGTACCAGTCAATTGGACCCTACAATTGACAAGGAGAGAAAGCTAATCAGTAATTTAAGGCAGAACATGCCGGTGTTGCCAGACAGTCCCGAATGTGCGGCTCTGAGAGCTGATGTGGAAGGAGATCGACTAGATAGTCGATTCCAGCATACTCATAAGAATGAACCAGTTAAAGCTCACGGCGTTGTGGAAGGAAAATCGGCTATCACTCAGGATGAATATCGTTATTCAGACAAATATTAGTCAATGACAATAGGATGTCAACAATAATCAGTTTATGCTAAGCCAATGACTACAAGTAATCGAATCCCTTTTTATATAAAAGAAGCAGCCCATCATCATTTAACCATTTAATAAAGATAAATCTAATGAACATATTAGATCTCATCTATTGTTATGACCAGTGGGGCATGAGGCAGAATCATGCAGGCCGTAGAAACAGTGATAAATTCGACGACCCTAACTTATTACTAATATCAGTGGGACATGAGGCAGAATCATGTAGGCCGTAATACAATAATAAGATCATGGGGCTAACACATCTTTTAACCTATCTTTACTTCAATGGTCTCGTGACGCGAATTGCATATGTGAAAGCACTCGATATCGGCTAAAACAACCGATTCAGGCATAGCACATAGTTATGTTCATGCCCTATCAGGAATAGATCTACCAAATAACGATCCCCACTTCACGGTGCTAACAGTGGGGTGTGAGGCAGAATCACACAGGCTGTGATAATAGGCCATGGAACAGTTTTCGTCAGTTAATAGATCTATTCGAGACCAGACATGCCTTAACCGCACACTATGCATAATCAAGATTGACATAAAACAGTCGATAAAATATAACTCATCGTTCAAGATGCAGATTAGATCAGTTTAGATTAACAAATGATGGGTTAAACAGGATATAAGGTCGATCTAGATCAATCCCAATCGGGCGAAGTGATATTGCTATAATTAAATAAATAATGAAAGCAATAAGCAATATCGGTAACTTGATGAATCTATCCGAAGGATGCCACCCTTAGATAGAGCCGATAACTTGACCTTAATCTAGTTCGAGCAGTCGTCCGGATCGATGCAACCGTACTTGAACTAAACAAGAGTCGATAACTAGCTTATACCAGAGTCACAGTGGAGGTCGACCGGATCGATGCAGCCGTACGAACAGAAGTATAAGCCATGACGGTACTTACAGACAAGCCGAAGGTCGGCCGGACCGATGCATCCCTGCTCTTTGAAGAACTCGCCGAGATCTACTCTACTCCTACTCCTAAGGGGTGGTCGGAGCCGAAAAAAGTAAGGAACTTGTATTTGATTGATTATGTGTCCTTTGCAATAGCCGGGGTCCAATATTTATACCCAGAACCTACACATGAATCCTACTTAAGCACGACTCATTACAACTTTTTGGCCTAAAAGAAAACACTGGTACAGAAAATGTTTTCACAGGCGGTGGTAGAGGCATTTATACAGGCGGCCAAGTCCACCGCCTGTACTAGGGGTCAGTACTAATCGGCGGCGGGCTGTGAGCCGCCTGTGAAAAAAGGGTTTTCACAGGCGGCTCACTTTGTCAGCCGCCTGTGAAAACCATTTTTCACAGGCGGCTCACTCTGTGTGCCGCCTGTGTAATTATTTTTTTTTATTTCAAATTTTAATATTTGCCTCCACACTGTACTATATTTGTCACATATATATATAAGATATGCAAACATGAACCATAAAATTGCATCATACATACAACACATATAAATATTACAGATGTGTACACATGAAATCAAACATCAAGCATAAAATTACATACAATACACGTCATTTCATGTTATGAGTTCAACCATTTGGTGTTTACATGTCATTTCGTTTCAAGTTTAGACCTGCTAGGTCTGTCGGCGCTCTAAATCTTTCACTTGCTAAATCACCGGCTTCATAAAAATATGATCCGGTACTTGGAATTATTTCTCTCATAATAAAACCGCACAAGTCTGCTACTATATCTTCCATAGTTTTTGGAGTGAATGGCATGTCCTTTCCTTTGCTTCTCGGCTGGAAACAAAGTTTAAAAGCATCATTGACACATGTCCAATATTAATATTTCCAACTTTAATGAGAAAACTTCATACATAGATATTTTTTACCATATTTTTGTCCCTGACGTATCGTCCCCGCTGCCTTATGAACTCACACACATAGTATCCACAGTAGACCGATCCAGGTGGTTGCTTGTGGCACTATGTAATTAATGAGCAAAAGATTAAACTAAAATTGTCATGCCTTGTGTATTATTTATATGATGATATGTGTTCGGACAACTTACCGAATAATGGTGTTGTATCGTCAATGGCACACTAGGATCTGAGCGGGCGGCGTCGACCGGTCCTTTTTGCTTCTTATAAAACCGCCATGCCCTGTAGATATCGAATATAAAACACTATAGTTATTTAGAAACTCTAATTCATATAAGTACGGATGTGGTTGCATGTTGGCTCACCTTTCTAAATGAATCAGGAATGTTTGATACGACTGAGGAGGATAATGTAAGGAGTCTAGGACAAGCACCTTCCCTTCGAATGGATAAATATAAAAAACAATCCAATGGTCACTGCATGAATAAACGAGTGAGCGACACATGTACTTAGGGTTAACACGATAATTTGAAGTACGTATACGAGGTCACGCTTACCCAAAGTTGTAGGGTGCCAATATAAAATCCCTGTACTTATATCTCAGCATTGCTCTACCGAGATAGAGGGCATATTTGTCCTTGTATTTTCGTTGCAATTCCTTTACAGCTTCTGCAACTTGTTCTGGTGTTTTGTCCTTCTCTATCTTTGCTCTATCTTCATTTGTAAGTACAAATTTGTGCATATTTTCTTGTAACCTGATTGGACTCAGGTAACCGACCATCGATCCTGTAGTTAACGATCTCTGCTCGTGGTCTTGCAAACTACATACAACATCCACATATTAGAGTTTATCACATTCCAAATTTAATAATAACAATGTGTGTGCATGAGTGATACTTACAGGCACCAGATTGTAATGAGTTGGACGTCAAGTTTCCTATAGTTCAACAGCAGGTGCATGTCCTCGAAGGTAACAAATGCCCCGCTTTTATCCTTGCCAGTAGCAAACACGTCTGCTGGTATGTCAACACTAACTGCATGTAGGCCAGCATTCACTGCTCTCATGTACCAGTCATGAAACCTTTTTATCGTCCATGGACCCTTTTCAAGCACCGTCCATTGCAGCATAGGCCTTCTGGGCACATAGTTACTGGGGACATTGACATAGCATACGTCTAAGTCTTTCCAGTACGATAAGTACTTAAAGAAAATAGACTTCTTCTTGAATGTGTCCCCCTCATTTGCCTTCACAACCTTTCTTGGTTTCCCATCTTTGGTCTTTTTTCCAAACACAAACTTGACATTCTCAACTATCTTATACACTCTGTGCCCTTTACTATAACCTGATGGAGCAGTAGATTTTGATTCATCCATATTGTCAAAGTACTTATTCATCTTTTGTAAGCGGTACTTATGGCCTGCCGGTAGCCACCTCCTATGCCTCATGTACACTATCTTGTTAGATGGAGGAAGAGACACGTGCCATGTTCCATCTATGCACTCTACACAACCAACCTTTCCCTTGAACTGGCTTGATAATGAGAAGAGAGCAGGATAATCATTAATTGTGACAATAATAATTGCTCTCAGTGTGAATGTCTCTTTGCGGAACGCATCGATCATTTTCACACCCACTTCCCATAGTATTTGCATCTCTTGCATTAAGGGCTCTAGAAATACATCCATATCAACTCCAGGTTGTGTAGGTCCAGAAATAAGAATGGTTAGCAAAAGATATTTTCTTTTTTGACACAACCATGAAGGAAGGTTGTATATTGTCATGATCACTGGCCATGTGCTGTGCGTGCTGCTCCTCTCGGAAAATGGATTCATTCCATCAGTACTCAGAGCAAACCTTACATTTCGTGGATCCTCGGCAAAGTCTGGATATTTCTTATCGAATTCTTGCCATTGCTTTGCATCGGCTGGATGTCGTAACTTTCCATCATCTTTCCTTTCATCAGAAGTGTCGGTGCTTTGGAACCGGGGGTCCCTCAACCAACAAGTGAATTTGTGCTGCGTGCCCCTAATCCCGGATGGTGATGCAAAGAGACAAGGTTTATACTGGTTCAGGCAATCGAGGCCCTACGTCCAGTCTGAGAGATTGATCTTGTATTCCTTGCACCGGAGTGCTCGTAGCAGGGGGTTACAAGCTAGGTGAGAGAGGGGGCTAGCCCCAGGTCTCGGCGAGGGTGGTGCGGGCTGTTTGAGGCGTTGTCCTCAAGCAGCGTAGTGGAAGTGTCTAGTTCTATCCGTGTGTTCGTTCCTCCCCCCCTAGAAATGGCCCCGGTCCCTCCCTTTTATACTCCAAGGGAGAACCAAGAACCTACATGTGTTGCTACATAGCGTTCTAAAAACAGGGGTGGCGTGTCCGAGCCCTATAGCCGGCCACTGTTGTGGCATGGTCGACGGAGTGGCCCCGTCCTTGTCGTGCAGAAGTGACACGCCGGTCATACTCGATCTTGTGCGTCGTGGGGCTCTAGTACAGCTTGATGCAGGACATGGCGGGCGACGTGCTGGTCACCGTGCGATGACATCGTAGGGAGCAGCGGCTCTGCAGATGCCGAGGCCGAGCCATTGTGGGGGGCTCGGCGGTCATGGGCCCTCAGGCTGCCGAGCCCGTGAAGTAAACTGCCGAGGCCTTGGGGGAGTTATTGGCCCTGGGTACTGATTCCGAGGCCACAGTAGCCCAGGCGTGGCTCCCCATGCCGCGTTGTCCTCGGAGCAGGAGTTGGCAGCACAGTGCGGCATGGGCGTCCACCATGCGCATGGTGGTTAGCACAGTGACGGGTAACCCCTGCCCTGGTCCGAGGGACGTGCAGGTCATCGCATGATGACGTCGTAGGGGGCTGTGGCTTTGCGGGTGCCGAGGCCAAGCCATCGCGGGGGGCTTTGGCGGACATGGATCCTTGGGCTGCCGAGCTCCTGAAGCCAACTGCCGAGGCCTCGGAGGGGATTATTGGTCCAGGGTACTGATTCCGAGGCCACAGTAGCCCAGACGTGGCTTCCCACGCTGCGTTGTCCTCGGAGCAGGAGTTGGCAGCACAGTGCGGCATGGGCGTCAACCATGCGCATGGTGGTTAGCACAGTGACGGGTAACCCCTGCCCGGTCCTGCCTCCTGTCCCGTCGGTCATTCCGCTGTACTGTGCCGAGCATGCGGCCGATGTCAGGAGCAGCAGTCGGATGAGTTAATGTGACACGACGTTTTGTCAGAGGGACGGGAGAAGGAAGAGGCAGCGGAGCGCTGCCGAGCCCGCCTCACGCGAGACGGAGGGTCGGTGGCCCGGCCGAGGCCTTTGGCGGGGAATCGCCCGAGGTCAGTGGTGAGGGGGCCTCGGGCGGGTCAGAGAATCGACCGAGGCCAGCGGTGTTTAGCTGGTTTCGATCTTTACGAAGTCTAAGCAGTCGTTTTTTGGGTCTTGCTTAGGGTACCCCTTCTTACGGTATCCGACAGTAGCCCCCGAGCCTTAGGGGGAGTGGAGGCACTCCCCCTGAGGTTCTGACGAGAATTGGCTCTTGATAGTTCCTGTTGGGATGGTGTTTTGTTTTCGAGGTTTCGGTGGGTGCGCGCGAGCGCACCCACCGGGTGTAGCCCCCGAGGCCCTGGAGGAGTGATTTCACTTCTTCAGGGGCTTTTTTCTCTTTCGAGTGAGGCGTTTTTATCGTGTTTGCCGAGCCCCCTCGTGTGCGAGCCTAAGTCGCTGGGCCTCGGCAATGTTTTGCAGGAAGAGTCCCTTAGCCTCTGCGCGGGGCAAGAGGGCCGTCGGGGATTCTCCTGACTTTTTATTCGACCCTCGCGCTTCCTTTTCGCTCGGAAGGAGGGGTGGAAGATGCCGTGCTACCCTCGGTGGGCGCGAGCGACGGCATTTCCGGTGAGCTGTTATCGGGTAAGTCCGAGTGGAGGCCCGTACCCCGTTCGCTGGGGGTCGGCTAGCGGTCCGGAGACGCGCTCCAAGAGTACCGGAGGGTTTCTCTAGTGGGTGCCGAGGCCGTTCGCTGGGCCTCGGTGGCTCGGTGCCTCCCTACGGT
Organism: Miscanthus floridulus; assembly: GCF_019320115.1. Taxonomy (NCBI): domain Eukaryota; kingdom Viridiplantae; phylum Streptophyta; class Magnoliopsida; order Poales; family Poaceae; genus Miscanthus; species Miscanthus floridulus. The sequence continues at coordinate 49,236,923 of NC_089588.1, forward strand.
GGGATCCCATTCGGAGACCTCCCTACCGGTCTCGGACACGACACAGGGCGCCCCAAGCGTTTCGCTTGCTTGGGCTTTGGCCTTGTATAGGCTCGCCCGTAGTCGCCCCTGACTGTGTTGCCCTGGGGCGGCTGTCGAAACCCCTGGGGGCCCAGCCTTCGAACCCCTGGACCGTAACGGGCTTGGGTCGCTTTGTCTTTAGCCCCGCACGTCCTTTTCGTTCGGACGAGGGGGCTGTTTGCCGAGCCCACTCGTGTGCGAGCTTGAGCCGCTGGGTCTCGGCAAAGTTGCAGGAGGAGCCCCCGAGTCTCTCGCACGGAGCGAGAGAGCGGTCAGAGGTCCCCCTGACTTTTGGTTCGCCCCTCGCGCGTGAGGGTCTGTCTGCCGCGCCCCCCTTGGGTGTGAGCCTAGGTCGTGGGGTCTCGGCGACTTTTGCAGAAGGAGCTCCCTAGCCTCTGCACGGAGCAAGAGGGCCGTCAGGAGTTCTTCTGGCTTTTTGAACGACCCTCGCGCTTCCTTTTCGCTCGGAAGGAGGGTTTGTTTTGCCGAGCCCCCTCGTGTGCGAGCCTAAGTCGCTGGGCCTCGGCAATGTTTTGTGGAAGGAGCTCCCTAGCCTCTGCACGGAGCAAGAGGACCGTCAGGAGTTCTTCTGGCTTTTTGAACGACCCTCGCGCTTCCTTTTCGCTCGGAAGGAGGGTTTGTTTTGCCGAGCCCCCTCATGTGCGAGTCTAAGTCGCTAGGCCTCGGCAATGTTTTGCAAGAAGAGTCCCTTAGTCTCTGCGCGGAGCAAGAGGGCCGTCAGGGATTCTCCTGACTTTTTATTCGACCCTCGCGCTTCCTTTTCGCTCGGAAGGAGGGGTGGAAGATGTCGTGCTACCCTCGGTGGGCGCGAGCGACGGCATTTCCGGTGAGCTGTTATCGGGTAAGTCCGAGTGGAGGCCCGTACCCCGTTCGCTGGGGGTCGGCTAGCGGTCCGGAGACGCGCTCCAAGAGTACCGGAGGGTTTCTCTAGTGGGTGCCGAGGCCGTTCGCTGGGCCTCGGTGGCTCGGTGCCTCCCTACAGTGGGATCCCATTCGGAGACCTCCCTACCGGTCTCGGACACGACACAGGGCGTCTCAAGCGTTTCGCTTGCTTGGGCCTTGGCCTCGTATAGGCTCGCCCGTAGTCGCCCCTGACTCTGTTGCCCTGGGGCGGCTGTCGAAACCCCTGGGGGCCCAGCCTTCGAACCCCTAGACCGTAGCGGGCTCGGTGCCCAGTTCCTTTGCCTGAAAGGAATCGGGGGGGTTATTTCTCCCCCTACGGCTAACAACGGCAGGCGCGCCTTTTGAGGCGACTTTTTCGGGGAGGCGGAACGGCGCCTGCTGCTACTGCAGTTGGACGCGATGTGGCGTCAACCGACGGGACGTGTCTGCATGCACAATTTAATGAGGAGGGAGTGGGCGCATGGGCGGTAAAACCGGATCTGGATAACCGCTCCGGATCCTTTGGGGGAAACTTCCCCGATTTTGTCGCCCGGCGGTTTCGTCTCATCCCTGCATAAATACGCAAAGAACCTCGCCCTTCCCCTTCTTACCTCTTTCGCATTCGCTTTTGCTGCCTCCGTGCCGCTGCTGAGAGCATAGAGCGCCGGGGAGGAGAAGGGCGAGGGCGAGAGACTGAAAGAGAGAGGGAGAGAGATAACCGTCGTGGCAGCGTCCTTTGCCGCGCAAATGGCTGGTGGTCCCGTCCTCCTTGCGGCGGATCCCTGGGAGCGGTCTGACGTCACCGAGGAGAAGCTGCAGTCGCTCGTGGAGGCCGGTCTTCTTCGCCCGATCACCAACCCAGACGAGCCGGAGTGGATTGCTCCGGGGAACGAGTTGGAGCCGAGGCCGCGCGACGGCTACGTGGTGAGCTTCGTGGTCTTCCACGAGCGAGGCTTTGGGTCGCCAGCGGATAACTTCATGCGGGCGCTCCCGCACTATTATGGCATGGAGCTGCACAATTTCAGCCCCAACTCCATCGCGCAGGCGGCCATCTTCGTCGCCGTCTGTGAGGGGTACTTGGGGATCGCTCCCCACTAGGAGTTGTGGCTCCACTTGTTCCGAGCGACATTCACCACCAAGCCGGGGGGGACGAGGGGGGCTCGGAAGGTGCAGAGGGCCGGCGGCTGCACCCTTCACGTGCGGCAAGACCGGCAGTCCCTCTACATCCCGGCCCAGCTGTCGTCGTCCAACCATCGTTGGTATGACGGCTGGTTCTACCTCCGCAACGACGGCGGAGGACTTCCCCCTTATACCGGGCGGGTCGTAGAGAGTCAACCGGAGAAGTGGGGGTACGGCGTCATCCAGGCCGATCAGCCTAGGCTGGAACCGCTTTTGAGGGCCTTGCGGAAGCTGCGTGACCACGGCCTTTCGGCGGCCGTGGTCGTGGCGGCTTTTCACCGCCAGAGGGTGTTGCCGCTGATGGCCCGGCGGCGGCGGCTGTTCGAGATGACCCCGGGCGATTCGATCGTCGGTGTCAAGATGTCCGCCTTCGCCCTTTCCGACGATGAGACCCTGCGTCGGGTGAGAGAAGCGGTGGACGGGAAGCCGAAGATCGATGACTTGATGCCGTTCCCGATGCGCCCGTCGCGGGGGTATGTTTCGCTGGTAAGCTGGATGTTGTTGAGGCTTTCGCGGCCTTCTTGTTTTTCGCCTTTTTTGTCTGTTGTCTTACTTCGTCGTTCTCAAAGGGGATGAGAGACGTGCGAGGCTCCCCGCCGCCCGTTCCCGAGGACGCCCGGCAGCGATCCGCGAACAGGGCGCGTGCCGAGGAGGAGAAGAGGAAGAAAGATGCCAAGGAGGCGAAGCGTACGAAGAAGATCCTTGCGCGCGAAAAGCTGGACGCCTGCCGCCGGCGTCAGAAGCTCGACGGTCTCCCGTTGGAGCCGTCTCCTTCGTCGTCGGTGTCGGATTCTTCGAGCGACGGCGGCGGGCGCGAGGTGGGGACGGCCTGTTTGGAATACCTCCCCGACATCAGGGAGATGGTACCTGGGGCGCCGGCAAGGAGCCTGACGCCCCTAGGAGGAGGAGGAGGTGTCCCGGGGCCAGCGGCGGTCCGTCCCGGGGACGAGGCCGACACTCCCGAGGCGCGGGTGTCGGAGGAGCGCGCCGTCGGCCTGACGGGTTCAACGGTGGAGGTGGAGCGGGTGATGGTGGGGGCGACCCCATTGTCTCCGCGAAGGGTCGAGGAGGTGCCGGGGACCGACGGAGGCCAGCTGGCATTGGTGGACACCGAGGCCGCACTGCCGCTACCACCGCCACCGCTGCGGAGGAGGCAGGTGGTGTCGAAGCAGCTGCATCCCCGTTCGCGGTAAGCGTCTTCTCTGGTGGAGTCCGTAGTACTTCTTGTTTGCCCCTTGATCGCATGCTGACCTCGGGAGTGTCTTTGTTTCCAGCCAGATGCATCTGGTGGAAGATCCTCCCTTGGCGCCCCGTAAGGCGCTCAAGGTGAACGTTAGCTCCTCCGCCCATCAGGCAGCGGAGGCGCAGGCTAACGCGCAGCGTGGCGCGGTGTCGGGCGAGGCCGTTTCGGAGGAGGTGGCCGCCCAGGAAAAGGGGGCCGAGGCGGCCGCGGGGCGAGTGGAGGAGGAGGAGCCCACGCCTCGCGATGTTGTGGGTCTTGGGGCGACAGAGGCTGGGGCGTCTAGCACTGCCGAGGCCATTGAGGGTGAGGCCGGGGCCCCCAAGACCTCCGAGGTCAGGGCGGTGGACTCCGGGGCCATCGAGGTAGAGATGGCGGAGGCCAGAGCCCCCGGGTCCGTCGAGACCGAGGCGATGGAGGTGGAGGCGGGGCAAACTTTGGTGCCGCCCCTGGTTCAGACAATCTCGTCTGATGATTCTTCCCGAGGGAAGGAGGCGGCGGACGCCGAGGCGGCCAGTGCCGCGGAGCAGCAAGTCCCAGATCCTGCCGAGGGGAGTTCGGCCCTTGCCCCGCTATGGCCCGAGCCCCGTGGGTGGAACTTCCCGCATGTTTTCTGGCGGGACCAGGCTGATCCCGAGGGGGAGCCTGTGTTCGCCCTTGAGGACATCGCCGAGGGGGGGCATTGGGATACCCTCGAGGAGTATCGCCAATTGGCCGTGCGGTCGTTGCAGACAGCGATGACTGTCATGGAAGGGGACTTGCCTGGTGTCACTCGGGTAAGTACTTTCGTGTCTCGTGCCGAGTTGTCCTCGCAGTGTTTGACGTGCGTTTTTTACCTCTTTAGGAGCTCGAGACCCGGTCCCTTGGGAAATCGGTGTTCCTACGAAGGGAGAGGGATATCTGGGACCAGCTCCGGCGGCAGAGGGGCCAGCTTGCCGACGCCCAGGGGCTTTTGTCGGCGCGGAGTGCGGAAGTGGAGGACCTCCGCCTTCATTGTGCTGACCTTCAGGCCGAGCTGGTCACGGCTAAGGGGCAGGCTGCCCCCCTAGTGGCGAAGATCAAGGAGCTGGAGGAGGAGCGAGACTCCTTCAGGTCTCGGGCCCAAGAAGCGACGGCCTCTGCAAAGGCCACAGCCGGGCAGCTGGGTGCGGAGCAGAGCGAGCATCAGGCGACGAAGGTCGCCTTGGCAGAGGCTACCAAGGCGGCCGAGGCCTCTCGGGTCGAGGTCTCAGCCTGGAAGAACAAGGCCGAGGGTAAGTTCCGCTGAACCGTGTTCCTTGCTCCATTTGTTTCGGTTCGCGTCCGACTTCTGACCCCTCATTGCGGCGTAGATCTGGAGAAAGAGGCTTCCCAGGCGGCCGAGGCCTCCGTCGCAGCGCAAGCGGTGCTGGATGTTGAGGTTCGGGAGCACGAGGCGCTGTGCAGTGCTGTCCGTACCGCCTGCGAGGCCCTGGACGTCGAGGAGGTCCAATCGGCCAGCTCCCTTGGGAGCCGCCTGATTGCGTTGAGCGGCCGCGTCCACGAGAGGCTCCGGGGGGCGTTGCACACGGGTGTCAAGCGCGCCCTGGCCGTCGTCTCCTCGCACTACGCCATCAACCTCGAGGCTGTTAGCGACGGCTACGTGTTGCCAGAAGATGACGAGGAGGCGGATGCCGAGGTCGTGAAGCTGTTGGAGGCGGCCGAGGCACCTGGCACAGCGCTGGCCCGTCTATTTGAAGAAGAGGTGGTCCCTCTCGCGCCGGCCGCCGGTCCTTGAGCTTTGATCTGGGCCCAAAGGGGTCATGTAACCGGATTAGGTTAGTTGTCATACCGTGACGTTTTGGTGGCCGTCGAGGCCTTTAAAGTATTCGCGTACGCGCGTCCTTTAACCGTTTTCTGTTCTACTTCCGAGCCTGTGCCCTCTGTCTCGATCTTGGGGACCCGCAAAGAAATCCCTCGGGACCTAAGCCGTCCTTTGGCGAAGGGTGGTGAGGGAGCTGCCGTAGCCCAGAGGCGTAGGCCGTTCTCACGACTCGTCCGGCCCTTTGGCCTCCAGACAAACTTTTGGTCCTTGGGTTTCTTGTGAAGGTCCTGTCGGAGCGCGAGAGAGTTTGGCGTAGAAATTTCTCGAAAGACCATTAACAAATGGTGTTCGAGACTTAGGGGGTTTTGGGACTTAGGGGGTTCCCCCTTTTTAGCCCCTGAGGGAGGCTCGGCTTTGCAGAGGCAGAGCCGAGTCTCCCTTATAGCGCTATTGTGACATCGAGCCCCTCAGGGGGGGTTCCTCGAAAGATTATAACAACTAAGAACGCATCTTTATTGTATTTCGAGAAGCAATGTAAGCAACGTTTGGAAATTTAAGGGTAGAAACGACGTAGCTGTTCTATGTTCCAAGCGTTTGTGAAGATTTCGCCCTTCTCGTTGGCCAACTTGTAGGTCCCGGGCTTCAGCACTTGAGCGACGATGTACGGCCCTTCCCAGGGTGGGGTCAGCTTGTGGCGGCCCTTGTTGCTCTGCCTCCGTCTCAGCACCAGGTCGCCCACCTTTAGGTCTCGTCTTTGGACGCGCCGGGCTTAGTAGCGTCGTAGGGCTTGCTGGTACCTGGCTGAGTGTAGCAGCGCGACGTCTCGGGCTTCCTCCAGTTGGTCGAGGGCATCTTCGCGGGCAGTGCGGTTGCTTTGCTCGTTGTACGCCTGTAGCCTCGGGGAACCGTATTCTAAGTCAGTGGGGAGGATGGCCTCGGCTCCATAGACCAGGAAGAACGGTGTGAATCCCGTGGCTCGGCTCGGGGTATTCCTTAGGCTCCAGATGACTGACGGGAGTTCGGCAAGCCATTTCTTGCCAAACTTCTTCAACCGATTGAATATTCTTGGCTTAAGGCCTTGTAGGATCATGCCGTTGGCACGCTCTACTTGGCCATTCGTCCTTGGGTGCCCTACGGCCGACCAGGCCACCCGGATGTGGTGGTTGTCGCAGAACGTTAGGAACTTGCGACCGGTGAATTGTGTCCCATTGTCAGTGATGATGGTGTTAGGAACCCTGAACTTGTGGGTGATATCTGTAAAGAACAGCACTGCTTGCTCGGATTTGATCTGAGCGATCGGACGAGCCTCGATCCATTTGGAGAACTTGTCGATAGCTACCAGCAGATGGGTATAGCCCCCGGGTGCCTTCTGCAGAGGCCCAACCATGTCCAGCCCCCATACAGCGAATGGCCATGTGATGGGGATGGTTTGGAGGGCTTGGGCCGGGAGGTGCATCTGTCGAGCGTAGTACTGGCATCCCTCACAGGAGCGTACTAGCCTCGTGGCGTCGGCCACCGCCGTCGGCCAATAGAAACCTTGGCGGAAGGCGTTACCCACGAGCGCCCGAGGCGCCGCGTGGTGTCCGCAGACTCCCGCGTGCAAGTCCCAAAGTAAGGATTGGCCAGCCTCGGTGGTGATGCATCGTTGGAGAATACCAGATGGGCTACGCCTATACAACTCGCCGTCGCAGAGGACGTAAGTCTTGGCGCGTCGCGCGAGCCGCCGTGCTTCAGTTCCGTCGGCAGGAAGCTCTCCTCGAACAAGGCGATCAAGGAAAGGGACTCGCCAGTCCGTCCCTTGATCTGCCTCGGGAGGCTCTGCGTCAATCGCCATGGCCTCGGGCTCGGCGGGCGAAGTCTCGGTGGCAGAGGGGGCCTCGGGCCCTACGGTGGGCTCGGCCGATGGGCCCTCTTCCGTCGCCGAGGCGTAGTCGATGGATGGCTTGTGGAGGTCTCTGGCGAAGACGTTCGGGGGAACCGGGGTCCGTGCCGACGCCATCTTCGCTAGTTCGTCCGCGGCCTCGTTGAACTTTCGTGCAACGTGGTTGAGTTTGAGACCGTCGAACTTGTTCTCCAGGCGTCGTACTATCGCGCAGTACGCCTTCATTTTGGGGTCATGGCAGCTCGACTCTTTCATCACCTGATCGACGACGAGCTGCGAATCACCCCGTACGTCGAGGCGTCGCACTCCAAGTTCGATGGCGATTTGCAGGCCGTTGACGAGGGCCTCGTATTCGGCGACATTGTTGGAGGCGGCGAAGTGAAGACAGATCATGTAGCGCATGTGTACTCCGAGGGGCGAGACCAGGAGCAGGCCCGCGCCAGCCCCAGTTTTCATCAGAGACCCGTCGAAGTACATGGTCCAGCATTCTGATTGGATCTGAACGGGTGGCAGCTGTGTGTCGGTCCATTCGGCTACAAAGTCGGACAGGACTTGTGATTTGATCGCTTTCCGAGGCACGAAAGACAAGGTTTCCCCCATGAGTTCGACAGCCCATTTGGCTATTCTACCCGAGGCCTCCCGGTTTTGGATTATCTCTCCCAGAGGAAAAGACGACACCACAGTCACCGGGTGGGACTCAAAGTAATGACACAGCTTGCGTCGAGCCAAGACTACGGCGTAAACTAGCTTCTGGATGTGGGGGGTAACGTGTCTTAGTCTCGGAGAGTACTTCACTGATGAAGTAAACAGGTCGTTGGACGGGTAGAGCGTGTCCCTTCTCCTGCCTCTCGACCACTATGGCCGCGCTGACCACTTGGGTTGTCGCAGTGGCGTAGAGCAAGAGGTGCTCGCCCTCGGTGGGCGGAACCAGGACGGGGGGGGGTGGTGAGCAGTGCTTTGAGCCTGGCGAGGGCTTCCTCGGCCTCGACGGTCCAAGAAAAGCGCTCGGACTTTCTTAAGAGGTGGTACAGGGGTAGGCCTTTTTCGCCAAGGCGCGAGATGAAGCGGCTTAAGGCCGCAAGGCACCCCATGACCCTCTGCACCCCTTTGAGGTCCCAGATCGGGCCCATGTTGGTCACGGCCGAGACCTTCTCCGGGTTGGCCTCGATCCCACGTTCTGAGACTATGAATCCCAAGAGCATGCCTCGGGGAACCCCGAAGACACACTTCTCGGGGTTGAGCTTGATGCCCTTCTCTCTGAGACACACGAAGGCAACCTTCAAGTCGCCGACGAGATCACCGGCCTTCCTGGACTTGACTACGATGTCATCCACGTAGGCCTCAACGGTTCGTCCGATGTGTTCGCCAAAGACTTGGACCATGCACCGTTGGTAAGTAGCCCCTGCGTTTCTGAGGCCGAACGGCATGGTTATGTAGCAGTACATGCCGAATGGAGTGATGAAAGAAGTCGCGAGCTGGTCGGACTCTTTCATCTTGATTTGGTGGTAACCGGAATACGCATCGAGGAAGGAGAGGGTTTCGCATCCCGCAGTGGAGTCGACGATTTGGTCAATTCGTGGTAGCGGGAATGGGACTTTCGGGCACGCTTTATTTAGACCAGTGTAGTCCACGCACATCCTCCATTTGCCACTTTTCTTCCTGACTAATACGGGGTTAGCCAACCACTCTGGATGGAATACCTCCTTGATGAACCCGGCTGCCATGAGCTTCTGCACTTCTTCGCCGATGGCCCTGCGCTTCTCCTCGTCAAATCGGCGCAGGCGCTGCTTTGCCGGCCTGGAGCCTGCCCGGATATCTAAGGCGTGCTCGGCGACCTCCCTTGGTATGCCCGGCATGTCCGAGGGACTCCACGCGAACATATCGACGTTCGCACGGAGAAAGCCGACGAGCACGGCCTCCTATTTGCTGTCGAGGGTGGCGCCGATCTTCAGTCTTCGGCCGTCGGGGACGGCGGGATCGACGGGGACGAGCTTGGCGGCCTCCGCGGGCTCGAAGGTCCCGGCGCGCCGCTTGGCGTCGGGAACCTCGCTACCAAGTTGGTCGAGATCGGCGATGAGGGTCTCGGCCTCCACGATGGCCTCGGCGTACTCGATGCACTCGACGTCGCAGTCGTATGCATGTTCGTACGTGGACTCGACGGTGATGATGCCGTTGGGGCCTGGCATCTTGAGCTTGAGGTAGGTGTAATTGGGGATTGCCATGAACTTGGCGTAGCACGGGCGCCCCAAGATGGCGTGGTAAGCACCCTTGAATTCCACCACCTCGAAGGTGAGGACCTCCTTGCGGTAGTTGGAGGGAGTGCCGAAGCAGACGGGTAAGTCGATGCGCCCGAGGGGTCGCGTGCGCTTTCCTGGCACGACGCCGTGGAAGGGCGCGGAACCGCCTCAGAGCAGTGATCGGTCGAGCTCCAGGAGCTCCAGAGTGTTGACGTAGAGGATGTTGAGGCCGCTGCCTCCGTCCATGAGCACTTTGGTAAGTCGGGTGTTGCCGACGATCGGGTCGACGACAAGCGGGTACTGTCCGGGGTTTGGAATATAATCGGGGTGGTCATCCCGATCAAAGGTGATTGCCTCCCGAGACCAGTCGAGGTACCGGGGGGTGGCGACCTTGACCGAGAAAACCTCCCGACGTTCCCTCTTTCGCTGGCGCGCCGTGAGGCATGCCGAGGGTCCGCCAAAGATCATGAAAGCGTTGCGTACCTCGGGGAACCCGTCGTCCTTGTCCTCGTTCCGACCGCCGGGGCCCTTCTGCTTGGCGTCGTCGTCGGGGAGCCCGAGCCTGGCGTAGTAGCGCCGGAGCATGGTGCACTCCTCGAGGGCATGCTTCACCGGACCTTGATGGTAAGGGCAGGGCTTCTTCAGCATGTCGTCAAATAGCCCGGGGCCGCGGGGGCCGCGGGGATTCCTACGATCCGTCATGGCGACATGGACGGCCTCGAGGACTTCCTGCTTCCCTGGGCGACCCTTCTTCTTTTTCTTAGGGAGGTGGGGGGCTGAGGCCTCGGGGGCCTCTTCCCTCCGCTTTCCCTTGGAATCGGCGTTGGGGAAGATGGCTCCGACAGCCTCTTCCCCTGAGGCGAAGCTGGTGGCGATGTCGAGGAGTGCGGCAGCAGAGCGCGGGATGTTGCGTCCTAACTCTCGGACCAAGTCCCGACAAGTGGTGCCGGAGAGGAAAGCCTGGACGATCTCCGAGTCGCCGACGCTGGGTAGCTCGGTGCACTGTTTGGAGAAGCGCCGGATGAAGTCTCGAAGAGACTCGTCTGGCTTCTGGCGGCAGCTTTTAAGATCCCAGGAATTCCCAGGGCGCACGTATGTGCCCTGGAAGTTCCCGACGAAGATCCTAACCAAGTCGCGCCAGTCGTGGATTTGCGAGGGAGGGAGATGCTCGAGCCAGGCTCGTGCCGAGTCCGACAAGAGTAGGGGGAGATTGTGGATGATGAGCAGGTCATCGTCCGCGCCACCTAGCTGGCAGGCCAGGCGGTAATCGGCGAGCCAGAGTTCCGGGTTGGTTTCACCGCTGTACTTCGCGAGGTTGGCCGGCTGTCGGAATCGGGCGGGGAAAGGAGCAACGCGGATGGTCCGGCTGAAGACCCGAGGTCCTGGCGGCTCAGGGGAAGGACTGCGGTCCTCACTGCTATCGTAGCGACCGCCTCGGTGTGGGTGGTAGCCCCGGGCGGCTCCGTCGTCGTGGCGCCGTCGCCTGCCGGCTACTTCGTGGTCACCCTGTGCCTCGCGTTGGTCCCTAAGTCGGTCGCGCACCAAGGGGGCCCTGTTGACCGTCGGCGCGCGAGCGGCCTCGGGATGGGCCGAGGCATCCTGGCCCCGGTGAGGTTGCGCTGTAGGTTGCTCCGAGGTGCTTCCACGCCGGCGGGAGGCGGAACTTTCGGCCTGCTGCACTGCTGCGGTCTCGAGGAGGTCGCGGAGCTCTCTGCGGACCCGTCGCCCCTCGGTGGTGGAGGGCTCGGGCATTGCTCGGACCAGTATCGCAGCTGCAGCGACATTCTGGCTGGCGCGATTAAAGATTGGGGGTGGCTCTCCCCCCTCGTCGTCGTTGATGCGGCGATGGACGTCGCGGGCCCTCCCTCGGGCTCCCCCGCCCTCACCGCGCCCTTGATGCTCCTGCTCGAGAGTGTCCCGAAGCTGTTGCAGAAGGAGTCGGTCTTGCTCGACCTTGGCTCGAAGCTCGCGGAGCTGCTCCAGGTCTGGGCGTCGATGCCCCCCGTGAACGGGATTCTCGTTCCGTGCTGCCGGGGCCTCGAGACGCGGAGGTGTGGCGTCGCCCGCCCCTGCTCGGGGCGGGGAATGGTTGCCTGTCCTCTCGCCCTCTTCGCCCGCCCTTGGCATCCCGAGCCCGACGTGGAAGCACTCACGAGATGGATCGTAAGTCCCTTCATCGTCGGAGTCGGAGTAGCCGAGACAGTAGTCGCTTGCGGCCAAGAATTGGCGCAAAGCCCTAGGGTTGTGGAGTTCGGAGAAATCCACCCTGGGCCATGCCTCGTCCTCGTCCGAGGAGTCGGAGCAGGTGCTCAGGTCGAGAGCGAAGCACTGGCGGCGTTCCGAGGGGTGCTCGTGAGTGGCAGCGTAAGCGTAGGCGTAAGAGGCGGCGGCATTTCTCAACCCAAAGGGGTATGGGGACGGCGCCGTTCCCATATTCTGCCCCACCGGGGTCGGCTCTTCAGGGAGTGGTGGAGCGGAGCTAGATGACCGGGCGTCGCCGTGAGCCACCGGCGATTTTCTTTCGTCCATGCTCATGCCAGACAGGTCCCCAGCCAGGGACCCCGTACCAACAGCTGGTCGAAGGGCATCGGCGGGGAGTGGCGTGCTGCCCCAGGCTCGCGTAGCGTCGGGGTGGCCTTGCTCGCGCCGCGCCTGGCGGGCGTGGCGAGGGCGGCCGCCCGGGCGCCGCCTGCGCCTGGGCTGCCGGGGCGTGACTTCATCGTCGGACGGTGGGGCTCGAGGAGTGAGGAGCACCATGTCGTACTCATGCCCGAGAGACATGAACTCTAGGCTCCCGAACCAAACTACGGTGCCGAGACGCAATGGTCGTACGGGGTCTACCATCCGGAACTTGCTAGGATGACGAAGCTGACACGCAGAGGCCCCTACCTGGCGCGCCAACTATCGGTGCTTTGGAACCGGGGGTCCCTCAACCAACAAGTGAATTTGTGCTGCGTGCCCCTAATCCCGGATGGTGATGCAAAGAGACAAGGTTTATACTGGTTCAGGCAATCGAGGCCCTACGTCCAGTCTGAGAGATTGATCTTGTATTCCTTGCACCGGAGTGCTCATAGCAGGGGGTTACAAGCTAGGTGAGAGAGGGGGCTAGCCCCAGGTCTCGGCGAGGGTGGTGCGGGCTGTTTGAGGCGTTGTCCTCAAGCAGCATAGTGGAAGTGTCTAGTTCTATCCGTGTGTTCGTTCCTCCCCCCCCTAGAAATGGCCCCGGTCCCTCCCTTTTATACTCCAAGGGAGAACTAGGAACCTACATGTGTTGCTACATAGCGTTCTAAAAACAGGGGTGGCGTGTCCGAGCCCTGTAGCCGGCCACTGTTGTGGCATGGTCGACGGAGTGGCCCCGTCCTTGTCGTGCAGAAGTGACACGCCGGTCATACTCGATCTTGTGCGTCGTGGGGCTCCAGTACAGCTTGATGCAGGACATGGCGGGCGACGTGCTGGTCACCGTGCGATGACATCGTAGGGAGCAGCGGCTCTACAGATGCCGAGGCCGAGCCATTGTGGGGGGCTCGGCGGTCATGGGCCCTCAGGCTGCCGAGCCCGTGAAGTAAACTACTGAGGCCTTGGGGGAGTTATTGGCCCTGGGTACTGATTCCGAGGCCACAGTAGCCCAGGCGTGGCTCCCCATGCCGCGTTGTCCTCGGAGCAGGAGTTGGCAGCACAGTGCGGCATGGGCGTCCACCATGCGCATGGTGGTTAGCACAGTGACGGGTAACCCCTGCCCTGGTCCGAGGGACGTGCAGGTCATCGCGTGATGACGTCGTAGGGGGCTGTGGCTTTGCGGGTGCCGAGGCCAAGCCATCGCGGGGGGCTTTGGCGGACATGGATCCTTGGGCTGCCGAGCTCCTGAAGCCAACTGCCGAGGCCTCGGAGGGGATTATTGGTCCAGGGTACTGATTCCGAGGCCACAGTAGCCCAGACGTGGCTTCCCACGCTGCGTTGTCCTCGGAGCAGGAGTTGGCAGCACAGTGCGGCATGGGCGTCAACCATGCGCATGGTGGTTAGCACAGTGACGGGTAACCCCTGCCCGGTCCTGCCTCCTGTCCCGTCGGTCATTCCGCTGTACTATGCCGAGCATGCGGCCAATGTCAGGAGCAGCAGTCGGCTGAGTTAATGTGACACGACGTTTTGTCAGAGGGACGGGAGAAGGAAGAGGCAGCGGAGCGCTGCCGAGCCCGCCTCGCGCGAGACGGAGGGTCGGTGGCCCGGCCGAGGCCTTTGGCGGGGAATCGCCCGAGGTCAGTGGTGAGGGGGCCTCGGGCGGGTCGGAGAATCGGCCGAGGCCAGTGGTGTTTAGCTGGTTTCGATCTTTACGAAGTCTAAGCAGTCGTTTTTTGGGTCTTGCTTAGGGTACCCCTTCTTACGGTATCCGACAAGAAGCATGCCAGGTCATAAGTTCCGCATCATCAGGGTTTGCAAACAAACACCTCAAACGATCAACCACAGGGAGATACCATATCACCAATGCAGGAATTCTTCTCAACGCATAATAGTCCACTTCGATATTGCTAGTGGGCTTTGAACATTTGTCTTGTTGAGTCTTTGTTTGCGTCTTCTTTCGCTTCCTCCCTGAAGAAACAGAGGCTGCATTCTCTTCCTCTCGATAATCTTTATTCGTCTTGTACCTACTAGCACCACAGTTTGGACAACTGTCTAAGTCTTTATACTGATCACCCCGATATAGAATACAATGATTTCTACATGCGTGGATCTTCTCAACACCCATCGTAAGTGGACTGACTAGCTTCTTTGCATAGTACGTGTTAGCAGGCACTTTGTTCTCCTTAGGAAGAAGGTCTCCAAGTACACGCAATAAATCATTGAAACTAGCATCGGACCAACCATATCTAGCCTTAATCGTCAAAAACTGAAGAACAGCCCGTAGTGTCGACCACTCTTTGGTACAACCTTTCGACTCGTCGTACAAAGGCTCTTCTGCTGCCTTCTTCAAGGCTTCCATTCGCTTCATGAAGAATATTGATGGATCCGCACAACGGTTCATTATTGCCTCTAAGAAATCTGCATCTTCAATGGCATCAGTGTTAACATGCTGAGTTTCATTAACATCGGACGTAGAATTATGAGTTTGATTGACATCTGGCATAGCATGATGGGTTTCATTGATATCTGGCATAGCATCACATTCATTGAGATATGGCATTGGACCCTCCACATTGATGTTACTTGCAGTGTTGTCAGTTGTCCGCATATAAGGTGTAGAACTACCCTCACCATGTTTTGTCCAAATCAAGTAGTCCTCCACAAATCCTCTGCAAACCACATGAGAAGTGATTGCTTTCACATTGTCAAATACCACAATATTTTTACAGTCTGCACATGGACAACATATGTGCTTCGCCTTTGTTCTCTGAGCATGTATCTTCACGGCATCAATAAATTTTTGGACCTCCACTACATAAGATGGGTCTAATCTTGATAAGTTGTACATCCATAATGACCTCTCCATATTTATCTGTAATTAGTTAGGAAAATATTGTATGTCACTCTAAAAACAAAACGAAAATAACCCCTCATAACTAAGATTCTATCCTCCATCAATTAAATAGATATGAAAACCTACCTCTTACAGAATTTACAAAATAAAAAATTTAAATAATTATTTAAACTCATTTTTATAATTATAAGAATTAATTAAACGGAGATGGCATCTTGATTAACAAACCCTAAGTATAAGCAAAAATAACAAACCCTAATTAACAAACCCTAAGTACATGAAATACTAACTAACCCTAATTAATAAACCATTAATTACTAACTAAATTAATTAACTAACCCTAAGTACATGAAATATCTAACCCTAAATAATAAACCATCAATTACTAACAAAAATTATTGAAAAACCTAAGGTACATGAAATAATAACTAACCCTATTTAACAAACCCTAAGTATAGACAATAATAACTAACCCTAATTAACAAAACATTAACTACTAAATTAATTCATAAACCCTAAGTACGTAGATTAAAAAACTAAATTAATTCGCTGTTTATAATTACAGGAAATAAGTATAACAATTGACAAGACTTTATAAAGTGTTAATCATTATTCTATTACATAGATCTACTCACAAGAATTCTAAAAAGTATTTATTTTCTATAATCCGAGCAAGATACAATTTACTATGAATTTACAAAAAAAAATAGCTAAAACTCTCTCTCTTGCCCTAGCTATGAACCCTAACCCTAACCCTAGATTTAGAGCACCTCCAATACAAGAATTGAACCAAAGAATCACTAAAAAAAATGGCGGCAACGACACTAACTAACCTTTTGGAAGTTTCTCACCAAAGAAATGAAGTTCAAAACCTCCCCCCCTTGGAATCGCCACTTCTCTGTCCGTCACTGTACACACAGCACGCGAGTAACTGTTCTTGTCTGGAGGTGGACGAAGGGAATTTATAGCAGCATTAACACAGGCGGTTGGTAAGGAGGACCGCCTGTGTAAAATAATTTACACAGGCGGCTCTCCTATCTCTACCGCCTGTGTAAATACCTGTATTTACACAGGCGGTTTATAATGTCAGCCGCCTGTGTAAATGGTATTTACACAGGCGGTTGTCATTGTAAACCGCCTGTGTAAATACACGTATTTACACATGCGGTAGAGATAGGAGAGCCGCCTGTGTAAATTGTTTTACACAGGCGGTTCTCTTGCTGGGCTCACCCTATTTTTTGTACTGGCGTCATGAAATTGTGAACCGCCTGTGAAAAAAAACAACGTGCCAGCAAAAATGATTTCTGTAGTAGTGAAACATTCCTAATTTAAGATAACTTGGACTCTAATATTTCCCTTTTTGTAGAGTCCAACGTGATTTTCCCGGCACCGATCGTAGCTTTTGTCGTTATCTGCTGGCGCTATCTGAAGAAAGCCGATTCCAGTGCTGCATTCGAATCGGCTGATACCGACCTTCATGCAATCGATTCTTTGATGACATGATCTTGGGAGCTTTCGAGTCCTTGCAATTCTTCTTCTAAATTTTGGTGTAAACACCTAGCACTGAAGGGGAACAGTACAACAGCCGCAGCCTCATGTGCATTGTTTGTACAAGAAAAATATAACCCTAGCAGGGGCGAAGCCAGGTCTAAATTTATGGTGGTGCACTGCTAAGGGGACATACATAATTTGGTATAAATACACGGTGAACACCGTAGTTGTTAGTAAAACTGTACCAATCTAGAGATCCATTGAGCTGTCGTCAGGTCATATTGTCAGTCATATGGTACGATGAATATTGCTGCAAATTGAGGTACCGAGCACATTTCATAATATACTGCCACACGTATGCAACGCACCTGAACAGATCGTCTTTCATCACTGCCGGCTCCTGAACCAAAACCTACTCAATGTTTTGTCTTTTGTGTGTGGTATAGGACCGGATGCACTGTTTCTTACTGGCGCGTCGCTCCCACCGTCTTTTTGTTTTGCTTTTTTGGGTATATCAGTTTAATATTACCTACAATCATTGTGTCACCCCTTTTGTGGAATCATCGTATATTTGTAATCTACTAGAGCAATGTTATCTCAAGAACTAAATCAAGGTGAGGATCGAACCTAAAAATGCATTGCAGCCTCATCTTTGGCATGGCTCCTAACAGCTTCAGCTTCTAACTAGAGTCAGAGCCGGTAAAGTAAAAATAGTGGCTTCACCGTCTTCTATTTCATTTTAAAAGAAGAGAGAAACGACTTCTCGCTACAGTGTAAGGAGGAGTCAGAGCTCAAGCCATCCGTAGGTGTACCGAAAAGAGCCAACACATCTGACCAAAATCTTTGGCTCTTAGAATTTCTAGAATTGCTTCATGCTCTATCTTATCAAAAACTTTCTCAAAATCCAGCTTGAGAATGATCAAATCCTTTTTACATTTATGAAAAATATAAATGTACTCTAGTGTGCAAGCCAAACAGTCTTGAATAATTCTGGCCTTGATAAACCATAATTGTTTTGTGGATAAGGCTTTTGATGATTTCCTATAATCTGCTGGCTAACAGTTTGGTTTGTAAAATCCTGATAGGAAAGAGTACTGTTAGACCTTGTTTTTGTAATGGCCTATCTTCTTTAAAAAGCCGAAAGATAAGGATTTCTAAAAACTTTTGCGAATGATCCTATACTGTTCGTATATCTATTTCGTCGTTCACGAAAACAGTGATTCTTGAACGGAAAAGAATCACAGCAATAAGGCTCTTAAGACCTGAAAAAGTGGCATCTTTTAGTGCGAGGAGGAAGGGGGTCATTCAAACCTACTCCTCTCATTCTTCCCCAAAAGAAAATCTAAAAATAAAATTATTTTATATTAGGTTCGTCCTTTGGCTGGTTCCCCCTTGTGTAACGATTGCAGAAAAAATCTGTTTCATGCTTTTGATATTGTTAGTTAATAATTTCAATTTCATTAAGAAAAACAAACTAAATAAATGGAAAATAAAAATTGATAGAATTCCTTTTATTTTTTCTTCAAATCCAAAAAAATTATCTTTTTTTGAAGTGTTAAGCAGAGAGATGGGCCTATAGTCATAGACTTTGAGGCCCTTATTTCTTTGGAATCAAGGTGATGCATGTGAGAGCTGTTTATGCTCCTCAAGCAAACTTCTTCAGCAAAGAAAGCATCACAAAGCTTTTAGACATCAAGTGCTATTAAGGGCCAACATCCTTTTAAGAATTCATTGTTGAATCCATCAGGCCCTGGAGATTTGTTATTTGGAAGTTTGGCCACTATGCTATCAATATTCGCTTTAGTGAAAGGTTCCTCTAGTGAGCTTAGTGTATCAGCTGGTTGAATGAGGTCC
The DNA here is from genome assembly GCF_019320115.1 of Miscanthus floridulus. Classification (NCBI taxonomy): domain Eukaryota; kingdom Viridiplantae; phylum Streptophyta; class Magnoliopsida; order Poales; family Poaceae; genus Miscanthus; species Miscanthus floridulus. The sequence continues at coordinate 49,255,022 of NC_089588.1, forward strand.
CTGAGGTTGAAGAGCATTTGATTCAAATCTGAAACACCAAGCCTTCCTTTGAAAGAGACCCACAAAAGAGCTGCTTCATCTTCATGAATCTTTAAGATGGAACCTGCGCTATCTTGAATGGTTGTGATTGTATTTTCCCTATGCCTGATTGTTGCATGTGCAAGGAAGAACCTTGTTCCTACATCTCCTTATGTGACCCATCTTATTTTCCCTCTCTGTATTCGCAAAAAAAAAAAAAAAGTTGTGGAGTGTCTGAGACTGAACAAAACAAAGTTGTCTGATATATGTGGTTAGTTTATGTTAGATTGCATTTTCCAAAAAAAAATGTGGAAAATGATCGAACCCCATTTATGCATTCTCTAGCTAGTGACTCGGCACAAATGATTCATTACTAAATTCTACATTATGAAAGCTAGTGAATCAGAGATTTGCTAATTAGAACTATGTAAATTTTCAATCAACTATGTGAAAATATTTAAATTGCATAATGTTTCTGCAAAAAAAAATTAAATATAGAAGCAAAAGCAAATAACGGTACGGTGGCTTCAGCCCTGGGTCCATTGGCTTATAGTACAGTCAACATGAATTGCCGACTGAAGAAAGGGAAGTGTGAAAATGAGTTTTGTAGTAGCAGCCATGAGGTTTACTACAACACAAATGATTTTACGAGGCGGTGCCCGAACAGAGGCGGACACAAAATCCAACCGTCTCCTAAAATGCCGGCCTATTAACGGAGGCGGTCATTTTCATTTAACGAGGCGGTCACGTTTGCCCGCCTCGTAAAATCGATTTACGGAGGAGGTCAAAAAATAACCGCCTCCTAAAATCGATTTACGGAGGCAGACCCCATATGAGTCTTGCCTCCGTAAATATTCCCGAGGCCCAGCCAAAAAGTCCAAATCCAACTTCTACCGGGCTTATATAAATACCAAGACTTAGGTCACAGCCCCCTCAGTCTTAGCTCTCTCTCCCCATGCCCCTCCCTCTCCCAGCGATAGCGCGCGTGCGTGCCCCTCTCCCTCCCCCGCGCCCCTCCCTCTCCCCCAGCACTGCCTCCTACGACCGCGCCCCTCTCTCTCCCCACGGCGGCGGTGGCGGCGTGGATCTCGGTGGTGGCGCAAGTTCAGTAGCCTCACGGGCACGGCGCGGCTACGCGGCCTCGCAGGCAAGGCATGGTGGCTCGGCCTCGCGGGCACGGCCTAAATACGGCTTCCATTCCTCTCCGACGCCCAGATTCGGCGGCGTGGCGGATGTGGCTCATGGGCGGCGCGACTGATTCGGCCCGTGGGAGGTGCGGCGGATGCGGATCGAGGCGAGGCTTCGGCGGCAGCGGTGCTCTCTCTCTCCTCTCTTTGTAGCACCCGGTTTTAAGAACAAAACCAGATACGCACCATATGTGAGCCCAGGAAGTCAAATCTCACATATAGCTACAAATAAAGGTAATATCAAAAGACAATGCTTAAATACATAGCGTATTATTATAAAGATTATAACCTCAGAGAATAGACGGCGGAAAGACGACTCCGATCTTCAGGTGAAGACTCCAAATCCACAGGGACAACCGACTGGTTGATCACAAGCCTAACTCCTCCAGACTAGCAATCTGGTACCCATCCGGAATTTTTATCCAAATAATTGAAAAAATAAAACAAGCGTAAGTACATGTCGTACTCAACAAATATAACATGGGGTTCATGAGGCTCAAAAGGCTGACACTGGTTAACCGCGATTAGCTTTTAATGAGTCATCTTTTAGCAATTGGGTGGCAACAAGTTTATCACAAGCCCATAAACACATGATCAGGTAAACATGAGTAATGAATAGCATAAACAGTAATCATTAATAAGCATATTCATCATCAATATCATCTGTGTTCATCATCTATTCCGTAAGGGTTCCAAGGCCACTCGTGACCGTGAGCACGGCTGATATACCAGTTTTACACTCTGTAGAGGTTGTACACTTTCACTGTGAGTCGTGATTTACCCTTTCGCCTGAGGCGGCCAACCTCTTGACCCACTACCAAGGAAGGTCGGTAGGGTTCACTATGAAGCCTTTCAAAGGTTCATCTAACAAGTTAGGGCCGCTAGGTTTCTGTGGCCTGCGAATGTAGGGCTCCCCTTCCGACAGGCACAATGACGCGCATCCTATACACTGACGGACAGAGGCCGCACTATATCCAACCCGGAACACACCCCTCTTGCGCCATAAAGGTAACCACTAACAAGCTAGAAAAGGTCCTCATACTGAGCTAAAGCCAGAGCCATATAGCCCTCACAGCTGTACTATAAGTCCCGGATGATCACTTATAGATAAGTCCTTAGGGAGAGGAATCTAGAGCACCATAAATAGCTCAATGCTCTAGCCCCCTTGTTCTATGTTGCTAAAAAGCATCTTTTAGTGTTTATTGCATATACCATTAGTCAAGTTACAAGATCATGGTCTTTAATTGAGCACTAGCATCATACTACTCAATGCAATAACCCAAAGGTATCAAGGTATAGGATAACAAAGTACTAGGAAAATTATTATGGTTGCCAAGGTAGACGCATGCAGTATGAATTAAATGATTAAAGGTGAATAGGTAACAAGGAAGATCCCATGCTATACTTGCCTTAACTTGCTTTTCCCCCAAAGCAATATGCTCAAAAGCCTTTAGTATTCAACTTTCAATCTTCTGCTTCCAATTCTCAGCTTCTAGTCTTCAGAGAACAGCTTTTTAATCACCACGTAAACCTCACCGATTGACTGAACCATATATCACCACACAAGCATCCATACAATCATACACGAAGCAAACAATAGATCTAAATTAGAATAGTACACCAAACGTAAAATCAAGATGAAAAGTTTGTGAACCGAATCTACGTCTCACTACGAACACACAGACACGAAAAGCACTCTAATCGAAGCTACGGTGAAAAAGATACATCTACCGAAAGATCTGCTCATAAAACTATTAGCTTTATGTGTTTTATTTATATAAAAACATATATAAGATATTTTATAGAGATTATAATTTAAGTCAGATTTAGATTTGATTTATAAAACTAAAGTGAAATAAATCATATTCTATTTATAAAATCCAGTTGCATAATTGTTATTTAAGATATGATTCAAACCATGAAATTCTAGTATTAGTGACATGATAAACACTGTTACTAACGCATAGATCTTGATGCTATGAATCTAACGCAACTTGAATGGACTAAAACGGATCTAGGACGCAGAAGATATGATTTAAACAAGATTTCTTTTAATCGAATAATAGATTAAATCTAATCATGAATTTTAAAAGTTAAAAACATACTTAACAGTAGTATGAACATGTAGATTATGAAATTACGAACCTAACGCAATTTGAACGGATCAAATCGGAGTTAAAACGGAAAAGTTATGGCCAAAACAAAATCAGTGGTAAATCTGTAAATAAGTGAAAACGTATTTTGGATCTAAACCGACGAAACTACGCTTTCCAAAGAGGAAAACAGATTCTAAAAAAAGTGCTATGGCTGCGGGTTTGAAAATACAAAACTGGAGGGGCTCTTTTAAAACAAACCAGCGATGACGGCGACGGTGACGGCGACGGCGACGGCGATGGCAACGGCGACAGCAACGGTGATGGCGAGAGAAAGAGGAGAAAAATATAATTTACTACACGAGGGATTTTCCAAACTAGGGGCTCCCCTTACGGTAGTTTTGGTGTGCTTTGCCTAAGGGGTTGGTTGATATATATAGGAAGAAAAACTCCCCACATCCACGTCAACTAGCGATATAGTACTAATTGATGTTACCCCTCCATATTTACTAATGGGCCTAAATAATCATTAAAGCCCATTAGTAAATAAATGCATGGGCCTTTAGGATTTATTAGGATTATTGCACATGGGCTTTGAGTGTTGGGATAAATGAGAGATTTATTATTTTTGGAATTAATTAATTTCATGGATAAAACAATTCTAGAAAAGTCCAGAATTAATATTTAAGCCACGAAAAATACACCGAGACCTAAAATTTGGAGAAAATTCTCAGAGACACTTTGGAACATGATGAACCCAAATAAAGTATTTGGAGCTCATAAAAAGATTGTTGGAAACTTGGAACATAAAGATTAAGGTGAAGGAGGTTGGAATTAGATTCCAAAAAGAAGCTGGAAAATTCCTAGAGATAGATATTCGTCTCCTAAACGTATAAAAAACACACATTTTGCACATAGAAACACGAGGTGCGACCGGCATGAATGCAACAAACACGTTTCTACCTTATGATAAATTTTAAATTAATGAAATTTTTATTTTCCTATGTTTTCATGTGATCAAAAATTCAAAAATAAATCATTTTAACTCTATTTTCAAAAGTGGCAAATTTTGGGGTGTTACACTCTTCGACGCTAGCGGCACCCTCTCTCACCTCCCTTCGGCACCGGTTCGGGCACGAGAGCACCAGATAGAGCACGGGCATGACGGATCTGGCTCGGTGGCGGCAGATCAGGCATTGGTGAGGCAGATCCGGCTTAGGCACTTGTGTGGCGGTGGCACATGCGCCAAACTAGCGGGTGACGGTGGCGCACGCACGGATGGGCTCGGCGGGCTCGTCGATGGGCTCAACTGGCCTCATCGACGAGCTTGCTAGATTTTTTTGTATTTTAATTGATTAACCGATGTGGGCATATTTTTGGTAGTTATTAACGCAAATAGAATATGAAGGATTCCACAAGCGCATAGAATACCATTGTAGCATTTTACCGAGAGTATTCTAGGTATCGTTATTTATATTTTACCACAGGAAACAATAGAGTAAAGATTTATTGGGTAACAAAGGAGTATCTGTTAACATACCAACATACCTAGAGTAGGGGATAAATGTAATGATAGGAGTAATGCTTAATGACACTCAGGGAATAAATCTATTAGATAATGTAAACTAGTCAATTCGGGGGAACAACGGGTGAGGTAGATTCCTGTGACATTCTTATTACATGGTCAAAGTACATATACATCCAACTATAGCTAAAACTAACTCTACTTTTGTGCGCTTTGGGACGCTGCTTAGATGGTAGAGCATCCACAATAGATAACTCTACTGACGCGATTACGGTCCTACAATTTAAGAACCTATTCAATTCGGCGTGGACTACAAAGGATAAATATGGGACTATCACCACACGCTGCTACCACACAACTAGAGAACATGGTGTACTCATATGCAAAGCATCGTATAAGCACCATGCTTACACGAGGCTCGGCTACTTAGCCCAATCAATAAACTATAGTAGGCTAAGCGCTCTATGAACCCGCATACAAAAGTAAAGATAAGCTTAACTAAGCAAGATTCATATTCAAAGTAAATATAGCCATGTAGATAAGAATGATATAATGATAACAAAGTCTCATAAGATAAATAAGTGAAGATACAATGGCTTTACCAAGCCTCCGAGATTAGATCCGGAACCTGAGCAAGAGCCCAACTGACCCTCACTACCAAGCTACTAATCTACTATATTAGAGAGCTCTAAACCTAATCCTCCTAGCGTATGTTGATCTGAATGAGAGATATGAATTAGGGTTTTAGTATGGCTCTAGGGAGGGGGGTAGGGGCTGCTATATATAGGGGTAGCATCAATTCAAGATTCTCGGATCAAACCGACTTGAAAGAACGGCGTAGATGCAATCTAGGAGGCGGTGGAGAACTGGCATTTGAAGGAGAGGCTCACAGGTGGGGCCCATAGGCCGGCCGGCCCCACCTAGCAGCCACCTGCCCTCTACTTCGGTGGTTTGCCTTCTAGAGTCTTCTAGAGTTGTTTTCGCCGTGGATAATTGCGATTAAATCTGACGTTTGAGTCCACCTTGACGGTTTTCTAAATAAATCCTCTTGCAAACACAGATTCACTAAAACTTATGGAATTTATTAGTTTAAACCTCTAGACCTATATTGGTGATCCTTTTTATGCATTTATATAAGTTATATTGACGGTTTATGATGAACGTTAACTACCGTCAACAAACTCCCCCACACTTAACCTTTGCTAGTCCCTGAGCAAAGCTAAACTCAGCAATTGATCAAAAGTTGCTACAATGCTTTCACACCTCAAAAGTACACAGGTGTTCAATCAAAAATTCTCCTTCGGATTAGAATAAATTGATTTGACTTTCAAAATTACCCATATTACCTTCAACCATGGGGCTTCTTAGCCTTCACTTAGGTCTTGAGCAATTGAAAGACAGAATGATCGAGTCTAGCACTATGTCTCAAGTTCTTTGTTCCACCATTGTTCCAGAGTTTTTATAAGTTTTCAAAATAAAATTCAAAGATTCCATTGTGTGACACTCTCAAGTCTCTCAATATATATGTTATTTGTGGATCCTCACCAAGGCAATAAAGATGTTATGCCTTTTTCTTCCTACCACTAAGGATTATGTGGAGTTCATTGGTAGAGAGAAAGCTAGAGCATACTTGCAATACATATATTATAAAGTCAAACCTCGGATCCAAAGAGAGTTGAGTCATACAATCAAATCAAGATGTACATGTGTGTGGAAGTATGGTGGATATATATGGTGGCTAACCTAATTCTACTTTGCTCCTTGAAAATATATCCCTCTCTTGGAACTTAGAAACATTTGCTATAGAATAGGGGCTATCTTATTCATCTCTTTTTTTAGGCAGGCATCTAAGTACCCATTGTTTTTAATATCTCGAACACTTTTGTGTCCTTTTTTATGAATAACTTTTGCATAGCCCCATGTCACTTTTCTGTAATAAATTTTTTGAGAGAGGTATCAACAAGAACTTGGAGCATTTATTTTGAGTGGAAACCTAACAAGCATGTTTTTGTGTTCACCCCCAGTATAGGAGTAGAACATTTTTGGGAGGATCTAGATGGAAGGCATGTTTTTGCGCCTACCCCTAGCGTAGGAGTAGTGCATATGTGGGTGGAGTGTACGTGATCATAATTTTAAGAGCATGACAAACCTCTCATAAGGGTCAACAAAGCTTGACAAAACTCAATGCAAAACAAGCAGCGTATATGTGGAAGTTTTCCTAGCCTAAATAACATGTATGGCTCTGGTGGAAATTCAAGCTTTGTCACACAGGAACTCATCATAGCATTTTTGTGTTTTTTAAAAGATAAATCTCCAGAACTTTAGTGTCACTTGGAACAAGATAAACAGCAGCTCAGACCTTCTCATATCATATCTATCAATTACCTAGACTTAGATCAAGCATATGCTACCCACGAGTTTCAAGTTTAGAGTAAATCCTTATATCAAACAATCTTATCCAAAACTCGAGAGAATTCAATGCTGAAAACTAGGTACATGAAAGGAATTATAACAGAGCAACTATTCATCATTTCTATTTCAAAAGATCATCTTCATAGTCCTTTTTATTTTATTCAGCTCTTAAAAACAAATTAAAGCAAACTGGACACACTCTCTTTATTTGTTTTCATTTTTTAAATCCAAAATTATTATTATGACTATATATACTTATTATAAGGATAACTGTTCATTTTGTTTTTAGTTATTCATCATTTTTTATAAAGGAAACCTAAAAATAATAAAATAAAAAGGAAAAGAAATACTTAGCTCGATACAATGGAGTGCCTCTCCCCAAAGCTGGTTGTTGTCATGGTTCTCAATGCGATGGCCGGATGTGGAGATGCTAGAACAGAGCTTCCTAGTTCTGGTTTTGCTATTGCTATTGTTGCTGGCGGCTGGCCACCTTGTGTCCCATAGTAGCCTGCCATTGTGTGTAACATACCTTGGATGGCAGTTGTCCTCTCATCAATGGTTATGAGCCTATTGTCAAATTCAGAACTTCCACTTGTAGGATTTGGTGGATGGACTCCCCCACACTTTACTAGAAGTGTGTTCTGCTCATAAAGACAAGATAGAGATCAAGTGCATGGGCTCTGTTGGTGGAAAAACACCAACAGAACCACAACTTTATTTACTGTTCTCTAGCCTTAGGCACATTGAATCATGATAGAGTTAATGTTATGTGCATTATTTATTCTGATAACATGGGTGATAAGATTAGAAGGATGACAAAAAGAGTGGAGTTGCTTAATCTATGAAAGGATTGTCCATCTTTATAATGTATCAAACTTTAGATGATTATGACTATTGTCTTCCAAAGATAAGATATGCAACATTTTAGCTCATTTGGTTAAGACTATGAGATCAATAAAGTGGCGCTATGAACAAACCTAAGGAACAAAATATGTTGAGTTAATCAGGTTGAATCAAGCAAAGTTGTAACTCAAACGTGTTTGTGTCTTCATTTATGTGCATACCAAGATCAAGAGGAAAATGATGACCACTTACCTTAAGATGCTACCTTCGTTATTGGAGCGTGATGACGCCATATGATGAAGGATAGATGACTTGTGGTGGTCTTCTCTTCCTGCTTGAAGCTTTCCTTGCTTGAGCTGTTCATGAGCATCTTGTCTCCTATGTCGCACTCCTTCTTTCTCATTCTTTTGTCATGCCATCTTTTTATTCTTTCTTTTGTGGATCTTGTCATTCTGTTTGGACCTTCTACTCTACTCATTGTTTCTTCTCTACAAAGTATTAGTGGACAACACATACCCGAAGGAGTATACAAATGATTCAAAACAAGGATAGTGTTATCATAGAGCTAAAGGTTATATGTATCCCATGTTTTAAATAATATGCCTTTATTATTCACCACTACTTTAAATTTTAAACAAGGTTCAGGCCAAAATGTGCAAAATTGTTTTGAAGAATACCTCAAACCTTGATTTGTTTCATCGAATGATCTCCTAACATTCCCAACAAAATTTGAATATTTTCCTGCAAGGGTTAGTCCACATATACAACCAAATTCTATACAAGTATGTTTTGATTTAATAATTATGTTCGAATAATATTCCCAAGAATACATACAATAGAATAAGGAAGTTTGAAAGACAAAAGAGATTCATTCGAGTAGAAATAAGAATCATTAGAGTAGAAATAAGAATATGTATGGTGAACCAAAGGAGCATGATTATTTTTTTTATGAATTAGCAAGCTGAGCATGGCATAAAGGTAGAGATAACCAATACAAATTAGCAACATGTTATGAGATATTTTAAAGAAGTCCAATCCCCACACTTGAATTTTTTTCAAAGTGAAAAATCAAGTTTGGATAATAGAACTCTCATATGAATGTGATTCTATGTTGCATAATGCTTGGTTGGATATACCTTATGTCTTCCTTCTTTTTTTTGAAATGATTAGTGACAAACATACTTGAAGGAAACTTGTTCGATGTACCTATTAGTGAGGGCTTCATGGCTTTAGGTCCACTAAGTAGGACCTCTTCTTTCCTTTAGCTTTTCTTTGCACCATCCAATCCTAGAGATGAGGATATGGATAATTGCATGCTCTTCTTCCATCAACCTTTCTTGATTTTTGTTGATCCTTGATTGATGAGTTGGGGTTCATTAGAGATGCAAACTTAAGTTCCTCTTTGATTGTCTTTATCTTCTAGCGGCATGGCGGAGAGTTGTTCTTCGTTTATTAGTGATACGCCGGCCGTCTTAATGGTTAAGGAAGAAACTTCTTTGGAATTTGCATGAAAGCTTCATCTCCAATGACTTAGGGGGTATCATGTGTGACCATGGCTGTTTTCGGTCCTTATGAGACACCATCAGCAGTCCACCATTAGTTGATGATGTCGGTTGATACAAGAATGCATGTCATGGCATCTGATTGTCTTGGTCCTTGTTGCCGACATGCGATTTGGTGTTTTCGAAGATGATGAAAGCAGGCATCAGTTTGGCTAATATGAGGTGAGTTGCACCCTATTTCTCATCAGCCTCCTAGCTTGAGTCCTGGAAAGGTGGGTTGCTAGGTTGCCTTCGATGTTAATTGTGGCATGTTGATTTTTCATCCACTTCCTATGAGTAAGTGCTTCTATTGTACATCCTTTTGTGGCACTCGTCTCATTTCTCTTTGTTCCATAGCTGAAGTGGTGGTTTGGTTTGGGTTCATAGGTTCATACCAAACCATGGTTAGGCACAGCTTATATTCATTCTTTCCTGTAAAATGTTAATGGACACATACCCTAGGGAATACAACAAATTTGAAATACCAGTGTTATCCATAATTTGTGCGATTTTCATCTATGCTAATGAAAAGATGGTTTTAGGATTACTTTAGTATAGGTTTTGTTTATCATGTCTTATAGCAATTTTTATGTGTTTGCTGCATTCTAGCATGGTTTAAGGCAAAGATAACTTGCAACAAAAGATAAGTGAATAAACCTTGATACTCACAGTTCTTCCTTCCATGAAGAATGAGTTGTGTCTTCTTTTTGCATAGAGTTGTTGGAGTTCATCGCATGCCTTGATTCATCTTTGGTGTGAATTTATCTCTTGACTTACCTAGATTGAATTTGAGAGTTTTCTGCAGGGGTTAGTCCAACAAAATATCCAGTGTCTACACAAGCAATTTTTAGTTCAATAACCAAATGAGACTCCATGTCTAATTTGATTAAGGAAGGCTATTTAACCTAAGCACCACGCTTAATCTAGATGCCTATGGAAGTATGTGCAGTACTTCCAAACCAAAACTTACTATGGTAGGCAAAGGTAGCATGAAAGCACTATAGAGATTTATTCAATTTAGAGATGAAAGAACATAATCATGGTGAGAGATTTTTTTTTTACTAAGCATGAGCCTTCATGTGCTCACATTTTTTTCCTTTTTAAATGCAAATGATATGGATATATGTAAGTAGCCCAAATATGATGTGGATTGACATAGAAAAATTCAAACTAAATGGAGTGGATGCATGGATTATTGAAAGTTAACATGCAATGTGTTTACACCAAAATTTGGAAGAAGAGTCATAGGGACTCAAAAGCTCCCAAGATCATGTCATCAAGGAATCAATTACATGCAGATCAGAACCAGCTGATTTGGATACTAAATCTAGAATCGGCTTTCTTCAGATAGCGCCAGCGGATAACGACAAAGGCTACGTTCGGTGCCAGAACGAAACATGTTGGACTCTACAAAAGGGAAAAGATCAGAGTCCAAGTTATCTTAAATTAGGAATGTTTTCTCTAGGGTCAAAATTGTGATGGGTCGTGCTTAGACAGGAGTCATGCGCAGGTCCCGGGTATAAATATCAAGCCCCAGCTATTGTAAAGAACAACAATCAATCCAATATACAAGTTATTTACTTTTTCGCCTCCGGCCACCCCTCAGGAGTAGGAGTAGAGTAGATCTTGGCGAGTTCTTCAGCAAGTATTGCTACATCAATCCGGTCGACCTCCACTGCTTGTTGTAAGTACCGTCATGGCTTATACCTCTGTTCGTATGGCTGCATCGACCTCCACTGCGACTCTGGTATAAGTTAGTTATCGATTCTTGCCTAGTTCAAGTATGGCTGCATCGATCCGGTCGACCCCCACTGCATGAACTAGATCAAGGTCAAGTTATCGGCTCTACCATAGAATGGCAGTCTTTGGTAGATTCATTAAGTTACCGATATTGCTTATTGCTTTCATTATTTATCTAAATTATAGCAATATCACTCTGTCTGATTGGGATTGATCTAGATCGGCCTTATATCTTGTTTAGCCCATTGTTTGTTAATCTGAAACTAATCTAATCTACACATTAAACGATGAGTTATGTTTTATCAGCTGTTTTATGTCAATCTTGATCGTGCATAGCATGCGGTTAAAGCATGTTGTGTCTTGAGTAGATTTATTGGCTAGCGAGAACCGTTCCATGGCCCATTATCATGGCCTGTGTGATTCTGCCTCACACCCAACTGTTAGCACCATGGAGTGGGGATCATTATTTGATAGATCTATTCTTGATAAGGCATGACTTTAACTATGCGCTATGCCTAAATCGGCTGTTTTAGCCGATATCGAGTACTTTCACGAACAGTTCACATCATGAGACCATTGAAGTAAAGATAGGTTGAAAGATATGTTAGCCCCATGATCTTATTATTGTATTACGGCTTGCATGATTCTGCCTCATGCCCCACTGATATTAGTAATGAGTTAGGGTCGTCGAGTCTATTGTTATTTCTACGGCCTACATGATTCTGCCTCATGCCCCACTGGTCATAGCGATAGATGAGATCTAACATGTTCATTAGATTTATCTTTATTAAACGGTTGAGTGATGTTGAATTGTTTCTTTATATAAAAAGTGGTTCGGTTACTTGTAATCATTGGCTTAGCATAAACCAATCATTGTTGATATCTTACTGCCATTGATTAATATTTGTTCAAATAACGACATTTACCCTGAATGATAATCAATTCTTCTTATACAACCCAATGAGCTTTAACCGATTTATTCTGATGAATATACTGGAATCAGCTGTTTAGTCGATCTCCTTTCATATCGGCTCTTAGAGCCGCACATTCAGGACTGTCTGGCAACAACGGCAAGTTCTGCCCTTAATTACTGATGAACTTTCTCTCTTTGTCAATTATAGGGTCAAATTGACTGGCACATCTCAGGAGGAGTGCGTAGGATCGACCATCCCTGCCCTGAAGCTAGGTGGATATATAGCTCCATCGAGCAGACCCTTCTAGCTTGCTACGTGTGTCCTCGGCACGGGATGAAAATTCTATGTCGACACACGTTTCTGGCATGCCTAGTGGGACCCCACAATCGTCATGGTGGTTCACAACAACAATGACATCCTTATGCTGCATTATGAAGATCTACCTGATGGGGATAAAGGTATCATCAGCAAAGCTATAGAAGAGTTTCAGAACAAATGTTTGTTGTCCTACACCAAAACACATGACAACACAATTATTCAGAAATTTCCACTACCAAGAGTTCTACTACACGGGCAGACAAATACTACTGAAGATGAAGACAGACGTTTCTTTAAGGAAGTTGTAGACAAATCTGTTTGTGATGCTATATCAAGCCATAATGAAGCTTTCGTGGACATATTCCACAATGTCATGAGAGAGGCAATTCATGGATTTCTAGTTGGTCAAGGCGAACCAGCTTATTACAACATTCCAGACCTGTCGACCCAAGGGACCAATCAAGCCGGTACCAGCCATCAAGAAGCAGCACCAACTAGTAGTGGTGATGTCCAGACAGTTTAGGGTTCATCTGAACAGGCTCAAGGAACTACCATGAATCAGATACAGTACAATCCTGGACCATCAGTACAGCATGTGCAACAGCCGGTGGGCCAAAGCTAGAACCAGGTGATCAATTTTGGCACATTAGGCCACATACCGTCGTTGGCTCAAAAAATAGCACCATCAATCCAAAGGATCCATAGAGATATGGATCCTTATGTCTATAATCAGAGACTTCAAGCAGCAAGCCAATAAAGGGCCCAGTAGATTGAGATTCCACAAGGGTATCACTATGGCATAGATTATAATACCCTCCACATGATGCCAAATCCAGGATATCAAGGCACATGGGATTTCAATCCACAGATGGGTCAGCAGGTGTAGAACAATTTAAATCCGCAAGCTGATGAATTATTGCTGAGGGTGACCGAGATGATGAAGAATCAGTTCGGTCTGAAGCCAAAAGGGCTGACCTTTTTGTACAAACACCCATATCCAGAATGGTATGATTTGGTCACTCTTCCCACAAATTATAGGCTCCCAGAATTCGCTAAGTTCACTGGCCAAGGTAGTACAAGCATGATAGAACATATCAGTCGGTATCTTACACAATTGGGCGAAGCGTCAGTTGAGGATGCCCATTGAGTTCGTTTCTTCTCTCTGTCCTTATTAGGGCCAGCCTTCACTTGGTTTTCATCATTGCTAGTCAATTCCATTGCCAATTGGGCTGACCTAAAGAAGAAGTTTCATACATATTTTTACACTGGGACAGGAGAAAAGAAGATTACCGATTTGACAACTATAAGATAGAAGACTAATGAATTGGGCACTAAATTTCTTCAGAGGTTCTGAGAAATCAGGAACTTGTGTTTCTCCTTAAACTTGGCCGATGATCAACTAGCTGCTTTAGCTGTTCAAGGAATGTTGCTGATGTGGAAAGAAAAGCTGATGGGACAAGAATTTGACAACTTGGGTCAATTGGCTCAACGAGTAGCAACGCTCAATAGCCAATTCCAGAGTATGCACAGAGATACCCAGTTCCAGAAGAGTACCACAGTAGCCGAAGCTTATGATCCATACTCAGTCGATGACGACTATGAAGATGAAGAAGAAGAGGTTGTTGTGGCTAAATGGAATTGGGGCAAGAAGACAGTGATGGTGCCAAATCCTTAGAGAAGAGGAGTCGAGGAGAGCTATGACTTTGATGTCACCAAATCAGATAAGCTCTTCGATTTCTTGCTTGAGAAAGGTCAGATCAAGTTGCTCGATGGTCATGTCATGTTGCCCCCTGATTAGTTGAAGAATAAGTTCTGTAAGTTCCATAATGTCACTTCTCATTCCACTAATGAATGCAAAATCTTCAGGCAACATATACAGAGAGCTATTCAACAGGGGAGGCTCAAATTTGATACGCCTCGGAAAATGAAAGTTGATGATAATCCTTTCCCAAGAGATCAAAACCTGGTTGATGCTGGGCTATTCAAAGGAAAAACTAAGGTCCTGACATCAACCAAATCAAAAAAAGTTGGAACAGTCGATCCCAAGATGCAAATATCGGCTGACGAGTACAGAGAGATTAGAAGACATCGTGCCGAGCAAAAGAGCCGATACGAGCAGGGGAAGACATCAAAAGTAGAGATGACAAAGCCGTGGGTCACATCTCGGATTCTGTTGAATAAATGGCATCAGTAGAAAGAAAAGGATTATTAGCATTGGTTGAAAGATCAAGCATACCAGCATCAACTAAAAGAAGAGAGGTATGAAAGGAAACAAGCCGAATTACATTGGAATTGTCCTTTCTTTAGACATTGCTGGAATGAAGGTTTGAAGTTCCCTACCAGACATGATTGTCCAGAATGCAATAATCAATATTGGGAATATAGGCAGTCTCAAACCAACCACCGATCTATTCATGCTCAAGATGCATATCATCGTAATAACATGGATCGGTGCTTAAAAAATAAAAGTGTTCATGATCAGCTTGGAAAAAGAGTCATTGATCAGGACTGGGCTGATCATGAAGAGGAAGGCAACAAAAGAAAATATGTGTGGCAGGAAGGCCAGTGGTGCCCAGGACGTTTAACAAGAAGCCAGAAGAGAAGGGTGCAACGCCTAAGGAATAAAGAGATGGAACAGGCTCAGGCATCTAGTAAAACTCAAGTGTCGCGTACCAAGCAAATAGCCGATAGGAAGCAACCATCGGCTAATATCCAAATGGCTTTTCTATTGCCATCAAAATTCAGAGCTTTGGCAAATCAAGAAGTTTATTTGGATTTTGATGAATCAGAGTATGAGGAGATAGTTGCCAAGTTCATGGTTGTACAACAAGCAATATTTGACAAACCAGTCAAACATCGGCACTCAAAAGCATTATATATGAAAGGTCTTGTCGATGGGAAGCCAATGAACAAGATATTGGTGGACGGAGGTGCTTCTATCAATCTTATGTCTTACACTACTTTTCATAAACTTGGCAAAGGACCAGAAGATCTGATGGAGACTAACATGATGCTTAAGGATTTTGGAGGTAATACATCTAAGACCCGGGGGGTAATAAACGTTGAACTAACAACCGAGAGTAAGACTCTGCTCACCACATTCTTCATCATCGATGGAAAAGGGTCATACAGTTTGCTCCTCGGTCGTGATTGGATTCATGCGAACTACTGTATACCATCGACCATGCATCAGTGTTTGATTCAATGGCATGGAGATGATGTCAAACTGGTTCGCACTGATGAGTCCGTGAGCATCGCAACAGCCGATCCAGTCTTTTGGGAACTAGGAGATTTTGAATGTTTTTTTGGCAAGTCATGGGAAGGAGGCTTCATTAAGATCAGCAATGAAAGCCAATAGCCGATGCAAGCGATCGGCTCTGAGAGTTTGTTTTAGTAGAAAAATCATGGCTTCACATTGGCCATTGGATTAAAGGAAAAATAAGCGTTGAGTCCTAGAGATGGGTTTAGGCCGATGTATGTGGATGCTGAGTCAAAGTGTAAGTGTGATTCAGAGTTAATGGATTTCTTAAAGAAGTTCTGTTTTGCTTAATAGGAGGCTTGACCTGGGTTGATTGATCATTTGACCTTTGATATGAAAAAATTATGTGGGTGTTATCCTAACATTTGATCAACACTTGATAGCCGATTCATTCTCGACTCTAATAGCCGGTACCAGGAGGGTATCGCCTCTAGTTCAAAAAAGTAAAAATTGTCAAAGACAATAAAGCCAGTACAATGTGTATCGCTCGTAGGAGCAAAGCAAACATGGACAGAGTGATGCATATAGTATGAAGTACGAAACAAAAGAAAAAATCACTCAAGACAGAGGAATTGTTTGCTAATATCACCTATTACAAACTACAGGCCGGAGAACACTTTGGCTATTATATCATTGGCCTGGGAGATAAAGGCTATAGAGTTAGCAGCACTGAACAAATCCCTAATCAGGCATTCGTGATCCCTAGGGTGTGCCGCTGCTAGAAAACCATGGGAGAGAAACCGAAGTTCATGGCTAGAATGAGCTTGCGCGAAAGCCAGCGCCATGGCGGCACCATGGCGAACGCCATGCAAAGCGACCTCCCTGACGTGATTCGGGATATCGTGTAGGCGAACCAACGGGACAGCGCCTCTAGCATTGACGAATCCCGCCGCGTGCTCCACGGCCGATCGAAGGCTCTCCAGTTGGGCAGACAAATCTAAGAAGATTCAAAGGGAAGGTGATCAGAATCTTGAGCATGAAAATGAAAAGGGAGCAAAGGTCATGACAGATGTCTCACCTGTGATTTTGGCCTCAGCCTTAGCCAACCTATCCTCCACTGAATCAGCCTTGGGAGATGATCGACATCGAACCATGGCCACAGCCGATTCTGCGAGGGAGAGACATTCAGCGAGACTCTGGCCATGCCGATCAATGGAGGCAAGCAGATCATCGTTATCAATCCGCCTCCTTTGATAACAAGGGAGCTGGCGACAAGCTGTTAAAGAAGAGGACCCTAAAGGTTGAATGGAGTCGGTCCTATTCCCTGAGGTAGTGGGGGCACCATGAGTTGTACCCTCCTAACGATGAAGGCGCTGACGCGATGATGCAGGTCCGTTGAGGTCCTCCACAGTGAACTTCTTGCTATTCTCCATGATCTCAAGCCTACGAAGAAGTAGGAACTATACTAAGGATGCGGAAGGTTTGAGGTGAAGCGAGTTGTTTTTCGATCCCAAGTCGTGGCCTATATATATAGCCTGGGAAGGTAGAGAGACAGATCTCGCCAGCGGTGTGAAATTGAAATCAGATACGAAAAAGGATCGACGCTCCAAGAATTCAGGGAACAGGTAACGAAGAGATAACAGATTTGGACTTATTGCTCTCCCAAGTTACAGAATGCCATGGGATAGATGCAAAAGATTTACATTGACCAGCAATCAACCCACCAAGGCCTCTTTGGATTGAAGGCAGTTCGAATCCCCACAGGGCCGAAAGTCATCATAAACCAAGTCACATCGGCCCGTTAATAAAATTGCGATAGGGAAGGAAAAGGCCGCTTGTCTAACAAATGCCCGACTGATTTCTCGAAGCCGCTGGAAAGAAGCTTGTGGCTTTCCCGGTGGGCATTTGATTAAGGAAACAAGGGGAAAGTGTCCACGCATTTTAGCCTATACAAACACTAGAATAGCTCTGCGAGCATGGAGAGAAGACCTAGGCGATATCACAAGGATTCTTCTAACCGCGTGTGACACCTCTAGTGTTTTAAACCCTAAAACATTCCATGTCATCATACGCATTGCACCTCATTTTGGTGTTAGCAAAAATTTTGATATACATACACTAAAACAAGTTTACCTTTATGTTATATGTGTTGACTTGAATGGTTTGAATCAAGTCAAAATCTTTGTATTGAATTGAATTTCCGAAAACCCTAATTTTTAGTAATTAAATTCTACCCTAAAAACCTAATTCAAAATCTAAGCACATTTTGGGGTTGAGCTTAAAAGCAAAAATGTAGAGCTTGTCAAGGTGTACAAAGTTGGTTTTTGGAGTTTTCAAATTTGTTATATAAAATTTAAAGTAATTTGAAAAGGCGATATGTTCTTAAAGTGTCCCCTTTTGATTTTAAACTTGCATTTCAAAATGTAGACATAATTTGGGTATAGTTATTAAAGCAAAGTTGTAGAACTTTGAATTTGGAACAACTTTTATTTTTGGAGATTTTTGAGTTACTTTATAAATTTGGGAGTAATTTGGGAAATTAGGCGAGTGGCAATTCTGTAATTTCTGTGAACAGTACCCGCGGGCGACACTTCACCGCCGGCGACCTTCTTCTGGTTTCCAGGCGCGCTCGTGGCCATCTTCGGCTTTGCGCTGGCGTGGAGAAAGCTGCTACGTGGCTTCTTCGTCCTTCCTGGCCGCATTTTAAAGCCTCCAATGTCGCCGTTCTCCTCTGCTTTTCCCGTCGCCACCGTGCTGCTCCGGCGAGCTCGCACCGTCGCCATAGCGCATACCAGCCTCGGCAAAGCCTGTCTCGGCTCTGCCTACTCCTTGCGAAACCAGCCGTATAGTCCTGGGCTCTTGATTTCGACGTGGTACGCCGTGCGTCGCTTTTCTTCCTCGCGGCCGGCAGCGTCACTGGTGATCCCGCTTCACCGTGGCCGTAGCTCTACGGTTAGCCTCTGTCCCTGCGAAGTGTTGCTCCATCTTCTCCATGTTGCCATGATCCTTGTGCCTTGTTGCTTAATCATTTCGTCCACCGCAGTCACTGGAACACCGCCGTTGACGTCTGCTTCGCCGCCGTGTTTGCTATGACCGACGACGAGCTTCTCCGTTGCTCCTCCAGTCCATCCTTCTGCTCGAGCATGTTTGGGGTGAGCTCCTAGTGCTTCCTGGGCCTTTTATTTAACTGCTACCGACTTCGTTGCGTCGGCATAGTGCAGCGCTCCGCCGTGTCCGCCATGGCCGGCGTCGAGTTTGGTTTGAGCTATAATGGGCGCAGCTAGTGCCACCAATCGGTGCGCCTTGATGTGGTGATCACGTTGATACCCTGGACGTCACCGAAGAACTCACCGTCGACGAGAAATCGCCGGTCAAAGCGCGGTCGTCGCTGCTGTGCGAGGGAGACGATGCTGACAGGTGGGGTCACCCTGTCAGTGACCGTTATTTGAAAATGGATTTTTCTATTTTGCAGAATTGAATGAATAGTGTTGTGATTTGTTATTTTTGTATAGAATTAATTAGAGCTCCAAAAATTATGAAATTTTTTGTGTGACCTCTCTGTGATGTAAACTATTTAGGAAAAATATTAAATGTTGATTTTCGGTACATTTTGAATGTGATAAAAATTGCTCTAATTAATTAATAAATGAGCTTCCATGATTTTTCTAGGCTTTATTATTTATCCAAAAATTATGAAAATTGTTTTGCCACTTAGTTATCATGTGATAAGCCTTCATAAACTTTTGAGCTCATTTGGAGAAAGTTGATTTATTTCATATCTTTTAATTAAATAATTAATTCATAAAAGCAAATAGTAAACCTTAATAATTTATGTTTTGTTTGAATTTTGGATTGAGTGATGACCTTGGGTCATTAGTATAAAATAATTCTTGATACTTAATGTAAGTGTTTGAGTTTTTGGAAATGTTTAGTTAGTTGTTGGTTTGCAACTGTACCGCGAAGGAAAGTTGTATTCCAGTTATTAACTTTTGCATCCATCGTCAAGCATCATGTTTTATATCGCGCATCATATTAAACATGGCATTGTTACTACGTGTAGTGAACGAAAGTGAGAACGTGGTAGTTAACCAAGTTATTGAGGAACTTAATCCACCTGTTGAGGTCGGGTTTGATATCCGTGGAACGTCTTCGGAACCTGACTTTTCTGACAACCAAGGCAAGCCCCGGATGCATTTAAACCTACCTTGTGTTTTACAAATTATATCACTTTTGCTTTTATATACTGCATTAAGTGATTAGGAGTTGAGTGGAAACCTAATTGGTGCATTACCAACCTTGCTTTTCCATATCAACCTTGTTACCCGTTTCAATCCGAGAATGCTTAATTATGCTTAGCCATGCTTAGAACGATAAAAGTCAGGTGATTACCTATCACCTGCGAGATATAAATGGGTTTTTGGTTACGATTGGTGATTTATGTGATCATGAGATAAGAGCATGTGGAGTAATAAATCTAGACCAGGCGGACTCGGTATATGGGAGCCACAAGACATGGAGGTCTTGTGAGCGGGTTCTTTCCGCCTGTGTCGATTAAGACACGTCTATTGTTGAATTGCATCAGGTGAGACTTTATAGTACTGATCACATACTCCGGTAAGCCTTAACTTGGCTATTCTATTACAAGAATGGCTACTCACGCACTAGGAGTGGAGAGATGGCGAGAGTAGCGTGTACCCACGTGGCAATGGCCTGGATTGGTGGAGTACTGTATTCTCGGGTGGCACAGACCCATTCTTGTTTTAGAGGATCTGAGGGTAGGTTGGTATATGTAGGTTGGGGACCTGCATATGTCATGTGGTTGGGAATCCCCAGCTGGGTTATAATCGGTTTGAATCGTCGTTGCTCCTCGGTTATGGAGACTCAACTCACTGTTCATCATCGTAGTTAACAAATGAAACTTGAGCTGGATTTGAGAAAGAGTTTGATATGAATTTCATGATCTC
Organism: Miscanthus floridulus; assembly: GCF_019320115.1. Taxonomy (NCBI): domain Eukaryota; kingdom Viridiplantae; phylum Streptophyta; class Magnoliopsida; order Poales; family Poaceae; genus Miscanthus; species Miscanthus floridulus. The sequence goes on from NC_089588.1 coordinate 49,275,776, forward strand.
ATTACGGATCATGGAAGATTCATATATGGTATTTATGAAGAATTAAATGTTGAAAGAATCTTTTTAAAGAGCTTTTATGCAAAAGAACATTGTTTATTGCTAAAGCAGTACCTTGAATCTCTGAGCCTGCATTCCTGAGTCTTATCAGTTTTTATTCCGGTTAAGTCTTGTTGAGTACTTTTGTACTCAGGGTTCGTTAACCCTTGTTGCAGGTGAGCCTCATGAGCAGGTCTGTCTTGGACCGTGCTGCATGACTGTTGTTCAGATCGATGATGATAAGTGAATGTGTGACCCTTGGGCAGGGTACTTATATTGTGTGTTTGTATTATGTTACTAATGCCACTCCACTACTATGGTTTGTAATATTTATCAAACTTAGTCTGTAAGGTTTGAAACAACTGGTTTGTAAACTAAGTTATTGTAAGACTTCCGCTATTTTACTCTGATGTAGATATTTGAATAAATGTTGTAATACTGCAATGACTCTGTAATGGGATCCTTCTCAGAAATCGTGGATGATTCGGGGTTCTCTGAGGACACCCGATAGTCTTCCTAAATTTGTGGGAACATATGCATAGTCGTCAGAGGTCATTGGACAGTGACGGGTGCATGTGGGTCCTATAATTTAGGAGGTTCTGCCACATCGTGGTAGCTGATTCTCTTGCTTGACAAGGTGCTAAGATGGGAGACACAATCGCCCTATGCACAAGAATTCTTCTAGTCGCTCGAGATCTTCATAGCAAAAGGATAGACCATGGAGGGTCCAGTGGAGTTGAGAGCGCTCGAGGAGGTAGGTAGAGGAGAAACATGGCTAAATTGTTGAGTTGCTCTCGCCAAGGTCAGAAAGGCATTTTATAGCCGGCCCAGGAAGATGAATCCAAGTGCCCATGAAGTAGTGACGCTCTTGTAAAACGTTTTGAGGCATAGGCTCATGAGTGGACGCACGCGGCGATAAACAGTGGACCCCAGATCAAGGTTCTCTACCTATGACTGTGGACCAATCAGGGATACAAACATGATAATTTTGGAATAAAATTACTTTTGTCCCAAAATTGGGGGGCATGTGTTTACACCAAAATTTGGAAGAAGAGTCGCAGGGATTCAAAAGCTCCCAAGATCATGTCATCAAGGAATCAATTGCGTGAAGATCGGAACCAGCTGATTCGGATACTAAAACTGGAATCGGTGTTCTTTAGATAGCGCCAGCGGATAACGACAAACGCTACGTTCAGTGCCAGGACGAAACATGTTGGACTCTACAAAAACGGAAAGATCAAAGTCCAAGTTATCTTAAAATAGGAATGTTTTCTCTAGGGTCAAAATTGTGATGGGTCGTGCTTAGACAGGAGTCATGCGTAGGTCCCGGGTATAAATATCAAGCCCCGGCTATTGTAAAGAACAACAATCAATCCAATATACAAGTTATTTACTTTTTCGGCTCCGGCATCCCTTTAGGAGTAGGAGTAGGAGTAGAGTAGATCTTGGCGAGTTCTTTAGCAAGTACAGTTGTATCAATCCGATCGACCTCCACTGCTTGTTGTAAGTACCATCATGGCTTATACCTCTGTTCATATGGCTGCATCGATCCGGTCGACCTCCACTGCGACTCTGGTATAAGTTAGTTATCGATTCTTGCCTAGTTCAAGTATGGCGGCATCGATCCGGTCGACCCCCACTGCATGAACTAGATCAAGGTCAAGTTATCGGCTCTACCTTAGAATGACAGTCTTTGGTAGATTCATTAAGTTACCGATATTGCTTATTGCTTTCATTATTTATCTAAATTATAGCAATATCACTCTACTCGATTGGGATTGATCTAGATCGACCTTATATCTTGTTTAGCCCATCATTTGTTAATCTAAAACTGATCTAATCTACACATTAAACGATGAGTTACGTTTTATCAGTTGTTTTACGTCAATCTATAGCATGCGGTTAAAGCATGTTGCATCTTGAGTAGATTTATTGGCTAGCGAGAACCGTTCCATGGCCCTTTATCACGGCCTGTGTGATTCTGCCTCACACTCCACTGTTAGCACCGTAGAGTGGAGATCGTTATTTGATAGATCTATTCCTGATAAGGCATGACTTTAATTGTGCGCTATGGCTGAATCGGCTGTTTTAGCCGATATCATGTACTTTCACGAACAGTTCGCATCACGAGACCATTGAAGATATGTTAGCCCCATGATCTTATTATTGTATTATGGCCTGCATGTTTCTGCCTCATGCCCCGCTGATATTCGTAATGAGTTAGGGTCGTCGAGTCTATTGTTATTTCTACGGCCTACATGATTCTACCTCATGCCCCACTGGTCATAGCGATAGATGAGATCTAATATGTTCATTAGATTTATCTTTATTAAATGGTTGAGTGATGTTGAATTTTTCTTTATATAAAAGGGGTTCGATTACTTATAATCATTGGCTTAGCATAAACCAATCATTGTTGACATCTTACTGCCATTGATTAATATTTGTTCAAATAACGACATTTACCCTGAATGATAACCGATTCTTCTTATACAACCCAATGAGCTTTAACCGATTTATTCTCATGAATATGCTAGAATCGGCTGTTTAGTCGATCTCCTTTCATATCGGCTCTCAAAGCCACACATTCAGGACTGTCCGGCAACACCGGCAAGTTTCGCCCTTAATTACTAATGAATTTTCTCTCCTTGTCAATTACAGGGTCAAATTGACTGGCACGTCTCGGGAGGAGTGTGCAGGATTGACCATCCCTGCACTGAAGCTAGGCGGATCTACAGCTCCATCGAGCAGACCCTTCCGGCTTGCTGCGTGTGTCCTCGGCACGGGACGAAAATTCTGTGTCGACTCGATGGAGCTATAGATCCGCCTAGCTTCAGCGTGAGAGATTTTTTTTTACTAAGCATGAGCCTTCATGTGCTCACATTTTTTTTCTTTTTAAATGCAAGTGATTTGGATATATGTAAGTAACCCAAATATGATGTGGATTGACATAGAAAAATTCAAACTAAATGGAGTGGATGCATGGATTATTGAAAGTAAACATGCAATGGAATGCAAAATGTTAAAGGGTAACTGCTCATCAAATTTAATGTCCTTGAGCAAGACTATCTCACCTTTCTTGATCAAACTCACCATGACTCATAAGATGGAATTTGTGAGTAGTGCAGCATCTGTTTCCGTCACTTGAGATGTGATTTGAATTCTTGTGACGTTGACCTTCTTCTCCAATCTACACATGGTTAGAGAATATATATATATATATATATATACAAACCTATGACATTGCAGGGTTCCAGTGTTGATGGATCTTGAATGTTCAGGCACCCTGGGTTCTTTAATGTCTTTGTTCTTTTCTTGTGGAAGCTTGCCGAAAGATCGAAATGGTGTCTACTGTCCTGTCTTATTCCACAATTCAATAGAACAGGGGTAATCCTACTAAAGCTAGTGGTATGTTAATAATCTAAATCTTTACGCCAATTGTTTCCACGACAACGGCGCCAAAAATGCTTGTTGCTATTTATTAACGCAAATAGAATATGAAGGATTCTGCAAGCGCACAGAATACCATTGTAGCATTTTACTGGGAGTATTCTAGGTATCGTTATTTATATTTTACCATAGGAAAACAATGGAGTAAAGATTTATTGGATAACAAAGGAGTATCTGTTAACATAACAACATAGCTAGAGCAGAGGATAAATGTAATGAAAGGAGTAATACTTAATGAAACTCAGGTGATAAATCTATAAGATAATGTAAACTAGTCAACTCGGGAGAACAACAGGTGAGGTAGATTTATGTGACATTCTTATTACATGGTCAAAATATATATACATCCAACTATAGCTAAAACTAACTCTACTTTTGTGCACTTTGGGATGCCGCTTAGACGGTAGAGCCTCCACAATAGATAACTCTACTAACGTGACTATGGTCCTACAATTTAAGAACCTGTTCAATTTGGTGTGGACTACAAAGGATAAACGGGACTGTCAGCACTCGCTGCTACCACACAACCAGAGAACAGGGTGTACTCACAGGCAGAGCATTGTGTAAGCACCATGCTTACACGAGGCTGGGCTACTTAGCCCAATCAATAAACATAGCAGGCTAAGCGCTCTATGTACCCGCACACAAAAGTAAAGCTTAACTAAGCAAGATTCATATTTAAAGTAAGTATAGCCATGTAGATAAGAATGATATAATGATAACAAAGTCTCATAAGATAAATAATTGAAGATACAATGGCTTTACCGAGCCTCCAAGACTAGATCTGGAACCGAGCAAGAGCCCAACTCGACCCTCACTCCCGAGCTACTAATCTACTACATTGGAGAGCTCTAGACCTAATCCTCCTAGTGTATGTTGATCTGAATGAGAGATATGAATTAGGGTTTCAGGATGGCTCCAGGGAGGGAGGTAGGGGCTGCTATATATAGGGGGTAGCATCAATTTTGGACCCTCGGATCAAACCGAATTGAAAGAACGGCGAAGATGCAATCTAGGAGGCGGTGGAGAACCAACATTTGAAGAAGGGGCTGACAAGTGGGGCCCATAGGCTGGCCGACCTATAGGTGGGGCCGGCTAGCCCCACCTAGCAGCCACCTACCCACTGCTTCGATGGTTTGCCTTCTAGAGTCTTCTAAAGTCTTCTGGAGTTATTTTCGCCGTGGATAATTGCGATTAAATCTGACATTTGGGTCCACCTTGATGGTTTGTTGATTAAATCCTTCTGCAAATACAGATTCACCAAAACTTGTTGAATTTATTAGATTAACCCCTAGACCTTTGTTGGTGATACTTTTTATGCACTTATATAAGTTATATTGATGATTTATGATTGTCGAGTTCATAAACCCAGGGTCCCTCATGGATTGGCTTCCCAGCAAAGGCTCGGCCTAGCAGACGATGTTGCGGATGACGCACAAACTCCTAGGCTAGCCCAAAAACCTAAACAAAAGGCCAAAAGGGCAATCCAACCTCTGACCGGAAGGCCTCGTTAAGGAGGAACAAACGCTCGCTTCGTACTTCGACCTACCTCTCCAACCAGAAGGCCTGGTCAAAGAGAAACAGCGCTCGCTTCCGACTCTGGCCTGTCTCTCCGACCGAAAGGCCTGGCCAAACACTGCCTCCAACTTCGACCCACGTCTTCAATCGGGGATGCACCAAACCACTGCTTACAGCTCTTCTCCGACTGGCGCAGTCAGAGCCAACTAGAACCAACCGACCGAGGACGCCCGCTCGGTGAGGACTAGGAAACAGATGGAGCAAGAAAGTCAGGGCACTCAAGTTAACCACAATACCGAGGACCATACCCTGTACACCTGCAGGACAGTACCCTACAACCTTCCTGGCATGTCAGACCCCAAGCAGTGTTGTGGGCGCTGACATTTTCTCTACAGTGTTGTGGGTGCCATCAACTCCCATACCAAACAAACACGGTAAGGCTCCCCCCACATGCCTCTGAGCATCAACAGTGTTGCGGGCACTGGCATTTACCATACCAAGCGAACACGACTCAGGGGCCAACATTTGTCACCGAATGCACGGAGGTCCAGCTATCGAGCCCGGACATCACCCACGAGTACTAGACAATGTATTTCGACGGGTCCGTAATGGCACCCGGCTCAGGGGCTGGAGTGGTTCTAATCTCCTTAGATAGGAGCAGGCTCTGCTATGCCATCTACCTCCATTTCTCAGCCTCAAACAATGCCGTAGAATATGAGGCCCTCATCAACGGGCTGCGCATCGCCATTGAGCTCGACACAACACGACTCTACGTCCACGGTGACTCAAAGTTGGTCGTTGACCAAGTCATAAAGGAGTCCTCCTGCAAAACCCCCTTTGTGGTAGCATACTGCCAGGGGGTGCGCAAGCCCGAGGACAAATTCTAGGGGATCGAGCTGCATCACGTCCCCTGAAAGGACAACGATACTGCCGATTTTCTCAAAAAATTGGCCGCCAGGCAGGATCCGTCTTCGAGCGGGATCTTCATCAATGATCTCCACGAGCCATCCACCCATGTCCTGGGAGGTCCGATCCAGACACACCCCGATGCTAAGCTGGCACCTAGGGGCTCCGACCCCGATGCCAAGCCGACGCTCGGGGGCTCCGACCCCGACGCCAAGTCGGCGCTCGATGGCTCTGACCCTAGTGCCTCCATGATGACATCACCCGCTGACGTCACCATGTTGGCACTCGATCAAACCGATTGGTGAGCGCCGCTACTCACCTACCTCCTTGAGGAGGTTCTCCCACCCGAAAGGATAGAAGCCCGATGGATCGCTCGACGTGCCAAGACCTTCGTCGCGTTCGGTGATGAACTCTACAAACGGAATCCATCGGGGGTGCTCATGAAGTGCATCCCTACCAACCAGGGAAAGCAGCTCCTCCTCGAGGTCCATGCCAGGATCTACAGACATCACGTGGCCCTGAGGTCGCTGGTCAGAAAAGCCTTTTGCCAAGGTTTTTACTGGCCCACCGCACTATGAGATGCAGAAGAGGTCATCCACAGGTGTGAGGGATGCCAATTCTATGCTCAGCAAACTCATTTGCTAGCATAAGAGCTTCAAACCATCCCCATCACCTGGCCGTTCATGGTCTGGGGCCTCGACATGGTAGGACCCCTCAAAAAGGGCCCGGGCGACTTCACTCACCTGCTCGTAGTGGTCGACAAGTTCACCAAGTGAATAGAGGCCAAGCCCATCACCATCTGCTTGGAAGAGGCGGTCAAATTCTTCCTCGACATCATCTACCGGTTCGGCATTCCTAACTGTATCATCACTGACCACGGGACTAACTTCACTAGGAAGAAGTTCCTGGACTTTAGTGACAGATACGGCATCAGGATCGACTAGGCCTCGGTCATACATCCACGTACTAACGGTCAGGTCGAGCGCGCCAATGGCATGGTCCTCCAAGGACTTAACCCACGCATCTTCGACCGACTCAATAAGTACGCCGGGTGATGGGTTGCAGAGGTCCCCATGATCCTTTGGAGCCTGAGAATGACCTCGAACCGATCCACAGGGCTCACACCCTTCTTCCTGGCCTACGGAGCTAAAGAGTATTGCCCTCCGACCTCGACCATGGTGCCCCAAGAGTGAAGGCTTTTGACCACAACCGAGCCACGGAGGCTTAGTAAGATGCAGTCAACCTGCTCGAGGAGGCCCGCGAGATGACCGTCATCTACTCCGCTCGCTACCAGCAAACTCTCCGTAGGTACCACGAAAGGAAGATTAGGGGAGGATCCTCGAAGTCGGTGATCTCGTACTCCGAAGGACCCAATCAACAAAGGAGAAACACAAACTCTCTCCACTATGGGAAGGTCCCTATATGGTGACCAAAGTGATCCGACCAGGTGCCTATCGACTGAAGGACGACAACGGCAACGTTCTCACCAACACTTGGAACATTGAACAGCTACATCGTTTTTTCTCCTAAATTCTGTCTTACCGCTTTTATTCAGCACTTGCTCCTGTAAAGCACCCCAGCCTGAACACTTTTAGCCCGGGTCGCTCAGGGGCTCCATGAGGGTACAATACTAAATACTACCTCTCTTTTTACTATCACATGGTAAAAACTTTTTGCCCGAACGAAAAAGCATTCCATTCCTTTGATTACCCTACGTGACTCTGTTTTTACTCCCGACCGAGCGCACCCCGCCACGACCTACGGTTATGAGCAGCCAAGCCTCATGGGCCACGCCTAGGTTCTTAAAGTTGCAGCCTAGGAACGAACGGGCAGGTGCGAAAAAGAAAGTATAAAAACAAAGCTATGCTAGGATAAAAAACAAGGAACAGATAGTGATTCTATCACAAAGCAAAATAGATGTATTCATTGATACAAAAAACTGTTCACACGGGGGCTCCCCCATGAACTTAACGATTACATTTACTGACTACTTCTACTCAAAATGCTACTGTGGCCGCTCGGCGGCATCGACTGATGCCAAAAGTGAGGCCACGGCACATGTCGCTGGACATAACCACCACTACAAGGGCCCCGCCTGGTTCCGCTCTCTCGACTTCGGCGAGCGCAACGGGTACCTCAAGGGCGTCGCACCCATAGATGCTCAGCAGAAGAGCATGGAGCTCCTGACCTTCTCATGCAGTCGAGGTAGCTCCTAGATGGGGACGCTGCCCACCAAAGTATGGCCGCCATGGCTGGAGGATGTCTCATCAAACTTTATGAACTAACCAACCTAAGCAGCTACAAGGGCAAAACCTCCCACCGGTGCAGTCCCGAGCATCTTCCTCTCCGATAGGACTCGCCCGGAGAAGATTTGCCAAAAGAAGTCCACATCTGGCTCCATCTCCATGATAGCCTCGCAGACGGTGATGAAGCCAACAACATGCGGTACCCTCTAGTGCGCCACCTCCTTCAACAGAAGTAGCCCCTTCTTAGCGAAGGCGGCCAGCACCACCTCCTTCGACGGAAGCAGCCCCTTCTCGGCGAAGGCGGCCAACACCACCTCCTTCGATGGAAGCAGCCCCTTCTTGGTGAAGGCGGCCAGCACCACCTCATCTATGCGAGATGACCCCTTGCTCGACATTGCGCTCTAGAATGGGTCTGTGAGTTCTCCTTTCCCTCTCCCTTCCCCTATTTAAGGAGGAGATGTAGTAGTTGAAGAAGGACAAAGGATTGGGGTGAAAAACCCTCTCCCTTCCCCCATTCAATGCGGATGGGAAATGATGGGACGTGCCCTGACCGATGGGACGCACCCTGCCCGATGGCACGGTGCATGGATAGACGAGACGTGGCCCGGGTATGGCCCACCACTACCGCACGCCGGGCATGAGAAACAAAGCGCCACCACATGCAGGCGGCCCTCCACCTTCCCAGGCAGGACTTGAAAAGGCCCAACTATAGGATCTCCGCCCAGGAGAGACCATCGGGCTTCCTGAGTCAATTGGATGGCTCAGGCAAATGCCAAGAGACAGATAAGGAGCAGAGGGACGCCCCATGTGGGCCATGCTGACTCTGTCACGAATGACGAGCACGGATCCTGATCAGACATTTTCGATAGGAGCTCTTCAAACCCCATCACTCGAGTCATCAAGGTAACATTACCAAACCCCACTATTTCTTTATATAATCATTCATTCATTCCATACATCCGAGGCATCGCATATGTAGTTAAATGCATCACAACGCTTCGTGTTGCGTCATGAAGCGGCAGTTGCCTTATTCAAACATGAGCAACGACCGACCAAGGTTCAAAGGCTGGCCCACAAAGGGCTCGAGGCCGCCTCGTGTCAAATAGAGCTAGGGGAGAAAACACAGATGAGCCCCATGTGGCCCTCGCCCAGTCAGCCCCAAAGCAGATAGGGTCATCTCAACCTTCTCATTCGATCCTAACCTCGGCTAAACTCACATAATCTCCAACGAGGAGAGGCCAGCGGGCCACTCAGGTCAGTCACTGGAATGACCCAGGCATCTATCGGGTTGTAGATTAAGGAGCAGTGGAATGTCACATGAGGGCTATGCCGACCCCGTCATGAACGACGGACCCAGACCTCACTCGATCAAACCCGTTAGCGAGAGCGCGTCACTCGAGCCATCGAGGCAAGCGACGTTAGCTCAGCCCCTCCGGTTGTGAGAAACCATGGATGGGGTAATGCACAAAACTCAACCGACCCCTACCAAGCCCAATAGGGCTTAGGGGCTCAAGAACCCTAAAACTGCTTTGGCTGCGCACGACGGGTCCGCGAGTCCGCCTCGCCCGATCCCTCAGCTGCGCACGATGCTAGGATCCACGAGCTTCGTCTAGCCTGATCCCTAAAACTGCCTCGGCTGCGCACGATGGGTCCACGAGTCCGCCTCGCTCGATCCCTCCGCAGCGCCCGATGCTAGGATCCACAAGCTTTGTCTCGCCCGATCCCTAAAACTGTCTTGGCTGCGCACGATGGGTCCTTGAGTCTGCCTCGCTCGATCCCTCAGCTACACCCGACACTAGGATCTACGAGCTCCGTCTCACTCGATCCCTAAAATTGCCTTGGCTGCGCACGACGGGTCTGCGAGTCCGCCTCGCCCGATCCCTCGACTGCGCCCGACGCTAGGATCCGCGAGCTCAGTCTCACTCGATCCCTAAAACTACCTTGGCTGCGCATGATGGGTCCATGAGTCTACCTCGCCTGATCCCTCGGCTACGCCCGACGCTAGGATCCGTGAGCTCCGTCTCGCCCGATCCCTAAAACTGCCTCGGCTGCACACGACGGGTCCACAAGTCTGCCTCGCCTGATCCCTTGGTTGCGCCTGATGCCAGGATCTATGAGCTCCATCTCGCTCGATCCCTAAAATTGCATCGGCTGCGCACGACTGGTCCATGAGTCTACCTCGCCCGATACCTCAGCTGCGCCTGACGCTAGGATCCACGAGCTCCGTCTCGCCCGATCCCTAAAACTGCCTCGGGATGGGCCGTGGGTCCACCTCGCCCGATCCCTCGGCTGCGCCCGATGCTAGGATCCGCGAGCTCCATCTCGCCTGATCCCTAAAACTGCCTCGGCTGTGCACAACGGGTCCGCGAGTCCGCCTCGCCCGATCCCTCGGCTGCGCCCAACGCCAGGATCCGCGAGGTCCGTCTCGCCCGATCCCTAAAACTGCCTCGGCTACGCACGATGGGTCCTCGAGTCCACCTCTCCTGATCCCTCGGCTACGCCCGACGCTAGGATTGGTTGATGACTCTGTCTCGACTAAAATGCACGCACACACGCCCGCTGAGAAAAAAACCCCAAGCGATTCTGCCTGAATCACCCGGGGGCTACACCCGCGGGTGTGCTCGTGCGCACCCACTGATGAAACAAAACTTCCCCCGCTGGCAAACACAAAAAACCCCCCAGACGATTCCACCCGAATCACCCGGGGGCTCGGGGGCTACACCCGCTGTCAAGACAAAAATCCCCCAAACGATTCTACCCGAATCGTCCGGGGGCTCGGGGGCCCCTGTCGGGTTCATAAGCCCAGGGTCCCTCATGGACCAGCTTCCCAGCAAAGGCTCGCTCCAGCAGACGACGTTGCGAATGACGCGCAAACTCCTGGGCCGGCCCAAAAACCTAAACAAAAGGCCAGAAGGGCGATCCAATCTCCGATCGGAAGGCCTGGCTAACGAGGAACAAACGCTCGCTTCCGACTCCGAACTGCCTCTCCAACCGGAAGGCCTGGCCAAAGAGGAACAGTGCTCTCTTCCGACTCCGGCCCGTCTCTCCGACCGAAAGGCCTGGCCAAACACCGCCTCCAACTTTGACCCACGTCTCCGACCGGTGATGCACCGAACCACTGCTTACAGCTCTTCTCCAACTGGCGCAGTCAGAGCCGGCTGGAACCAACCCACCAGGGACGCCCGCTCGGTGAGGACTAGGAAACGGATGGAGCAAGTAAGGCAGGGCACTCAAGTCAACCACAATACTGAGGATCGTACCTTGTACACCTGCAGGACAGTACCCTGCAACCTTCCTGGCATGTCAGAACCCAAGCAGTGTTGTGGGCGACGACATTTTCTCTACAGTGTTGTGGGCGCCATCAACTACCATACCAGACAAACATGGTAAGGCCCCCCCCACATGCCTATGAGCATCAACAATGTTGCGGGTGCCAGCATTTACCATACCAAGCGAACATGGTAAAACCCCCTACATGCCTCTGGGCATCAACTGTATGGCAGGCACCGACGTCTGCCATACTAGAAGAAGACGACGCAACCTCCCACATGCACCTGAACAACAACAGTGTTATGGGCGCCTACCATCATACTTATACCCGATGGCGTGGGCAACAAGACTTAGTAGCAGGCGTACTCTCTCTCTCTTGTAAGGCCGTTCCCTTCATCTATAAAAGAGGATGGCCTCTCTCCCAACAGTGATCGATCAAGTTCACTAGGACACAACAGCAGAACCACTAGGTTCAAACCTCGAGCACACGTTCAAACACTTAGCACATAGCGGAGCTCCCATCACTCTCAACCCTTCAGACCAGAATCCGACCAGACCTCTTGTACTCCCCATCTTTCTCCCTTCCGTTTGTAACCCCACAGCAAACTTTGAGCACCTGAGCTCAGGAATAAAGTCACCGACCGACTCAAACTGGACGTAGGGCACGTTGCCTGAACCAGTATAAACCTTGTGTCATTGAGTACTAAGGCCACCTTCGATCACAACGTACAACAAAACTACATATATTTACGTGTTGGTCACTTTCTGCACCGACAATGATGAATGTTAACTACCGTCAACACATATCAAGGTATCCTAAATGCTAATCGGTCACCTGCCGTTTGCCCATTATTTAGGCAAAACGGGTGTTTAAACATTCAAAGCAATCAATTAAATAGAGATGGTGTACCACCGTGTAGCATTTAAACGATGTATAAACGACCTAAACGACTGTTTAGGCGAACAGTGCCGCCTCGGTAGTTTGTGATTTACCGAGGCCTTTAATTGAATGCGGTTGCGTCGCCCGCCTCCATTAATCATTTTTGTCCGCTAGTGGTTCAACAGCACGGTGAACAAAGCTGACCATTTGCTCGATACCTTAGAACCCAGCAGGCGACCTCCTACGCCATCACCTAATATTCTATTGGCGTTAATACGAAAGATTATGTCTATTCCAACTTATTGCCCGTGGTTTGTGGTAAGCATATATGAAAACACATATTTTCCAATAAGAAGGGAATAGCAAGATTTTACATGACTAGGCTAAGTTATTAAAGGCTAGAGCACATTTCTTCTTAATACCAAAATTTCATTGGCCATTGTGAGATAAACAAAATTTTCTTTGCAGGAGAATAGAGTGGATGACATTCAATAAGTTTCCGGTGTGGACAATTATACCCACATAGAAGCGGAGGTTAAGGGTGCCACTTTCAATATGTATAGAACACAATAAAGCATCAGGACTAAATGGGTCCATACTAAACTTTAACAAGTGTTTTGGAAAGTCATAAAGGCTGATCTTATGGGTATGTTTAATCATTATCACAAGAGATCAAATAAACCCTTTATACCATAAATTTCCATATTATTTGCTTACATCCAATAAGCCTTAGTTTCAATCAAGTTTTTTACCAAGGTTACGACATTGTTCAGCTGGCTGATCGCGATGCTATGGCATTGGATTGGCAGTTGACACTGCTGGTGTACGTTGTGACGATGATGGCGACGATGGCCATGCTTCTCTTTTTGTTTTTTCCTAACCTGACAAGTGGCAACTAATAATAACTAGTATAGTGCCTATGCTAACGCCACGGCGTCATTTCGAGGATACACATGAAAACTTGAATTTTATATATACACATTAATAAAAAAAGTCAGGCTTGGCACTGTTGATGAAACTTGAAATTTATATATACACACTAATCCAAAATTTATATATACACATTATAATCATATGAACAGCTCTACGCTTTCTCTGATTCCGAATCTGACAGTTAAGATGTCACTGAGGCGCCTTGCCACTGTTGATGAAACTTGATAATGACAACCTTGCAGTGAAGACTACCTCAAGTTGCTCGGCAGAGAACAGCCTCCACTTTCAGTAAAAGAACAAAACAATGCATGTGTGGTGCTGACCATAGCGAGCATTCCTATATTTACTGATGAGAAACCTGATTTGTAGCATGAGAACTTAGTAATTAGTATAGTATTCGAGGGTGATCCATTGTAAAATACCTCTTGTCAGGGCCAAAACAAGTTTATGCGAGCTAAGGAAATAAGTCATTCTACATTACCAGCTGAAACATATTTCACTGGCATAAAAGCAAATGGCATTCACTCCCCCAAATTGTTGAAGGACCATTAACCCTACTCCAACCTGAACACAGACCTGGTCCATCACGAAACAACAAGAGAGACATGTCGTAATAGTAAGAAAGGCATATTAAAGATACTTAGTGTAACAGCACGATACAATCCTTCTAAAACAGGTCCAACATCTAGCATAAAAAAAATTTGCTCTTCCTTATGTAGCACCCAAAGTTCAAATTGAGAACCATACATTTTTTTGAGCTTCTCTCAAATTTAGAGCTTCTCTCAGATCCATAGTGTCACCATTTAGAGCTTCTCTCAAATTTATGACTCCATGGCATCATATATCATCAGCTACAAGTGAAATATTTCCTCTGCACTATTCTTTTATTTAACAAATCAAACCCTACATAAGTAGATGCAGCCAGAAGCAGCCTATGCACTCAGCCAGTTGTCGAGCTATACAATCTAGGACACATCATGTCTCAAACAGAAAATAAATCACAAAGGGAGATCGAGGAAGAAGCAGCAAACCTGTTTTGCAAGGTTGCAAGCACGATCAGGGGAGTTCAGGATCTCATAGTAGAACACTGAGAAGTTGAGGGCCGGCCCAAGCCTGATCAGGTGGGTTGGAGCCAGATCAGCAAGAGCAATATCCTACAAACAAAAAATCAACAATAATGAATCACAATTAACAAGATAAGCGCGGTGAACCTATCAACATGTACACAAAGATCAAACCTTAGCAGCTTTGTAAGCATTCATGGTGCTCTCCACAGCATCCTATCTCCCTGCAGTAAGTAACATGAGTCCCATTTGCATCCAATTCGTTTTTATCAGAGAAAAAATACCACTAAACAGATTAGACAGCATGTTACCCCTTCGACAACAGCAATTGTAGTAGACAGTGCCTGCTTAAACATGATAGAAAAAAATTACATCTAACTTTGAATTTTCCAAATTCAAGGTAAGTCTTAAAAAATATAACTTTGAATTTTCCATCTTTGAATAAAACTGCATACAGAGTCATGAACAGTATTCCTTAAAAATTATCGACAGGTAATTCTTAATTTGAATCATGAAGAGTTTGCTTTAGTGGATATCACAATCGAACTGCTCCAGGTTTAATCAACAGATGAAAAACATATACCAAAAAAAGATACCACATATAGCAAGGCAGAAACATTTGGGTCTGAATTTCTACTTACCTACACAAAAATCAACTGCAGGCAAGCATCTGACCCAATTCTAAATCACATACCTCCAAGATGTAGATAGGACTGGAACTCCTCTTCTCAGTGGAATATCATCGAACACCTACATTGCACGCAAAAGCAAAACACGATTAATTTAAACATGACTGCCTGCAATTGCTACCTGCTCAAATTGGGTGAAATGCTAGACCCAACGTAGAGAGGGAGGTAGAGAGTGGATCTCACAGCCAGAGAAAGCGTGGAGGCCAGCGACGTTGGGGAACTCTGCCGTGGAACCAGCCTCCTGCATCAAACCACTCGGCCGTGGAGCCCACAAGCGCCGGTGCACCGCCATGGCTGAAATCTACTAAGCCTGGTGTCATGAACAAAAGAAAAGCAATAATACTTGTCCTCTTGTATACGCCTTCATCTTTCTATGAGATTCGTTTACTGCAGGAACAAATTAGCATGTGAAATTTTGGAAAGAAAAAGGCGAACCAAGTGGATCTGCATGGTGCTGAAAGAAATTTCTCACCTCACATCTGTACAGGAAGAGGCAGCAGGGTTGGTGTGCACATATCATCGGCCTTCTTCCACAACCAAAATCAAAACAGGCTAAAGTAGTGACAAGTTACAACCTTGAAATCAAAATCATACAGCTGAAGGGCCTTCTTCACTATCAACGATTACCTAATATGTAGAAATAGACTCAATCAGTTAGTCAAAATAAAGAATTAGAAGAATGAAACGATATAAAATCTAACGTTTTTAATAGTCTCCTTTGCTTACATACTACCAAAGAAAGGAAGTAGGCAAGAGTAGGCTATCACTTCCCTTATTGCAGTTGCAATATATTCTGGACACATACTGGATTGTGGACCATGAAAGAAGGAATGCCATGTTTCACCACCCCAATGTGATCCAGCAATCTGGCAATTAAGAAAAAACTTGAGAAGTGGTCCACATTGTTCCCCTCGGGGAGAATCATCACACGGCTGCACGAATTGCTTTCCCGCAGACAGCTAAAGAACCAAATTATCCGATCCCTTTTTGTGTAAAATTGTACATACAGAAAAAAAAAACCATTCAACAGAGGTTGTTGTTTAATGCTAAATTATCCACTGAATAGATACAGTTCGTGGCACATCACATGGTTAATGAATCTTGTTCCAATGCAGAATGCAGGCATACCACATTTTATATTGACAATAAAAAAAACAGCTATGTCGGAAAGGGAATCGAGCATTCACTGCCATCGCACCTGATATATGTCCTCAAAAAAGAATTTCTCTGCTTCACCTGAAAGTAAGCTTGGCCTCACTTCAACTAATGCATCAACCCACTGAAGATATCAAGATAAATAGAATGGAATGATATAAAGAGAAGGTGATATCGCTTTAACTTTTAGGGAACAATTCCATCCTGCTTGTATTGCCAATTTCAGAAATCAGAAAAACGTAGATTAGGGAATAATTCCATCCTGCTTGTATTGCCAATTTCAGAAATACGCAATCCTTCATAGCTGAGACGACTAAACCAGAAGACGCTGGGAGCATAATCACAGAATAGACGAAATTTACACGAGCTAAAGTTCACTGAAACAGAAGCAGAAGGGTGACCTTTGGAGCGACAGCTCCTTGCTCTACCGCATGTGGGGGCCCGCGGTGCCTGTGCCTGCTTGGCGGCGCCCGTGACTGGACAGCGGTGCTTGCGACTGCGGATCCGGCAGCGCCTGCGCACGGTGGCTCAGCGGCGCTCGCGACTGGTGGCCCGTCCGTAGCTCGGCCAGGACGACTAACAACCGGCACGCGCACGGCCCTCCAGGCTCGCGGGCACCGCGCGACCGACGCCATTCCGCCCGGAGCCGGCCGGCCCTGCCTCCTCCTCGTGGCCGCCTACCTCGCCCCTGCTCGCGTCGCCTTGGAAGCCGTCGTTGGCGTCATGCTTCCCGGTCCCAGCTGCCGCAAGGCCGCCCAGCTGTCCAGCCGCCGCCATCTGGTCTCGCCCCGCCGCATGGGGGAGAGGATGAGTCGCGCGTGGGGAGAGGAGTCGGCGAGGCTGCTCGACCCATGACTGGAGGCGGCGGCGCTGGCCGGGCCCCTAGATGGATGCTGCTCCGCCGACCGCGCCCCTGGCTGGAATCCGCGCAGCCGGCTGCGCCTCCTGCCTTGTCTCCGGTCTAGGCGCGCCTCCTACGTTGTACCCGTCCTCGATCTAGGGTTCAGGCTAGAGGAAGAGAGAGAGATCCACGCGCGGCGGGGGTGAAGGGCGCCGCAGGCGCGTCGATTGGGGGGCAGAGGAGGCGTCGCCCGCCCTCCTGGCCGCCGCCCCGGCGCGTAGGGGAGAGGAGGACCTGGGAGGCGCGCCGGACAGAAGATGAAAAAAAGAGCGCTGAAGAGACGGAAAAAAAGAGCGAAGGAGGAATCGAACCCTGGCCGCCGAGGGGGTTCTGACTTCTGAGTCGCGCGCTGGGTGAGCGTGAGGTGGGACGAGTGATGAGGACTGATCCGATTTGGTCCGTTGAACATGAGCGAGCAAGAGAAAGGGATGTACACATTGAATCTCGTCTTTTCATTTCAAAAGTTTTATTGGGTGCATTTAGCAGAGTTTATGACCGTAGTGAATAATTTTTTGTGTGGTTGTAGACAAGTTTAATCGGTGCATTTTAGAGATCCAACTCGGATGATATCCGGAGGAGCTCCTGCATGTAATCGTCCCCAACGTCCTCCAGCTCGACAACGCCGCAGTGGCACTGGCTGGGCACCACCGTCTGCTGCAGCTGCACACTAGCCACAGCCATACTGGAGCTGAACGCGTCGGAGCATTGCTGCAGCACCGGCTGCTGCAACCGTGCCTTGGTAGTAGTACTATTGCTGACGTCGATGACAGGTGAGACGACGACCTTGCGCCTTCGCGTCCGCTTGGAGTGCCGCCGCTTGAGCGCGAGGACAGGTGAACCACCTCCTGTGCCGGGGGGCTGGAGCTGGAGCGCCCCGAGCGACTCCATCACGCGCTCGACGGGGAAGTTGAGGACGGCGGCGGCGCCGCGCGCGGAGAAGGCGGCCTGGTCGTAGGCCAGCGCGGCGGCCTCGGGGGTGTCAAAGGTGCCGAGCCACACGCGGGCGCCCTTGCGCGTGGAGTCGCGGATCTCGGCCGCGAACTTGCCCCACGGCCGCTTGCGTACCCCGATCAAGGCCTGCCGCTTCTTGCAGCGGCGGGAGGCATCCGTACCCGGGACCCGAAGCTGATTGTTGCCAGTGTTCGCGGTTGTTTTCGTGACCGCTCCCACATCTGGGGAAGTTGGGGCGGAAGGCGACGACGAGGAAGACGACCAGTCGAAGGACACCACCTCGGCGGCGGGCGCGGGCTCGGCATCGGTGCCGAGGAGGAAGGCTTCAAGCTGCAGTAGCATGTCGCTGTCGTCGTTCGTGTCGATGGCAGTGGCAGGGTAACAGTAGGAGGGGTAATGCTGCTGTTCCATATCGAGCTGATGTGTGTTCGACGAGCTACTAACTAGGAGACCAGGAGAGACCGAAGAAGATGCTAGCCGGCGGTGAGAGAGACAAGGCACGGGGGATTTATAGCCTCCCTGTCCCTGGTCCCCCGATGCTTGATGTCCTGGACCTGGAGTGTGGATGTGGATCGGAGGCAGTTATGTGTATGACCAACGTCGAAGCCGCCATTCCTTGATTTCACTGGTCAGCTAGCAGAATGGTGGCGCTCACACGGGACGTCGTCGGGCGGCCTGATAATGATAAGAGTAGCAGGACAATGGACAAACCCAAAGTACCGTAAGTCGGGCAGCTTCCTTGCTTCTTCCTTCAATTCGTCGTCGGTCGCAGTAGCCACCAGCAAGTAGCTCACCACATTTTCATCAAATTCTATAACCAGCCACATTCCACTAATCTCCTCACATAAATTTAGGAACCTTATTATCTTCATCTTTCTCTTGAACCACATGGTAAGAAAATCAAGAACCTGGTTTCCACCATTGCCTGAACTTAGAACCTCATCATTGTTCCGTGTCCAGCTAACAAATTCAAGCTTGAAAAAAAAATTAAAAAGACAACACATATCTCCTCTGTCTTCAACAGTTGCCAGCCGAAAACTTTTTTACAGATACTGTAAAGGAACCTATATATATAGTACAATCGTACCCACTATTATTATTAGTCAAAAGCTCAAAATCAATGGAGACTCTATGGATGACCTATTATTTTTCGCATTGGATTTTAATGTGAAACTCAATGTGCGAAATTGGTTAGACTTTTCGTAGTAATAATGGACTGATTCCTAAAGAACCTTGCTTTGCATGTTACCCTTCAAAAACATCCTACCTTTCGCCACAGAAAAGATAAGTACCACAGCAAATGAAAAAAATGGACGTTTATTTTATACAGTGGAAGAAGATACAAGAGGATGAAACAAATAAATTCATAGAAGTGACATAATCCAGGAGAAAATAGGCGTTTCTTTACTAAAAACAAATTGGTAGAAAATTAAAATTCAAGTTGAATATAATCTCAACCACTCCCATTAGTGAGTTAGGCATAAAAAAAATGTGTGATAAAAATACACTAAAAAAGAATAGATTAAGAATGAATGGTGTGCAGCTTCGGGGAACCTACGGGTGATGTATTATTTGTCCCTGTTTGCATCTAGCACTAATACAAGCCCTATGACACTAATTCAATAGATCCTGCATTATTTTTTAGTGGAGACAAAGACAATAATCAATCCAGTGTACAAACTATAGTTTTGCTGGACAATGACCAGCTTTGTCGTTGATATTACTTATTAATTAACTGATGGTTGTATCTACCGAAGGGTTAGAATTTTGGCAAATTTGTTGGACATATTTGCAGCGGAATATTGTGGGATAAGTGTCGGTGTTTCGAGTAAACACCAATAAATAAATTTGTAATATTGCGCGTCTGACTCGGATGGTGTGCTAAGAGGATATGAGGTTTATACTGGTTCGGGCAGAATGTCCCTACATCTAGTCCGGTGCTGCTGCTCGTGTTACTAGCACTTAAAGTTCATAGTAGGGGTTATAAACGGTCGAGAGAGGGACAGGTCCCAAGTCAATGTGAGAGGAGCGAACGGGTGCTGAGAGCTCGGTTGCTGCTCAGCTATGTGTTCGAGGTTCGAGTGTGATGTGTTGCGATACTCGTGGATTCGATCCCCTTAGTGGGGTGCCCTGCTTTCCCTTTTATAGGCCAAGGGAAAGCACGGGTTATAGCAGATGAAGAGAGGAGATCTCAAGGGAGATAAAGTCCTTTATGATTGTCGGGCCTTTCTTTTCCTTCGTGTGGGTCCCGCCGACACTGCAGGTGGTGATAGGGACGGCTCCACGCCGGGCGCCTGCCCGACGATGATGCCATGCCCTGGCGTTGTCAGTGGCTCGTGACGTCCCACTACGCCCCCGCGAGCGGCGCGACGAACCAGCGTGCTAATCAGCGGCTGTACAGGGAGTAGGCAGCATAGTGACCATACGTGTGTCACTGTGGACGATGTGAGTTCCCTGGAATGATAAGTCGCGGGGACGGGTCGTGTTGAGACGTGACCGCTCCCTGCACGGTGCTGAAAAGTTTGACCTTGGGTCGTACTTTCGGACCCATAGTGGTTGGCGGTTGCATGGCCTTCCGTCAAGAGTCGCGCCTGAGGGGTCAGGCGAGACGGAGCCCACGGCCTTGGTGTCGGGTGAGGCGGAGCCCAAAACCAAGGGGCAGAGCCCTCCCATAGGCGTCGGCAAGGTGGAGCCCACCCTCAGAGGTTGGGCGAAGCGGAGCCAACCCTCAGACGTCGGGCGAGATGGAAGCCTCGTCCTTGGAGTCGGACGAGGCGAAAACCTCGTCCTCGGAGTCAGAGCCCATGCCTTAGGGTCGGACGAGGCGGAAACCTCATCCTCAGAGTCGGACGAGGCGGGAACCTCGTCCTTAGAATCGGAGCCCACGCCTTGGGGTCGGACGAGGCGAAAACCTTGTCCTCGGAGTCGGACGAGGCGTGGCCCGGCACCTGCGGGTCGAACGAGGTGAAAACCTCGTCCTCGGAGTTGGACGAGGCGTAGCCCGGCCCTTGGGGGTCGGACAAGGCCGCAGTTGCGTCCTTAACCATCGGATGAGCCGACGTGACGCTCATTAACCCTTTGGCTTGGATACCCAAGTATAGATATCTGACAGTAGCCCCCCAGCCTTTAGAGGAGAGAGACACTCCTGCAAAGGATTTTCACGATCCGTCGTTTGAGGGCGCACGGGAGTACTGTTCATTACTATCGCTTTGCAGTCCATCCGCGGTTTCTGCAACCAGAGGTGACTCGTCGTTTGTCTGCGACCGCGTGTTCGGTCTCTTTGTGATGCCGAGCCCCCGCACGTACCAAGGGTCTGGTCGGGGGGTCGGTTCATCTTGTGATCGTCGTCCCTCACGCGTCCATTCACTAGAACGAAGGGCTGAGCCGTGTCATGCTTTCCTCGCTAGATGGAGCACGGTGCTCGGTTAGTTGTTAACGGGCTTGTTCGAGTGGAGCCCTAGCATCCCCTTCATGGGGGCCTGGTTCGAGATCAGCTGGTGACTGACTCTAGATTCTCGGTGGTTGGTCCATATAGTTTTCGGATCCATTCGACCGGTCCGAGGGCTCGATGCCTTTCTTCGGGGGAAAACCATGGACCTTGCATCATCCAAGACTCGAAACGAGGGTCAGGACGCCCGTGGTGCTTCGCACGCCTTAGGTATTGGCCGCTAGCGGGCCCGTCCTTAACCTCCCCTCACTCTAGGGTTCCCTGGAGCAGCCGTGAACCCACTGGTGGGCCAGCCTTTGAACTCCTGGGCATTAATAGGCCGTGGGAGCATTTTCAGCTCTGTATCCCACTTACCTGCGGTGGCCCGTAGCCTTTGAAGGCGAACCATCGCCCGACGGATCCTTCACGGGGAAGATTTGGATAGGCGTAGCGATGCAGCTGATGCGGCATGGAACAGTGAGGGCACGACCCCCGAAGGAAACGAATCTGGCAAGGCGTGGGGCACGTTAATTTAGGCGGATGGTTCGCTTCTCGCCTGTTCTGCCCTTACCTTATAAACGGAGCCGTTTCTCCCTAGCCTCCATAAGCGTAGCCGCATCCTTGCTCCTCTAGTCTTTCTGTCTTTCGCTCTCGAGTTTCGGCCATTGCTCCCCTGTTTTCGCTCTGCCACCGGCGAAGTTCTCACTCTCCAGCCCTACGCCTTTGCTAGATCTTCTGCATCGCCATCCCTATTCCTTGATGGAGCCGTGGCTTCGCTCTAACGTTCTCCACGCGCGCATCGAGGGTCTAGTTAAGAAGGGCCTTCTCCGTGCAAGGACCACGGCGATGGAGTGGATCGTACCTAGTGGCGAGGATGCGCCATCGCCACCCAACAGGTACATCATCTGCTTCGTCCCCTTCCACGAGCAGGGGTTAGCAACTCATCCCCACCGATTCCTCTGAGGGCTGCTGCACTACTACAGGCTTGAGCTATAGCACTTGATGCACAATGAGATTCAGCACATCTCGGCCTTCGTCACGCTGTGCGAGGGGTAACTAGGGATTGAGCCCCACTTTGAGCTATGGAAGTACTTCTTCGTCGTCGAGCTATAGAAGAAGAAGGAGAGGAAGAAGTCGGACCTAGCGGTGCCGATGGGATGTGCAAGCATCCATCTTTGAGGCCACCGGTTGTTGGAGTACATGTCCATCCCGATGTTGAAGTCCAACAAGGGGTGGCATAAGCTCTGGTTCTACCTGAGGAACGATGATGCCGCCCCCTACTGATCTTCACCGATCGCCTAATCGAGGAGGCACCGGACGCGTGGAGGTACGGGCCCATTGCGAAGGAGCAGAAGAGGCTCGGCGACCTTCTCAAAGCCATCGTGACTCTGAGGGGCCACAGTCCTCGTGGGACCGACATCGTCGGAGCATACCACGTTAGGAGGCTGGCGCCGTAGATGGCGCACGCTCTTCCAATGTACAAGATGACACCGGATTCCACATCCAAAGGGATGGTGGTAGGGATGAAAACGGTACGGAAATATTCCAAACCGACCGCTTTCGTTTTCTATATTATGATACCGTTTTCTATATTATGGTATCATTTTCGAATTTTGCCAAGCATAAAAATTTGTCATTTTCAATTGGTTTCGCAACCATTTTCAACCATTTTTTGTACTCTTTAATTGCTAAAATGTAGAAATATCCCAAACCGACCGCTTTCGTTTTCTATATTGTAATACCGTTTTCGACCGTTTCCGACCGTTTTCATCCCTAGATGGTGATGGTCGACGGTGAGGCCCTCAGCGTCGATGAAATGGGACAATGCATCAAGGAGGCAATGGTGTGCCTGGCGGATCCATCAGTGGATCTCGCCCCGGTGTACCTAGTCCCGACGCATCCCGCAATGCAGTCGAACATGGGTTTTATCGAACTGGTAAGCCTTATTCGAGTTTCTTTCCTTGGCCGACCCCCTCTGTTCTCAAATTCTAAGCGCTGGGATTGGTAGCCCAGCCTCTTCATCCATGAGTCCAACCCGCTACTGCCAGAGGACGAGGCCAAGAGGGCGGCGAACCGTGTCATGGCTGAGGTGGCAAAGGCGAGGAAGGAGCAAAAGAAGGCGAAGGAGCGAACGAAGCTACAACATGGAAAGTGCTGGCAAGGCTTGAAGGAGAGCGATAGTGATGAGGAGGAGGACAAGTCCGACCTCAACATCCCATGGGGTGCCCTAGCGTGCGAGGATGAGCAGGCCGAATTGGGGTAGGCCAACCTGACCCCGATTCCACAGCATGCCCTGGCGCAAACCGAGGAGGATGCGCCTCTAAGATTAGCGGGGGAGGACGTGCCCCCAAGGTCAGTGGAGCAAGTCCGCCCTGCTCTGACCGACCCTACTGGGGTGACCCTGATTCCGTAGCAAGCCCCAGCGCATACCAAAGAGAATGCGCCTCCAAGATCGGCGGGGGAGGGCGCGCCCCCAAGGTCGGTGGAGCAAGTCTGCCCTGCTCCAACTGACCCTATCGGGGGATCGAAGCGGCCAATTACTGATGTGACAGAGTCGGAGTCGAGTGACTAGCCCCCAAAACATTCTCGGATAATGGCATTGAGGTAAGTTAACGACTTCTTCGCCCTTTCATTGCGTTCTCGGATGTCGTCGTGTGACGTTGGTGCTTTCCGCAGGATTGGCCCCAACAACTTCTTGATGTTGGCACCATAGAAGATTCTAGCATGTTGGACAACCCCCCAAGAGCCGACTAGCATGGTGCCGGGGTGCACCGTGATGGCGCCGAGGCAGACACAACACCGCCTGAGGAAGTGGGGGAGGCGGAGGTGCCGATTGCGCCAGAGGAGGCGCTCATGGAATCGGTGCCTGTGTCGGTCGACGCGCCTAAGGTGGGGCAGACAGGAGGAGGCATGACCGAGGCATCCCCTATAGATGCTATGACGGCTTGGACTTCGGAGCCCGAGCGGCCAGCCTCCTCTGCCATCGAAGCATTCGCTCCTGAGGGAGCGCCAGTGATGGAGGAGGTACCGTCAGCTCCCATCGGGTCGATGCCGACGGTTGCGATGGCCGACCCCTTGGTTGGTGCTAGGCCCTCCTGGTCCCTTGTCTTGCCAGGCGATGATTCGCTCGCGTGGGGAAGAAACCGGCTCCATTGGGCTAGGCGGCTGGACCTGAGCGACTCAGTGTTCACCCTTGATGACCCGACAGAGGTGAAGGATTGGACGAGTGTGTGCTTAGGACTTGAGTCTGTAGTTCGCTCTCTCACCGACATGTTGGGGTTGTTGAAGGATGACATCGCCCCGGCCAGCCAGGTTTGTCGTGTCTTCAAATTTTCTACTTTCGAGGCCTGTTTATATAATTCTAACCTAAGTTTTTTTTGCAATCCCTTATGATGCGTAGCCAGGAGAAGTCCCTGTTCCTCTGTTGTGAGAGGGAGGTCTAGGGGCTTGCTACCGAAGTGCCATGGCTATAGGAGGAGGTGGTGAGCCTTTAGACCAAGGAATGGGAAGCCTGTTAACACGCTGATGAGGCTGAGGACAAGCTTAAGGCTATGGTCACCAAGGCGGGGGAAGATGCCACAAAGCTTGGATGACTCCGCCCGGCACTCGACCTTGCCTATCAAGAGAGCACCGACACTCGGCACGTGCTAAAAAATGAGTAGAAGTTGAAGGAAGAAGCCAAGGGCCTAGCCGCCACCTTGGCTAGGGATGTTGGCATGCTCCAGAGGGAGAAGACGGTCCTCGAGGAGCAAGTGAAAGGTGAGGCTCTGATTACCTTTTTGCTTGATGTTTGTAGTTGGTTTTCTGAGGCTCTTTGATGTTCGGCTTGAGCAGTCCTACAGGGCCTACTCTCTGAGGTGCGAGGTCAACTCTAGTCGGACAGTGACGACCATGACACCTTGGGCGCTACCATTGGGTTGGTCTTCAATGACCTCAGGGTCGCCCCGGCCGTGGAGATGAGCTCGCTCGTAGTCCAGGTTACCCAGATCCCGGATCGGGCGCGCACGCTTGTAAGGGAGGCCCTGTACACTAGCGTCCATCACGCGTTTGCCAACACCCACTCCCACTACATTTACATCGACCTACCAGTGATCAGTGAGGGCTTTGCGCCTAGCTACACTGATGCTAAGCTAGACAAAATTGAGAAGGAAGCAGCTCTCCCGGCGTAGGACCTGGCGGGGAAGGTCTGAGAAGAAATCCTGCCCAAGAGTGTTTAGTTAGATAGCTGAGTCCAGCATCGGTCTTTTTGTAAAGACTTTTGTTGTGGCCAAAAACATTGTTTGGCCTTTCTATATATATATATACATATGTATAAAGTTCGTTGTGATCCGACCCTTGTTTTATGTTAAGGCATTACAAACTTATGTCGCGAGCGACTAAGTAATGATCACGCTGGTGACCAAGCGATGCCATAGCTATCGGGGTATAGGCTTTTTGCATTCCGACCAGTTTTACTCATCGTTAGTTTTCAACAACTCTTATTTCTAGGTCTTGTCATAAAAAAGAAGGGTCAGATGGGAAAATGTTTCTAAGTATATGTACTCCTATCAGCCCCCGAGTAAGACCCGACCCCAGGTAGTTGTCGGGGTCGGGTGTTACTGAAGACCGATCAGATCAGGAGTGAACCCGATAGGAGGTAACATTTTTTGGTTTTTGCAGAAACATTACTTAGTTTGATAAGCATATTGGAAGCTTTGGAAAGGGAAGACTAAGGGTAAAAGCGACGTAGTTGTTTGATATTCTAGGCATTCATGATGGCTTTGCCGTCAGTAATCTTGAGCTTGTAGGTGCCGGGTTGGAGTACTTCTACGATGATGTACGGTCCTTCCCATGGCGCCAAAAGCTTGTGGCAATTTTTGTTGCTCTAGATGCGGCAAAGGACTAAATCACCTACGCCGAAGGCGCGACCCCGCACGCATCGGCTATGGTACCATCATAGCGCCTACTGGTATTTGGCTGAACGAAGCAGGACGACATCGTGTGCTTCGTCAAGCAGGTCCATGGCATCTTCCAAAGATGCTTCATTTTCCTGCTCATTTTAGGCCTTGACCCTTGGTGCTCCATAGTCAAGGTCGGTCGGGAGGATGGCTTTGGAGCCATAGACCATGAAAAATGGCGTGTAACCAGTTGCCCGGCTGCTGGACGTCCTTAGGCTCCAGAGTACCGAGGGGAGCTACGTGACCCACCGTCCATCGGCTTTGTTGAGCCGGTTGAAGATCCTTGGCTTGAGGCCTTGGAGGACCATGCCATTTGTGTGCTTGACCTACCCATTCATGCGGGGGTGCGCTAGGGCAGCCCAATCAATGCAGATGTGGTGGTCATCGTAGAACCAGAGGAATTTCTTCTGCATGAACTGTGTGCCGTTGTCGGTTATGATGGAGTTTGGGACCTTGAATCGGTGGATGATGTCCATGAAGAACAACATCGCCTACTCAGATTTTATCACGGTGATCGATCGAGCCTCTATCCACTTCGTGAACTTGTCCACGGCGACAAGTAAGTGCGTAAAGCCCCCGGGCACCCTCTTGAGGGGCCCTACTAGGTCGAGCCCCCAAACCACAAAGAACCACATGATGGGGATCATCAGGAGCGCTTGGGGCGGTAGGTAAGTTTGCCGAGCATAGTACTGGCATCCTTTGTAGGTGCGTATGACTTGCTCGGCGTCAGCCACTGCGGTTGGCCAGTAGAAACCTTGTCGGAATGCGTTTCTGACCAAGGTTCTAGGTACGGCATGATGTCCGCAGACCCTCCATGGATGTCTTCTAGTAGGTCCTTCCCCTACTCGATGGGGATGCAACGCTGTAGGATTCTAGTGTGGCTATGTTTGTAGAGCTCCCCTTTGATGATGACGAAGGACTTGGCGTGACGCGCGAGCCATCGGACCTCCGTCTTATCGATAGGGAGCACCTCATGGAGGAGGCAATCGAGATAAGGTGTTCTCTAGTTGGTTGGAGGGTTAGGCTCTGCCACTGGGTCTTTGATGAGTTCCATGACCTTAGGGTCAGATGGAACTGAGGGTCAGTCAGTCCCCAAGCCCAGAACTAGCGGCTCGTTGCCGGTTTGTTTTGGTTCCTCATATCAGACCGAGGGCTTGTGCAGGTCGCTAGTGAAGATGCCGGTGGGGACTGGCTCTCGGCTCGATGCCATCTTTGCTAATGTGTCGGCTGCTTCATTGAGCCACCTCAAGATATGGTTGAGCTCGAGACCGTCGAACTTGTCCTCCAACTATCGGCCCTCATGACAATATGTAGCCATCTTGGCATTGTGGTAGCTTGACTCCTTCATGACCTAGTCGATGACTAGTTGTGAGTCGCCTCAGACGTCAAGTTATCGGATGCCCAACTCAATGGCGATGCGCAAGCCATTGACGAGTGCCTCATACTCAGCCACATTATTTAAAACCGGGAAGTGGATGCGAATTGCGTACCTCATGCGCACCCTGAGGGGGGAAACAAAAACTAGCCCAACCCCGACGCCCTTCTTCATCAGTGATCCATTGAAGTACATCGTCTAGTACTCCTGATCGATGGCTGCCAGTGGCATCTAGATCTCGGTCCATTTAGCCACAAAGTTAGCTAGTACGTGAGACTTGATGGCCATTCATGGGGCATACATGATGCCCTAATCCATCATCTTGAGCGCCCATTTCATGATTCTTCCCATGGCCTCCCGGTTCTAGATAACCTCACCGAGGGGGAAAGATGACACGACGATCACCTAGTGTGAATCGTAGTGGCGCAGCTTCCTCTTGGTGATCAGGATGGCGTATAGGAGCTTCTAGATCTAGGGGTAGCATGTCTTGGAGTTGGACAAGACTTTGCTAACGAAGTACATGGGGCGCTGTACCTTGAGGGCATGTCCCTCTTCTCCCATTCTACAACCAAAGCGGCGCTGACCACCTGAGTTGTAGCTGCGACGTAGAGTAGGAGCGGCTCTCCCTCAGCCAGTTGGACCAAAATTGGGGCCTTTGTCAGGAGCACTTTGAGCTTGTCAAGCGCCTCCTGAGCCTTAAGCATCCACATGAATCGGTCGGTTTTCTTTAGGAGCTGGTAAAGGGGGAGCCCCTATTCATCGAGGTGTGAAATGAAGTGACTAAGCGCTACAAGGCACCTGGTAACCTTCTGAACTCCCTTTAGGTTCGAAATTGGGCCCATCTTCATGATGGCCAAGATTTTTACCGGGTTGGCTTTGATGCTAAGCTCGGAGATGATGAATTCGAGCAGCATGCCCCTTGGGACCCCAAAGACGTATTTCTTGGGGTTGAGCATGATGTCATTCTCTCGAAGCTTCCTGAAGGTCTACTCTAGGTCAACCATGAGTTGGTCGGTCTGTTTGGACTTGACTATGATGTCATCCATGTAAGCCTCAATGGTCCGCCCAATGAGGTCTCCAAAGCATTTGGTCATGCAACGCTGGTATGTAGCCCCGGTGTTCTTGAGTCCAAACGGCATCGTAATGTAGCAGAATGATCCAAACGGGGTGATGAAAGAGGTCGCGAGCTGGTCGGACTCTTTCATCGTGATCTGATGGTACCCAGAGTATGCATCAAGGAAGCATAGGGGTTCACACCCCTAGGTCAAGTCACCTACCTGATCTATGCATGGCAAAGGAAACAAATCCTTCAGGCACGCCTTATTGAGGCTCGTGTAGTCAACGCACATTCTCCATTTCCCACTTTTCTTTTCTACCAGAATGGGATTAGACAACACTCTGGGTGGTATACTTCCTTGATGAAACCGGCTGCCAAGAGCTTAGCGATTTCCTCGCCGATGAGCCTGCGCTTCTCCTCGTTGAAGCGGTGCAGGCATTGTTTGACTAGCCTAGAACCCGGCTTGATCTTCAAGGCATTCTCGCCAAGTTCCCTCAGAATTCCTGGCATATTTGAGGGTTTCCACGCAAAGATGTCTCGATTGGTGCGGAGGAAGTCGACGAGCATGCCTTCCTACTTGGGGGAGAGGGTGATGCCGATGTGCACCATTTTGTTGGCAGAGTTGTCGGGGTCGATGAGGACCTCCTTGACGTTCTCCATAGGTTCAAAGGATCTAGCCGCCCGCTTCATGTCGGGCACTCCTTCAGTGATGTCCTTCCCGATGGCTGCGAGCTCCTTGGAAATGAGGGTTGCTGAAGCGAGCTCATAGCTCTCGACCTCGCACTCATAGGCCCTCTAGAAAGAAGTGCCGACGGTGATGACCCCTTGTAGGTCCAACATCATGAGCTTGAGGTAGGTGTAGTTGGGGATGTCCAAAAACTTCATGTAACATGATCACCCCAAAATGGCATGGTAGACCGGGGGGAACCCGACTACCTAGAAGGTGAGGGTCTCCGTCCTATAGTTGGACTGATTCCCAAAGGTGATGGGCAGGTCGATCTGCCTGATCAGTATGGCCTGCTTTCCTAGCACGATGCCATGGAAAGGTGACCTGGTCGGCCGGATGCGCGATCGGTCGATGCCCATGGCATCAAGTGTTTCTGCATACATGATGTTGAGGCCGCTGCCCCCGTAAATTAGTACCTTGGTGAGCCGCTTCGTGTTGATGATAGGGTCGACCACAAGCGGGTACCTGCTAGGGTGTGTGACGCTATCTGGGTGGTTGGATTAGTCAAAGGTTATGGGAGACCCTGACCATTTGAGGAAAGCATGCATGGCAGGCTTGGCTTTGTAGACCTCTCGGCGCGCGAGCTTCTGTCGGCGCTTGGAGCCGTATGCCTTCGGCCCTCCAAAGATTATGAGGGAACCATTCAGAAACATAAAGCTGCCATCCTTCTCTCCGGCGACATCAGCTTCTGCCTTGGGCTTCTTCTTCTACTCCCATTTCTTGGAGCCGCCGGTGAAGAAACGCTTCATGAGGGAGCAATCCTTGTACATGTGTTTGACGGGGAAGGCATGGTTTGGGCATGGCCCCTTGAGCAGCTTGTCAAAGTGATCGAGGGTGCCCTCGGCCAGCGCTCAACCAGCTTTTCGCTCGGCGATGGCCACGAGCAAGCCCCCATGCCATTTCTTGTTCTTCTTCTTATTCGAACGGTCGGAGGGGCCTTCGACGGCGTCCTTATCCCTCTTCGCCTTGCCTTTGGAGTGATAAAAAATTGCTCCAACTGCCTCCTCATTGAAAGCATGGCTGGTTGCGATGTCGAGGAGTTCCTTGGTTGTCCATGGGCCCTTACGTCCCAACTTATGGCCTAGGGACTCATAGGTGGTCCCTGATAGGAAGGCTCCGATGATGTCGGCATCGACGACATTGGGGAGCTCGTTGCACTACCGGGAGAAGCATCGGATGTACTTGAAGAGAGTCTCTCTCGACTTCTATCGGTAGTTCTTCAAGTCCCAGGGGTTCCCACGGCGCATGTAAGTGCCCTAGAAGTTCCTCACGAAGATTTGTTTTAGGTCCACCCAACTCTAAACATAGTTGGGCGAAAGGTGATCTAGCCATGTTCACACCGAGTCGGCCAGGAATGGGGGGAGATTACGGATGATGAAGTCATCACTGATTGCACTGCCGGCCTAGTAGATGAGCTGGTAATCCTCGAGCCACAAGCTGAGGTTTGTTTCCCCAGAGTATTTCAGGACGTTAGTCGACGGGCGGTATCAGGGCGGGAGCGTTGCCTTAAGGATATGCCAACCGAAAGCCTAGGGCCCCATTGGTTCAGGGCTATGACTCTAATCCTCCTCTCAGTCATAGCATCTGCCCCATCGAGGGTGGTAACCATGGCTACCCCCCTCCCCCGCATCGCTGTTGGTACGTCAGCGGGCATTAAGGGTGTCACATGCGTCACGGTTGCGGCCGAGACGCTCATGCACCAGAACCATGATGCTTGGCCTACCACCATGCAGTGCCTAGTGGACTAATGTGCCCTTGTTGGGTTGCACAGAGGGTGTGCACTGGCTAGCATCGGGCTCTCATTGCTAAGACAGCGAGCTCTCGACCTGCTGCGCAGCCGCACGCTCGAGCCCCTTGAGGAAGGCTGTCGTAGCAGCAATGTTCTGGCTTGCCTGGGGGAAGGGCGGGAGCACTTGATCGTCCCTGACAATCCTATAGTTCATGTCATGGGCCATGGCACATGCACGCCCCCATCTCTGTGGCACTCGATCTCGCGATCGAGCTCTGTACGTTCTTGCTCGAGCTGGAGTCACGCTTCCTCAAGCTCTAGATGTCGGGCCTTCAGCTACTCCACCCATTGGTGGGGTGGGGCTCCTGCATCCCCCTCGACCTTGTCGTCAAGGTCATTCATTAGGGTAGCCTCCTCCTGGTGGATGCTTTCGACGTGTCCCTCGGGGGTACCTGTCATGAAGCATTCATGAGAGGGGTGATGGCTCTCCCTGCTAGAGTCAAAGCCAGAGGGTGACTCCGGCTCCTCTATGAGGAGGTCATGGTAAGACTCCACAACATATTCGATCACCCCCACAAACTCATCATTCACGGGGGATGGAATCATACATTACGCCACAAGGTGGCTAACGGTCTCTGCGGTGTTGCAGAGACTGAACTGGAGCACCATCAAGGCACTCCGGATGAGGTATTCTAGGGAGAGTGGCTCTCCCCTAGTAAGCTGCGCCATGACATTGGTGAATGAGAAGGTGAGGTGGAGTAGGCCCTCCCAGGATGATTGGGGTCCTAGGAAGACGCCGAGCGGATGCTCCAACCTCCCGTAGTCGAAGTCAAGGAGCTAGCCGCTCTTGGGGGCTAGGGCCTTCGACGCATGCAGCCGTAGCTCCTCGAGCACCTTGGTGATCACATCGAGGCTGGTGGAGTGGAGGGATTGAATGATGATGGGTGCCTATGCTAGCTCTCCCTCTACCATGATGATGAAGTCTACGTCTCCAAAGCGCACGTGTGCGCCCTAGACCCAGCTGATGTCGTGACTAGCCATCCAAGGCCTGGTGTTGATATCGAGACACGTAAAAGGCCCCTACCTAGCATGCCAACTATCGACGTTTCAAGTAAACACCAACAAGTAAATTTCTAATATTACGCATCTAGCTCAGATGGTGTGCTAAGAGGACATGAGTATTATACTAGTTTGGGTAGAATGTCCCTACGTCTAGTTCGATGCTGCTGCTTGTGTTTCTAGCACTGAAAGTTCATAGTAGGGGTTACAAACGGTCAAGAGAGGGATAGGTCCCAAGTCTCTAGTGAGAGGAGCGAATGGGTGCCAAGAGCTCGGTTGCTGCTCAGCTATGTGTTCGAGGTTTGAGTGTGATGTGTTGCAATGCTCATGGATTCGATCCCCTTAGTGGGGTGCTCTGCTTTCCCTTTCATAGGCCAAGGGAAAGCACAAGTTATAGCGGATGAAGAGAGGAGATCCCAAGGGAGATAAAGTCCTTCATGGTTGCCAGGCCTTTCTTTTCCTTCATGTGGGTCTCGCCGACACTGCAGGTGGTGATAGGGATGGCTCCACGTCGGGCGCCTATTCGCCAATGATGCCATGCCCTGGCGTTGTCAGTGGCTCGTGACATCCCACTCTGCCTTGGTGGGCGGCGCGATGAACTAGCATGTTGATTAGCGGTCGTATAGGGAGTAGGTATCATAGTGACCATACGTCTGTCACTGTGGATGATGTGAGTTCCCTATAATGACATGTCATGGGGATGGGTCATGTTGAGACGTGACTGCTCCCTGCACGGTACTAGAAAATTTGACCTTGGGTCATACTTTCTGGTCCATAGTGGTTGGCGGCAGCATGGGCTTCCATCGGGAGTCACACCCGAGGGGTTAGGCAAGACGGAGCCTATGGCCAGGTGTTGGATGAGGTAGATCCCAAAACCAAGGGGCGGAGCCCTCCCTTAGGCATCGGGCAAGGCGGAGCCCACTCTTAGAAGTCAGGTGAGGCGAAGCCAGCCCTCAGACGTCGGGTGAGTCGAAGCCCACCCTCAGAGGTCGGGCAAAGCGGAGCCCGCCCTCAGACATTGGGTGAGGCAGAAACCTCATCCTTGGAGTTAGACAAGGCAGAAACCTCATCCTCAGAGTCAGAGCCCACACCTTAGGGTCAGACAAGGCAGAAACCTCATCCTCAGAGTTGGACAAGGTGGGAACCTCGTCCTCGGAGTCAAAGCCCATGCCTTGGGGTCAGACGAGGCGAAAACCTCATCCTCAGAGTCGAACGAGGTGTGGCCCGACCCCTGGGGATCGGACAAGGCAAAAACCTCATCTTTGGAGTCGGGCGAGGTGTGGCCCGGCCCCTCGGGGTCAGACAAGGCGGAAACCTCATCCTTGGAGTTAGACGAGGTGTGGCTTGGCCCTTGGGGTCGAATGAGGCCGCAGTTGTGTTCTTAACCATCAGATGAGCCGACATGACGCTCATTAACCCTTTGGCTCGGATACCTAGGTATAGATATCCGACAATAAGCTTTTTAATTTTAGTATAAATGGGTACGATGAATGAATACCAAATGGTGGTTCCCTCAAAAAATACCAAATGGTGGGTGGGATCTGCCCCATATATGGACAAACGCGCATGCAACCACCTAAACAAGCAGTTCTCCTTTCTAGTGCTATTTTTGGACAGGGATATTGTGCTCCTTTTGGCTGGTCCATACATCACATTAGTGTTATGTGTAACAAATTTGGCTGGTCCAGATGTGTTCTTCTCCCTCTTGTCCTCAATCTCTCTCTCTCTCTGGGTTTGTCATTCTGATACTCGCTTCCTAGCCTTCCGCCATCCTTCGGCCATTCCTGGTGGCTTAGTCACCACTGGCCCCACAACCATTCTCCCATTGTCCCCCATGCTAAACCACCTTCGTCACCATTGTTCCCCCACTTGTTCCCCAGCCATGGGATGTCTACCCACCAGCCACGGCGGGCAGTGCCTTCACCACTGCGCCCCTCTGCCCCACCACCGCCCGCCTCCTCCATCGGGTTGACCTATTGCCCCAATCCCCATGCTAAGGACATCGGGCATCTGTTCTATAAGAGTTGTAGAAAAAGTTACTATATGTTGCCATTTGTAGACCTATATCAAGATCATGAATAGGCCCAGCCTATGCAAGGGATAGATCCTTGCAAGCGTGCTCTCCACGCCTAGAGCCCACTATGCTCTCATGGCTAAGCACATTATGCCGGCAAGGAGAAGCACACCACTGACCACGCCCACACAGGTAATAAGGAATGTCATTGCCAAACATGCCATGCATGGGAGGAACACCGCTATCGACCATGCCCACATGTAGGAAGAAGCATCGCCATCGACTATGCTTTGGCGTGGGGAATGAACGCCTCCACTGACCATGCCCACATGATGGGAAAGAGCTTGGCTGCCGAGGATGCCCACGTGGGAGAGGAGTACTAGATGGAGAAGGGAAATATGGGTGAGGCATTGGATGGGAGAGGTGGTCGGGTCAAGATGCCAAGGGCGTGTTTGGTACATGGGCTGAAGGGAGCTCAGCCCACAGGCCAGGCTAAGGCCAGCCACAGGCGGGCTGAAGCAGTGTAGGGCCCCTTGTTTGGTTACCTATACCAAATAGGCCAGGCCCAGAGGAGATTGTGTTTGATTCCACGACAGGGAGTCAGGCCCAACACCATCTAACTCCAATTGCCATAAGGAGATGGTGTTTGATTCCCGGCCAGGCCAGCCACTAGGGAGAAGAGCACAGAAATGAACATATTGGATATAGATAAGAGGAATCCAACATCACAAATAAAAGTAGTGTTTCATTACAAAAAAAATACATGATCCAACATGAAATTAGTGTTGTGAAAATTAACAGGCCTCCGACAAATTAATTAATTAACCATGGAGTCATAGCTACTCTAACTTTACAAAATACCAACATGAACAGTTTAAGCAGTAAGCATCAGCACTAGAACAACAGATAGGAGATAGGTAACAGGAATGGATTAAACACATTAGTAACACACTAAGGCAGCTCATCCATCACCTAGTTGTAGTCATCACAGATGTTGGTATTTATTAACTTGTCACTTATTTTAATAGTCACCTATTATAAGCCTATATCTCCTAACATTACTTTACTAGGTTGTCATCCCTAGTAATGATGCCAGAAATGCTTGTTGTTACTATATAGCATTATTACTAGAATAATACTAAGCAGTTCTTTATTAATTTATGTGACTAGGAAGAATAGATATGAATATATATATATATATATATATATATATATATATATATATATATATATATATATATATATATATATATATATATATATATATATGAAAGGAATCTACAAGCGCACAGATAATATACCATTGTAGCACTTCACCCGAGAGTATTTCAGGTATCATTATTTATATTTTTACCACAGGGAAGGTTTGGCACGGACATGTATTGATAACTTATACTATTGATGGAGAAATAAACCATAACCAATGTTCTACTCATAACAGGGGTAAGTCATAGGATAAGATATATGATAAGTATTGATTAATAATAATGACAAATCACTCAGAGTACTCCTTTCTATGGCATTAGCATAGTCAGGTAGAATATTAGAGGAATAATTCCTAAGTCATTCTTAATTACAAGTCAAAGCATACATTGATTAGTGCACTTATACCTAGTAATCATTGTTAAGATCATTGTTATATCTACACATAAGGGATATTACTAAGGAAGATTAAGAACAGAGCTTATTCTTCCTTTGTAATCGGACCTTACGTGCTCCTATATTCGGGGAGTCGACTATAAAGGACTCAACGGGAGTGTCACATTCGCGAACTACCATATGACCCAGAATATAGGGTGTATCCATAGGTAAACAATGTATAAGCATCATGTTTACACAATGTCGACCACCAACCCATGGATCCTTAGAGTGAGCGCTATATGAACTTATGCATGAACGTGATGATAATCCAACTATACTAAGCATATAATCATAGTATACCATAAACATTATAACGAAGAACATGAATAAGATGAATACTAATATTGTTATAACAATTGTAGCTAGCATATAAAAGTAATGGAGATACAAAAGAGAGGGGGTACAAAGATTATACCAAACCACTCTCTTGACACGATCAGGAATCCAAGTGAAGCCTACTTGCCTCCCTCTAGACCTAGCCTAACTAGCTATGCTCTAGAATATGATGGAGCTCTAAGAATGATTAGGGTTTTTGTCTTCTCAAATGACTTGATGACTAGAGTTATGCCTAGGAGGGTGGCAGGGGCTGGTATATATAGGTCGGAGTGTCCAACATGAGCCCTTGGATTAAACCGACTTAAAGGACAGCGTAGATGTAACCTAGAAGGCGGTGTGCAGGATACGAAATAGTGGCACCTACAACAATAGCAACAGTTCGTGGACATCAACGCGCTGCTGAGGCAACAACAAGAAGCACATGCAGCCTACTAGCAGTCCATGGGATACAATCCTGGACCATAGGCCTAGAGCTAGCTTGGGGGAGGACCCTTGTAGAGGTACCTTGTATCTTTTAATTCATGTATTTCTGTGCATTTATTATTTATTAGCAAATAAAAAATCTAAAAAATAAAAAATTCAAAAAAATAAAAAATGATAAAAATACCAAAAATATGTATTCCACTCTCATATGTGTTTAAGGAATGTTTAGTTTCTCCTAAAGATGAAATGATGAATAGTTGCTCTGTCTATAATTCATCTGTGCCTAGGTTATAACTTAGTATTCCCCAAAATTTAAGTTTGTTGGCTAAAAATGTCTCATCCTAAAAACTTGTGGGTTTGCAAATGCATGCTCCTTTTCTAAGTTATTGCGAGTTATGATATGGTACAAATAGAATTTACTATAACTTTGTTCTAAGAGAGACTTGACATCCGAAGATTTTACTTTCAAAAATGCTAAAATCCAAAGTTTCTCAATGATTATGAATACCTACCAAGGCCATATGACATAATATTCAAATTCAAACTAAAGTTATATGCTACTTGTTTGAGCATTGGGCTTTGTCAAATTGTTGTGACCCTTGTTGAGATTCTCGTCATGCACCCGTGATCAAGACACACATACACCCACAAATAAATTGCTGACTCTTACACTAAGAGTTATGCAAAAACATGCTTTTTTTGTCCACCAAATAATTACTCCATTCATTTATCATGTGTCTCTCTCAAAAATTTCATGTGCCAAAAAGAATAAGTATGGGCTATGCTAAAAAAGAGAGAAGAGAAAAGAAAAATGTCCATGCCAAAAGGCATGAGAGAAAAAAATGCATGCCAAAGAGCATGAAGAAAAGTAAAAAAGAAAAGAAAGATAAAGATAGCTCATACTTTTGAATAAAGGCATTCATCCCAAAAAGAGAGAGACTCATGATTCAAAGGAGTACAAAAATAATTTTTAGGATTAGAACTTTATGAAAAATTCCACACACTTGCACGTCTTGATCAAAGTGTATGACTTGCATCTCCTTGAGGTCTGGTCTTTGACTTAGCAAAATATGTGATACAAGTATGCCCCACTTTTTCATACCTACCTAGAACTCCACTCAGAAGCCTTTGTGGTAGGATATGAAAAAGAAGGCAAAATTTCAAATGCCTCCGGTGAGGTTTCATACACATTTGAGCGATCGAGAGAATCATTTGAGAAACTTACATTTCTTTGCAAAAATTCATAAAACCTCTGGATAGATGGTTAATTGATGAATGAATGATTGGTAATTCTGTTATAACCATTCTATCTTGTAACTGCCCAAGAACTTGGAAAAGTTATACGACCCACAGGGATCAAGAAAAAGGGTGGATAAAAATGCCAACGTATTTGAATTATGGAAGAATACTTTGTTATAGACATGGCACTTGTGAATTGTATCGGCATAGTAGCAACTCCTGATCAATAACCAAGTACTTAGCTATTTGCTAGGGACAAGCAAAGGTTCAGCTTTGGGGATTTGTTGGCGGTCACTAATGACAACATTCGACCGCCAATTATTATCCAAAATGGGAGAAATAAACATACTTTTGACACATGCATTTACTATTGACATAGTTCCACTTATATTGGAGAAAACATGTTTTGCAGGACACACATTCGAATACAAGTGGAAAATTAACAAAAACAAGCAAAATGCGCAAAGAAGAAAGCGTAAAGCAGAAGTACGCAAACGAAATACATGAAGAAGCCCACCTACACATCAAATCTGGGCCGAGCACTGATGTGGAAGGGGCCTAGGCCCACCCAGGAACTGACCACATGAAGGCGGTCGTGAGCTAGCCCCACCTGGGTGTGGCCGCACCACCTGGGCCCGGCTTCCACTGACTAATGCATGGCGGCATGCTATGGTGGTTCAACATTGTTTCCTAATTTTTCTACGCCAAACCGACCATGCTTCACTATATAAGAGGAGGAGCTCACCTACAACACACACCAACATTTGGAGCCTCTATCTCACTACTCATCTCCTGTACTCTTTTAGTTTTAGTAGTAGTATTGTGAGCAAGGCAAGAGCTACTTGGATTGCTTGTCTCCTTGTAAGAAAAGCAACACTTGGTATGAATAAATACTATGAAGAGTTCTTCCATAGTCTTGCTCTCATATCATTTATATAGTAGTGCATATGAACTAGAATATAGTTGTCATGTTATAATCATGATATATGAACTAGCATATAGTTTGTGTGTCATGATCTTAACATGTTCAACTTCATGCTTAATCATTCATATGATTTGTATGAATAGAAGTAGAGCTAGGGTTGGGGTGATGGTTCATCATTCCTTTGGGTTTGCCCATATTCTTGCTTGTCAATCCGTAGGGTCGAAGTCCTTAGGGGATATGGGTAGTTTCTTTGTATACGGGCGTGGTGCTCGGGTACATAGGAACCTTTCGAATATGACGGTATCCCATGGTTGAGTGGTAGGTGGTAGGTAGTGATAGCCCTGTCCGTCCCATGTAATCCCCCACATCCGGGTATTGTGTAGGAGTTTTAAAGTCTCTCATGCTTGCTGGCAGATCAGTGCTCGAAGATCTCCCTGTCCATCTCACACTTAGTTCTAACTCCTATGATGTAACTTGTATGATCATTAACTATTCTTTGAACGGCCATATTAGAACATGCGGGCTCCATGTAGGAACATTCTTTTATTATTTGTTTTCTTTTTATCCTTGAGGTTGGCCCAGATGTGTGTCCACTATCCTTAATATACCGTTTTTGCCCCTATCATGCACTATGGTCCACTATGCAAGTATGTAATCTTGTTCACGCTCATGCTAGACTCTTAATATCTTGCCCTCCTTTGAAAAAATATAAATAACGATACCCTGAATACTTTTGGGTGAAATGCTACAACAATAGATCCGTGTGCTTGCGGATATTCTCTGTAATCATTGAGAACTATCATAGTTGGTGTTTCTTGGCGGTGTTGCTAAGATTAACTCAATCTTAGTAATGGTGTTAAGAAATACCAATAGACATTTCTAACGCCATTGCCGGTGATGGGCTTAAAACCTTCTCACTTGGTGATTGCGCTAAGAAATGCCAACAGTGATGTACGCTGATGTTGGGCTAACTCGCGAGGCAGAGAAGAAGGATGCTGCGGTGTGTCCGGTCGTACATGAATGGACACATGAGATCATCAAAATCCTTCTCTAGAACATCTCTGGAAGTGACCAGACTCTGCGTTGATGGAGCGTCCGGTCATTTCCTCGGCGCATCAAGTCAGTGGATCAGGGGCACGTGAGCATGAGCAAACTATGTGAGCACCGACACATCCAATCGCCTTGAGCGGTGTGTCCAGTCTCATTTTAACTGCGTGGCTCAATGTGGTGACCGTTGGAGATGTGCGGCGCTCATTGAACGTGAGGGACGCGTGGCAGTGGATGTGCGACCAGACACTGGGGTCGTCTGCGTCCGGTCAATGTGACCGGCGCGTTCGGTCTCTTTGTGAAGGCAGGCAGTAGGGGCCTAATGGTTCTTTTCCCTTGGGCTTCCTATATTAGTCGTGTGGTCGGCTCTTGCTCACTCTCTTGGCCATTTATATTGATATAGTAACCTTATGAGCTTAGCCAAAGCCCTCCCACTCATCTCCATCATTGATTCATCATCTTTGTGAGATTGGGAGTGAATCCAAGTGCATTGCTTGAGTGATTGCATCTAAAGGCACTTGGTGATTGTGTTTCGCTGTGAGATTCACTTGTTTCTCTTGGTAGTTGCCGCCATCTAGATGACTTAGTGCAGTGAGGATTGTAGAGCGGAGGAAGGTAATTCTCTCTGGCTCCGATCGTGGTGATTGTGAGGGGTTCTTGACCTTTCCCCAGTGGAGAGCCAAAAGTTACTCTAGTGGATTGCTCATGGCTTGTGTGATTCTCATCTTGTGTTGGTTGTGCTGCATCCAATTGTGGGTTAGGCATGTGATGCCTATAAGCGCGTGAACCTCTAAGTGAGTGAATCGCCACAACAGGAACTAGCTTGTCGGCAAGCAAGTGAACCTCGGTGAAAAATATTGTGTCATCATTGTCTTCGAGGATTTCATTGGTATTCATTGTGATTGATTAATTGTCGCTTGCCACATCGGTATATCTTCACTACCTCACTCTTGTACTTACATTCCTAGTGTAGCTAAGCTCTTTAGTGTAATTAGTTTTGAGAGCTAGCTTGTGTCGTGTCTAGTGGTTAGTGAGACTCTTTAGTTAGTCTTTGAGAGCTTACTAACTTAGTCGTAGTGACATAGCCTCTTGTGTGTGAAATAGAGATCATAGCAACTAGAATTGTAGATAGGTGGCTTGCATGTTTTGTAGGCTAGCGCAACACTCACTTCGCCGTTTAATTGAGTAACCACTTGGCTTAAGTGTTGTTGTAGAAATTTTTATAGGCTATTCACCCCCTCTAGCCATTAGGACCTTTCACCTAGTGACAACATAAGACAGCATAACAACTACCATGGCAGCTGCTTGATTGGGCATCTGCTCATGGTTTTGGGCCGGATCCATCTACATGCATGAAGATTCAAGACAAACATAGTTCAATTGACCCTGGCTAGCCTCCACACGGATGTGTAATCAGTCAACAAGAATAGTACGCATGGCTACATGATTCAACATGCCTCCTAGTGCAATGGACATCATCATTGACCACAAGAACAGGTAACAAATAGCATGAAACCATACTGAAGTAAGAACAAACAAACAACTGCTCAGATAAGACACAAAGACAACACCTTGCACAAATTAAAATGAAACCCTAGCATCATCATGAACTGTACTCAAACCATACTGAAACAGGAACAAATATACTGAAACCCTAAATCCACAGTTCAAGCGAAACCCTTATTCCATCACATAAATGAATCTAATGGCAGCAACTGCTCAGATAAGCCACAAAGACATGAGCTTGTACAAATATACTGAAACCCTAGCATCATCCAAAGCAAATAGTATGGGGATTGGGGGTCGATTTCACGTCGAGGTGGTTGACGGAGGACACACCAAGCGCAAAAAGGAGAAGAAGAAGGCGAGGCGATGAAGAAGAAGCAGATCTTGATGGAGAGGAAGCAGATCCAGTACATAGCACCACCAAGTGCACCACCAAAATCGAGGAAGACTAAGGAAGACGACCACCGCCTCCTGAAGTCCTAGCAAGGAGGACGGTGCGGCGTCGCGTCCGAGCAGATCCGGGGTAGGGGAACGGAGAGGAAACCTGCAGGGGAAGAATACCGCCTCGCCTAACACCACACCTCAACATCACCGCTGGTCTCTCATGGGATTGGATGGAGAAGCAAGGGAGAAGAAGGAAGGTAGTTCGGTGCCGGAGGTGTCACATTAAAGGCGGTGGATTTCACTGGACATAGGAGCGTGGGTGGAGGTTTCACACTTTCTGCGCGAGCCGACCGCCCCACCCCAAATCGCCTCGAAATCACCCGCGAGGAGCCACGTGCGACCGATCCCTAGAAAAACAGAGGCGCGAGCATTTCCCTAGAGTCAGGCTGATAGCTACTTTGAGCAGCGTGCTAGCCGGGCTGGGAGGCGGCCCATGGACATCAAACACGCGAACTGCAGCTGGTGGCGCAGCCGGGCCATCGGGCCAGCATTCCAAACATGCCTCCAAGGGGCTAGACAGGGAGGGTGGGTGAACAGGTAGTGTTAGGCTACAATGGTAGGGGAAGAAGAATAGGGGAAGTTGATCTGGGCAGTGATGGAGCTCAATCTAGATCGGAAATAGGGGTAGGGAGGAACAACCATGGATTGTTGGGGAACATGGGAGTTGTGGGTGTGGGAATACTGAAAGGAGGAAAAGGATGCCAAAGTCGAGTGCTCAAGAGAGCCTCTACACGTTCGTGAGTGAGGAGGTAGCATGCAACCTTTTATTTATCACTACGTAAAAAATGATTTTTAGCAATGGTTTGATTTTTTTATAGGGGCGGCTGGTGATGGAGCTGCCCCTACAGTGGTGTGCTCGGGTGCCTAGACACTAGCCGCCCCTACAAATGGAACAGCAGGGGCGGCTGGTGATATGAGTCGCCCCTACAAATGGGGTCTGATTTATAGGGGCGGCTCAATCACCAGCCGCCCCTAGAAATGCTATTTGTAGGGACGGTTGGTGATTGAGCC
This sequence comes from Miscanthus floridulus, assembly GCF_019320115.1. Classification (NCBI taxonomy): domain Eukaryota; kingdom Viridiplantae; phylum Streptophyta; class Magnoliopsida; order Poales; family Poaceae; genus Miscanthus; species Miscanthus floridulus. The sequence goes on from NC_089588.1 coordinate 49,318,672, forward strand.
GCCCCTATAAATGGCCCCGTATTTATAGCTCCGATTTGTAGGGGTGGCTTAATCACCAGCCGCCCCTACAAATGCCCCCATATAAAATAGATGCAGCACCTTCTTTCTCCTCGGGTCACTCACTCCAACCTGTGAAAGAAAGGTCGAGAGGCCTTAGGCACCTCCCAAAAATTGCTCTACTAAGGGGGGAAGGTTTTGATCTCAAATCCTTTCGTGGAGAGGTTGTAGAAGGTAAGAAAATGCTATTCCATACTTTTTTTGAAGTTTTAATGGTTGGTTAGTGAGTAATTATAGTTTTGTTTTTCTCTCTCTTCTATGGTGCTTGAGCTACTTATGAAGCAAATTAGACCCAAGTTTTAAATGTAGTAGGGTAAATTATGGAGGGGAACAAGATCATACCCTTATTTGGTCCATGTTTCTTGATTTTAGTGAATAATTAGTTAGTTTTATGGACGTTTCATGTGCATGTGGATCTAGATCCAGGGTTTGGTTTTTTTATTAATTTTGTTTTTGTAAATTTATGTTTGATGAAATTGGACTAGGGTTTGTATGAAAGATATTGGGTAAAGTATAATTGTTGCTAATTGTTGTCTTTGAAATTGTTTATTGTAATCAATAAATATGTATTTTAATTATTTATGGATAAATGGCCCATTAATTAATTTTCCTCTACCATGGTGTGTTTGTATGCTTCATGTAATTATATTAGATTTATATTCATATATATCTGAAGTATATACAATTAGTCTCAAGTAATTATTACTTTGATTCATTTTTATATATATCTGAATAAGTAGTCCTTTAATGTTTGTTTTGCTGTTGTTGTAAAAGTATAGGAACTCTTGGATGTATGGTTCGTTAAGGTTCAAGGCAGGTTTCCATGAAGAGGTGGATAAATTTATTGAAGCCGCAAAGAAGCATGCAATGACATTGAAAGAGAATAAGGATACAATTATTTGCCTCTGTAAAGATTGCAAGAACCGTATGGCATGGACAGATGTGACTATCATCAGATCACATTTGATTATGCGAGGATTTGTTGAGGACTACACAGTGTGGATTCATCATGGTGAAACGATTATTGTTAACAACAAGGATGAGGAGGAATACAACGACGAAACCATAGAATCCCTGTCCCAATATTCAGTAGAGCTTGATGCACGAATGGATTTTGAGTTTGGTAATGAACAAGGTGGTGATGCTGGTGGTTGGGATGGTAACGACGAAGGTGGTACCAATAATGATGGTGGAGCACATGTCAGGGATGAAGATGATTTGGAGGACATGATTTGAGCCCTTGGACCAGAGATTTTACTAAATAGCCTGAAAGGTCTAGAAATTTTGGAAAGGGTGATAAAAGCATTGAAGGAGACTGTGTATGGTGTTGAAAAGGGCTCTTCAACACATTGGACATTGCTACATTTCATGCTTGAGCTGCTCATCCTAAAGGCTAAGTATGGTTGGTCAGACTGTAGTTTCAATAATCTATTGCATCTCTTGTCATGGGTGCTGCCACAACCAAACTCAGTTCCCGCCAACACATACCAAGCGAAGAAGGTCATAAGTCCATTGACAATGGGGGTTGAAAAAAATCCATGCATGCCCCAACCACTATATACTTTTTCGTGGTGAAACATTCAAGTCACTGGATAAATGTCCCCAGTGTGGGGCCAACCTGTACACGAACAATGACCTTTACGGTGGGGATGAACCCACCACGGGGAAAAAGAGGAATAAGAAGGGTACAAAAAATGTGGTACAAGAATCTCTGCCCCCAGAGGACACTCCATTAGGCAACGATGCAAAGCAGAGAAGAATTCCTGCCCTGGTAATGTGGTACCTACCAGTGACCGACCGCTTGAGATGTATCTTCCTAAACCCTAAAGAAGGCACACTCATGACATGGTGGGATGATGAGCGCAAGGTGGATGATGATAATATTGCGCACCCGGCTGATTGTAGTCAGTGGCAAAGGTTTGATGAGAAGCACAAAGAATTCAGTGATGACCCAAGGAATATACGGTTTGGCTTGAGCACCGATGGAATGAATCCCTTCAATGAGAGGATGAGCGACCACAGCACATGACCAGTGATCTTGACCATGTACAACATCCCAACATGGTTGTTCAAAAGAGAAAGTACCTTCTCTTCACTATTCTTATTTCTGGCCCTAAACAACCAGGCATTGATATAGATGTGTTCCTTGAGCCCTTGATGCAAGAAATGGAGAGGCTATGGAGTCATGAGGAGCAGATGTACGATGCGTTTTGAAACAAGGACTTCATATGTAGAGCAATAATATTTGTTACTACCAATTATTACCCCGCGCTATTTGCTTTGTCTAGACAGATCAAAGGGAAGACGGGATGCTTGGTTTGCTTGGATGGTACTACATGGGTGTACCTGGATGCATCCAAGAAGATAGTTTACCTAAGGAACCGATGCTTCTTAAAGACAAGTCAAAAGTACCGCAGCAAATTGTTCTTTAGATTTTATGACAATGCCCCAGAGATTGAACCCCCTCCGGAGAGACGTCATAACGGAGAACATGTGTACAGAATGGTGAAAAACATACGCGTCATCTATGGAAAGAAGAATCCAGATGGGACGAACAGAGATAGAAGCACACCTCCTGTCGAAGGTGTACCTTTCAAGAAACAATTAATCTTCTTTTAGTATCTACCTTATTGGATAGACTTGGAGGTCCCCCATGCCATTGATGCTATGCACATGCAGAAGAATGTCTTTGAGAGTCTCATTGCTACCTTGATGGACATAGGCAAGTCAAAGGATGGTCTGAAAGCATGGAAAGACATGGTGCAGCTAAACGTGATGCCACAGCTTCACCCGGTACCTGAGGCTAATGGAAAATACACTCTGCCCACGGCGTGCTTCAACCTAACACCAGATGAGAAGAGAGCTATATGCACTTTCCTGAGGGGGATCAAAGTCCCGACTAGGTTTTCAGCAAATGTGAAGAAGCTAGTGTCGATGAAGGACTTGTCAATAACACACTGTAAGGCTCATGATTGCCATGTGATGCTGACAGTGTTTCTACCTATTGCAATCAGGGCTTTAAAGCCAGAGTTCTTGAAAATGGCCATCACCCGCATGTGCTACTTCTTTTCAAAGATCTCACAGAAGACGATTGGCAAGGAAGAGCTGAGTGACCTACATGAATTTGTGGTGGAGACACAAAACCAACTGGAGATGTGTTTACCTCCACCTTTTTTTTTGATATAATGCCAAGTCTCATGATTCATATGGTTCATCAAATATAGGTGCTTGGCCCTTGCTACTTGCATGAAATGTGGTCCTATGAGCGATTCATGTCAGTTCTAAGTCGATACGTACATAATCGAGCATACCTAGAGGGCTCTATGATAGAGGGTTACAGTATTGAAGAAGTCGTCGAGTGCTGTCAAGAGTACCTAAAAGTATAGAAAGGGATTGATAAACCCGATTCTCATCACAAGGGTAGGCTGGCTGGGAAGGGCACCAGTGGTAGAAAAGCGTTCATCGACCATGATTACAAAGAGGTGAGTCGGGCGCATTATAGTGTCTTGTAGAGTATACAACTGATGCAACCGTATATTGATGAACACTTGGCTATCATTATGGCTGAGAGAAATGGCTATTCGGATAACTGGGTCATGAAACAATACAAGCAACGACTAACTACATGGTTGAAGGACCAAAACATACCGCCTAGAGAAACCATAGACTCTATTACCATCAGTAGGTTGGTGGAGGGGCCATCAAGACAAGTGACATCTTGGAATGCTTATGACATCAATGGGTATACGTACTATACCCATGCAAAGGATAGTAAATATGTGAATCAAAACAGCGACGTTCGAATAGAGGCTCTCGATGGATTAGGGCAAAAGATCCAATACTTTGGCATCATTGAAGAGATATGAGAACTTGACTATGGAAGGGATATAACGGTGGCCCTGTTTCGATGCCGCTGGATCAAACAACACCAACTGAACGAGATTGGATTGAGAGTCCTAGACCTCAAGAATCTAGGCTACCAAGATGACCCTTGGGTGCTCGCTTCACGTGTCGTACAAGTTTTCTATATGTCTGACCCACAAAGTAACCTCCCCCCGAAGAAGAAGACAAAGCACGTGGTTGCCTCCGGGAAACAACACATGAGTGGAGTTGATGATGTGGATGATGTTGAAGCTTACAATAACTACAATGAGATACCATTATTCACAAACTTTCCTAAGAAGATCAGTGTTGTGGAAAAGAACCTCCCCAAAGACAATGTCATGGGAACAAAAAGGTGTCAAGGGGAAAGTCGTTACAGCGGGCTAGCTAGTTGTTGAACGTGGAGTGTTTGTGTAAGTGTGTTTGTAAGACTTCATTTATGCATGCGTGTGAGACTATATATTTATGTATGTGTGTAAGACTACATATTTTTGTATATGTGTGAGACTACATTTTATGTATGTGTGTGAGACTACCCTTTGCAACATCCAGATGACTCTATTTGAATATCCACTCTATTACTACTAAAACTTTATGAAATCACTTAACACTTTATGAAATGAAGAAATGACCAAAATAAAAGTATATTTTGATGAGTTATACAACTCTTATATTCATCACCTTTACAGCTGAAATCATTTAGTGTTTGAAAATCAGGTTTGAAGCTGTCATTTTCTAAAATTTAAAATTTGAATTATTCAAAATTAGTGACAAAGATAGATGACTAGACTGAAATGATAGAGCATGATTTTAGAAATTTTTAGGGAAAAAACCATCACATTTGGAGTTAGTACGAGGGAGAAAAAAACTAGTTACAAGTTTCATCTATAGATTAAAAAGAGAAATCACACTTGTTCATCATTAATCATCATGAACAGTTGTGATTTTTCTTTTTAATCTCTGGGTAAAATTTATAACTAGTCTTTCTCCCTCATACTAACTCCAAATGTGATGATTTTTTTCCTAAAATTTTCTAAAATCTTGCCCTATCAAGTTAGTGTGTTGATTTGGTCATTCTTTTCATTTGACAAAGTTTGAGCACTTCAAATTTTTAAATTTAAAAAAATGACAATTTCAAACGAGATTTTCAACCATTAAATGATTTCTACTGAAAAAGTGATGAATACCAAAGTTGTATAACTCATCAAGATCTACAACTTTTATTTTGATCATTTCTTCATCTGACAAAGTGATAGCAAACATTGTTCACAAATCAACATGTCTCTCGTATAGTTCATGAAACTATGAGTCATATGTGAATTTATGAACAATGTTTACTAATACTTTGTCACATGAAGAAGTGACCAAAATAAAAGTTGTAGACAGTGAGGAGTTCAACAACTTTTATGTTCATGACTTTTATTGTTGAAATCATTTATGGTTTTAAAATCTTGTTTGAAGTTGCCATTTAGTGCAATTCAAAATTTTGACTATTCAAATTTGGTCAAATAAAAATATGATCAAAATAAAAGTTGTACATATTGATGAGTTCTACAACTTTGGTATTCATGAGTTTTTCATCTTAAATCATTTACTCTTTCAAAATATTGTTTCAAGTTAAAATTATTTAAATTTTAAAATTTGAATCATTCAAACAAAGTCACATGACAAGATGACCAAAATAAAAGTTGTACATGTCGATGAGTTATACAACTTTTATGTTTACAACATTTTCATTTTATTTCATTTAATGTCATAAAATTGTAGTCGAAGTTTTAAAATTCAAATTTTTAATTTTTGTTTTTTTGTTTTCTATATTGTTTTGACTACAATTGTTTATATATATATATATTTCTTCATATATAGAATAATACAAAATATTATATTTGTGCATATACATAATTTTTTATATTACTTTGTGTTTTTATGATATAAAAAATATAGAATTTCTAATTTAAAAAATAGAAAGTATTTGTAGGGGCGGTTGGATCAGGAACCGCCCCCTAGAAATGCATTTGTAGGGGCGGTTGGATCAGGAACCGCCTCTAGAAATGCATTTGTAGGGGCGGCTGGATCAGAAACCGCCCCTACAAATAGTCCCAAGTATAAATAGGAGGGCACACAGGAGTCAGACTATCTGGGCGCTGTCTTCTTCCTCCGACGCCGTCAGGCTACCCCATGCGCCTAGGGTTTCCGCCGCTGGCCACGCCGCTAGTCCCGCGCCCACGCTTGCCCACACCCAGCCCACGGCATCCCACACCTAGCCCTCGGCGCTGGCCCCCCGCGCCTAGGGTTTCCGCCGCCGGCCACGCCACTGGTCCCGCGCCCGCACGAGTTTCCGCCGCCGGCCACGCTGCCGGTCCCACGCCCGCCCACACCCGGCCCCCGGCGTCCCACACCCGGCCCCCGACGCCCGCCCCCACGCACCTAGGGTTTCCGCCGCTGGTCCTGTGCCTGCACCCGGCCCTCGGCCCCCGATGTCCCGCCCCCGCACGCCGATGACCAGGCCCCCGACGCCCCGCGCTCGGCTCCCGGCATCCTGCCCCCGCACGCCGATGACCAGGCTTCCTACATAGTGGCCAAGTCAGTGATCTCCCGCTCTCTCTCTCCCTGTGCCTCTCCTTCTCTGATTTATGCTAGTTAGCAACTTAGCATGATTGCTTATCTAGTGAAAATGGACCAGTCTTTTCTCTTTTGACATTGAACAGTAGCTGACTAGCTTGCGTTTGATTGGAATGTTGAAGAATTAATTTGTTTGCTAATTTCTACTTCTCAGGCTCTATGAGGCATTGAGTATGTTGACCTTTAGATGTGGTTAAGTAAAGTTGGCTTCTACAAGTTATTGTTAGTAGTCCACATAATTAGTATTTGAACAGCATGAGCTTTTGTAGTTAAGGTCAAGTACTTAAGTAGTTAAGGTCAAGTAACTTAAGCTGTGTGTGGCAGTATGCAGATGCTTCATCTAGGATGTGTATGTAAGTTAGAAGTTAGAGTTGGTGAAGCTCCTTTTCCATCCCACGGAGAAACTGGTTTCATAAAATTAGAGCCCAAATGGACCCACGTGCCTAGAAATAGGAAAATAGAACTTGCATAGGTTGATAGGAATTGAGAGCGGTACTCATGAGTCTTGACCACACACATAATCTTATTTTGTTTCCGTAGGAGGTTATGGATCCCAGTTGACACTTGTGCTTTTAGTAGTTTTAAGTTTGTGTGCTACTTCAGATAGTAATTCACTGTAGAGCTGGTTGGTTGTGAGATTTTGAAACCTTGGAAGAAGGGAATTGATTTTTGTTTCATTCAATTTGGTTGCTTTGAGATGTGATTGGTTTGTTCTGTTTTGACATATTTGAACGCTTCCTCTTTTTTCTTAATCCTTTCACTATTGTCACTGCTTGAGAAATCAGATGTTGTATATCCTTGTCTCATGGTAGATGTCTATTGCTACCTCTAGATTTAGAAGATCCACAGTATAGCCATGACCTCTGGGTAATTATCTTAGCTTGAGGAGGTAAATGGATGATAAGTGACAAGTTCAAGAATACCCAGTGATTTGCTGGTTCCTGGAAGTGGACCATCCACTGACATTCTTATTTCTAGCCATAGTTGTCATGCTCACTGTTCTATTTCAGCTGATTGTGTATTTATGATGATCTTTGTATGCTATGGTCCTATAAATCTTAGAAGAAGCAACCAAAACAAACAAATAAACAAAAATGAAGTTGTTCATGGAGCCAAAAAAATGCTCCACAATGGCAGAGCTATTTAATTGGCAAAGTAAATTTGTTTAGTTTACATTGGAGGTACTAGGGTCTTATTTGGATGTTTCATGATTCTCCATGCATATAATAAGCACCCTAATATCACACGCTGAATCTAGCTCCGTGTCTGTGCGTCCATTTTTTTAGGGAAGTATGTGTCCATTTGGCTGACACTTGGTCGTCATAGGCCAAACGATTACATCACAGCAGCAGGGCCAGGGCCCATGGCGGACCTAGGCCCATGCAAGCCAAGCCCACGCGGTTGTGACACGCTCCTGGTCCTACCGGCACCGGCTAGCTGCTGCAGGTGCAGGAGCAGGCAGCGCCAGGCTCCAACTGCCCGCTCCTGGCTTTGGCGTGCACCCTCCCCCCCTCTTGCCAAATAAATATCTCCCCTCCTCAGCTCCGCCCACCTGTCTAGAGCCCTGTCTGTCTATATAATTTACCGCCGGGCAGACATCATGAATCTGGACTTCATGTATTGCAATTGTTTGGATAATTTTTCTTTCCATGTGAAAATAACTTCTCTGCTAGCTTGTCATGCAATACACAGGCCAGCTCCTGCCTCATTCCTTGATTATCATGTTGTGTCCTACCTTAAAATTTGTGCTGTCAGCCTTAAAGCATGCACCGATCTGATGACAATTATGTTTGTATGCATCTTGATCTTTCTTGCTAAGTTTAGCAATTGTTTAGATAATTTTTCTTTCCTTGTGAAATTGTCTTCTCTGCTAGCTTGTCATGCAATACTAGGGCATAGGCATGCATTACAAAACATGCTGTGCAAAGTATGATGCCACCTACTACCACTGTTAGGGGCCAACAAGAAATCCTTGTTTGATAAGACTGTTGCTTCATTATTCACTATTTTCTTGTTAGTGTCTTATGTTAATATTTAATCTTGTTGTTAGATATGCCTTTTTTATTGAAAAATTCTAGTCTTGGTGGAGGTCATGCTTTCGTAATACAAACTGTTGCTTGCTTCATTATACTATGTTATCCACAGTAGTTCCTTGTTGCTCAAAAAAGAGGTGTACTGTTCTACAGTTAAAACTTAAAACTATTGCACCAACAGCTGGTGCTCTGTGAAACCTGAGGTAGGCCATAGCCATGAACCAAATAGGTTAAGTGCACTGGCTATCTAAGCTACTTTTTTTGGCAATAGCTATGCTGCTACTTTTTTTGACTGATGCCATGGGATGGAATGGATCTTTTTTCAGTTAAGTTATCATTCTCTCTTCTCTCACCTCTCTTCTCCTCTCTTCTATCTTCTCCTCTCTTCTCTCTTCTCTCACCTCTCTTCTCCTCTCTTCTATCTTCTCCTCTCTCCTCTCTTCTCTACTCTACTACTTTCTACTTACTACTACTACTTGCTACTTCTAGCTACTAACTATTGGCTGCTGTTGCTTTTTTTGCCAAATCTCCCAGGACTCGCCCAAGACTTGTTGTCCTGTCTTTTGCCATCAGCTGCTGCACTATGTTTGTTAAGCAGCTATTGCATTTTTTGCCAAATCTCCCCTCTCCTCTCCTCTCCTCTTCTTTGTTTTGCCGATGATGAAATTGTCCAAGTCCATACATTATATGGAATATGAGCTGATGATCAAGAACTTGTGAGGAACTTGGCATCATTAGCAGTCGGCCCTACATTACCTTCTCCTCTCTTCTCTATTATGATGCCTTGGTGCTCTAACTTCATGATCAAATGATGATTGACATGTTTCTAAGGCCTCTACTACTGCTACTACTAGTTTTTTTGATATATTGTTGTTTTATAGGACTTTTTTTGACATGTTTCTAAAGCACACTTTCTTGCATCTATTAGAACAAAGCGTGAAATAATGTAGCGGACACCGGACAGTGCAGCCCGATGCCTCGAGCCTGATGAGCAGCCAACCCTTGAGGAGCAAGCACTAGAAGACCAGCTTACTTAGGAACAATTCAATAACGAGGTAGAAAAGGATCTAGAAGTGATGCTTACTTAGGAGCAGTGTGACGAGGAGGAAGGACCCGAAGGAGAGGCTGCTGAAGGCGAAGAAGAAGAGGATGATGATGATGATGACTCAGAAGAGGGATATGAAAGTCCCGAGGATCCTTTCCCACATGAAGCTAGAAGGAGGCCAATGGAGGAAGATTTAGACAAGGATTTTGACCCAAACGAGGAGGTAGAGAAAAAGCCTTAGCTTGTAAATTTTGCTAAAGTTTTGGCTGTGTTACCTCTGCTAACACTTTGACCTATCGTATATACAGGTCCCTCCTGAAACTCAGAAAAGACAACGTTGATGTCCATGACATCTCGCTAGACAAGACGGAGTAGAGGAAAGGAGAGCAGAGGCAACAGCCATAGAGACAGATCATAATGCCTCTGCTCCACAAACTCAAGACACAACCACGACTACCAAGCCTAAGAGGAAACAAGGGGATAGAAAAGGAAATCTATATCCAGATAAGGCATACTATGTGATAACAGAGGTTGGGCCAGCATGGGAGATCCTTGAGTCGAAGGAATTAAGAGGAAAATTCTATAATGCGATCAGGGCCCTAGTAAGAGGTAAATTGAACCCAACAATCCCTAACTAGAAAGAGGTACCAGAGAACACAAAGAATGCACTATGGGATAGGCAGCTGAAGGTCAATTTTAGATTTCTAGAGGGTAAGCACAAATTGGTAAAAAAATGCTATTAGGATGATGGGAGAGTCATTCCGACGTTGGAGGTCGGAGCTCAACACGAAGTATATCCAAAAGGGGTTAACTCCCTTCAACGAGTTCGGCAAAATAACTCCTAGTCAATGGAAGGAGCTCGTGGCTCAAAAGACTTCACCGGAGGCATTGGAGCTCAGTGCCCATAACACCGAGCTGGCGAAGAGGAACAAACACCACCATCACCTAGGCCCCGGTGGCTACTATGCCAAGGAAGAGCAGTTTAAGAAGATGGACGAAGAGGCCGTAGCTACTGGGAATATCGATGTGATGAATTTGAAGGTACGCTCAAGGAACTAGATATATGCGAGGAGTACAGAATCATCCGGCAGTAATCTTAAGTTTGATAAGCCAGAGACCCAAGAGGTGGTATCAAGGATACTGAAATATGCTGAAGATAAGGAGAAGGGCTCATTCAATCCTTCCAGAGAGAGGGACGAGCTTAGCATTGGCTTGGGAAACAAAGAGCACACAGGCTGCACCAGGGGGCTAGGGAAAAGGATGACCTAGAAGCAAGGATTCGATGAGGACAGGCACATATACAAGAAACATGGCCGAGATCGGGAGACTAGTCTTGAGCTCCAAGTGAAGGCTCTAGTTGTGAAGGCGCTGGAGGTGTAAGGACTGTCTACGGAGCCACGGATATTAGTGATGCTGCTGGAAGAACTAGCATTATTTGGTAGCCCTCCGAGAGTTCCTAGCAGCCAAGGTTCCACTGCAACCACAACCCCAGTCGATCGCAAATAGGAACCAACTAGTTGCACCTTGGAGTTTCTCAACAGTCAGCAGAACACTGTGATGGAGGTGGCAATGGGTGTGACACATCCTCTGTGGTAGAACCTCCTAAATTATAGGGCCCACATGCACCTGTCACTGTCCAATGACCTCTGATGACTGTGCATATGTTCCCGATAACTTAAGAAGACTATAGGGTGTCCACGGGAACCCCGAATCATCCATGATTTACGAATAGGATCCCATTATAGAGTCATTGCAGTATTACAACATTTATTCAAATATCTACATCAGAGTAAAATAGCGGAAGTCTTACAATAACTTAGTTTACAAACCAGTTGTTTCAAACCTTACAAACTAAGTTCGATAATTATTACAAACCATAGTAGTGGAGTGGCATTAGTAACATAATACAAACACACAATATAAGTACCCTGCCCAAGGGTCGCATAGTTACTTATCATCATTGATTTGAACAAGAGTCATGCAGCATGGTCCAAAGCAGACCTGCTCATGAGGCTCACCTGCAACAAGGGTCAATGAACCTTGAGTACAAAAGTACTCAACAAGACTTAACCGAAATAAAAACTAATAAGACTCAGGAATGCAGGCTCAGGGATTCAAGGTATGGCTTTAGTAATAAACAAAGTTCTTTTGCATAAAAGCTTTCTAACAAGATTCTTTTATTCAACATGTAAATCTGTCTCAAAATCATATATGAATCTGCCATGATCCGTAATGAGATCATGAACTTCATATCAAACCCTTTCTCAAAACTTCCTCAAGTTTTAGTTATTAACTACGATGATGAACAGTGAGTTGAGTCTCCATAACCGAGGAGTAACGATGATTCAAACTGATTATAACCCAGCTGGGGATTCCCAACCACACGACATATGTGATATAAATTTGTAAAACACAAGGTAGGTTTAAATGCATCTAGGGCTTGCCTTGGCTGACGGAAAGGTTAGGTTCCAAAGACGTTCCACAATTATCAAACCTGATCTCAACAGACAGATTAACCTCCTCAACTTGATTGACTACCATGTGCTCACTTTCGTTCACTACACATAGTAACAATGCCATGTTTATTATGATGCGTGATATGAAACATGATGCTTGACGATGGATGCAAAATTAACAACTTGAATACAACTTTCCTTCGCGGTACAGTTACAAGCCAACAACTACTTAAACCATTTCGTAAATTCACACACATACTTTAAGTACCAAGGATCATCTAATACTAAAAACCCAAGGTCATCACTCAATCCAAAAATTCAACAAAAACCTAAATAATTAAGGTTTACTATTTGCTTTTATGAATTAAATATTTAATTAAAAGATATGAAATAAATCAATTTTCTCCAAATGAGCTCAAAATTTTTATGATGGCTAATCACATGATAACTAAGTGACAAAACAATTTTCATATTTTTTGGATAAATAATAAAGCCTAGAAAACTCATGGAAGCTCATTTATTAATTAATTAGAGCAATTTTTATCACATTCAAAATGTACTGAAAATTAATATTTAATATTTTTCCTAAATAGTTTACATCACAGAGAGGCCACACAAAACTTTTCATAAATTTTGGAGCTCTAATTAATTCTATACAAAAATAACAAATCACAACACTATTCATTCAATTCAGCAAAATAGAAAAATCCATTTTCAAACACAGAGTCACTGACAAGGGGACCCCACCTGTCAGCTTCTACCTCCCGCGTTCAACAGCGACGACCGTGGTTTGACCGCTGGTAACTTGCCACCGGTGAGGTCTCCGGCCATGGCCAATGCACTACCATGTTCCCCACATCACAGCATGTCGATTGGTGGCACTAACGAGACTAATCACGGCGAGGTTCGAGCTTGACGCCGGCCATGGAGGCCATGACGGCGCGGCTGCGCTACGCCAGTGAAACAAGGCCGGTAGCGGTTAATTGAAAGGTCTAGGAAGCACCAGGAGCTCACCCCAAACATGTTGGAGTCGATGGCTGTGGGGGTATTAACCCCTATACCCTTACGGCTAAGCTTGGGCTGGCCCGGATCGATGGGTTCAGTCCACTCGAAAGATGACGTGCGGCCCAGTTAACCTGATCGGAGTCCCGCACAAGGAGTCAAGACGGATTTGGCGATCAAGCAGGATCCTGGTCGGTTAGAATAGGAATCCTTATCCGGCCACATATGGCAATTGTAACTGACTAGGATTAGTTTCTAGATCTATAACCCTGCTCCCCGGACTATATAAGGCGGGCAGGGGACCCCTCTAAAAAACATCTCTCATTGACATACAGCAATACAAATCAGACGCAGGACGTAGGTATTACGCCTTATTGGCGGCCGAACCTGGATAAAACCTCGTGTCTGTCTTGCGTCACCGTCTTGTTTGGGGCTTGCGCATCTGTCTGCCGATAATCTACTACCTTGGGCATACCCCTAGGTAGACTGCCGACCATATTTCGTCGACAGTGGCGCGCCAGGTAGGGGGTGTGCGCTTGATCCATGGCGAGCCAGATGGACCTCAAATCAACAACGCGTTCTCGTCGTCAATCTCGTGGAGATCCATCCCGGTCCACGACGACGATTCATCGCTGCTACAGCAGCCCCTGCGACAGCAGATCCGATCTCGGAACCACCTCTGAGGTTGTTTTCACCAACGACTCACCGCCGCTGCTCTCGTCAGCCCTCGTCGACGACTAGCCGCCGCTGCTCTGGTTGGCCCTCGTCGACAACTCGCCGCCGATGCTCTCGTCGGCCCTCGTCGACAACTCGCCGCCGATGCTCTCGTCAGCCCTCGTCGACGACTAGCCGCCGCTGCTCTGGTTGGCCCTCGTCGACAACTCGCCGCCGATGCTCTCGTCGGCCCTCGTCGACAACTCGCCACTGATGCTCTCGTCGGCCCTCGTCGACAACTCGCCGCCGATGCTCTTGTCAGCCCTCATCGATGACTAGCCGCCGCTGCTCTGGTTGGCCCTCGTCGATGACTCGCCGTTGCTGCTCTCATCAGCCTTCACCGACGTCCCTCGCCGTCGACTCGTCGTCACCGCTCGGCGGCCTTCGCCGATATCCCTCGCCGACCACTCGCCGTCGCTGCCCTCATCAGCCTTCGCCGACGTCCCTCGCCGTCGACTCATCATCACCGCTCGGCGGCCTTCGCTGACATCGTTCGCCGACGTCCCTCGCCGTCGACTCGTCGTCACCGCTCGGCGGCCTTCGCCGATATCCTTCGCCGACGTCCCTCGCCGTCGATTCATCATCACCGCTCGACGGCCTTCGCCGATGTCCCTCAACGTCGACTCGTCGTCACCGCTCGATGGCCTCCGCTGAGCTCTGACCACCTCGACCACCAGACCACGTCGACCATGTCCCGAGCAGCTCCGCCGAGCTCCGACCACGTCGACCACCAGACCACGTCGAAAACATCCCGAGCGGCTCCGCCGAGCTTCGACCACCAGACCACGTCGCAATGATGATCGCCGCGAAGAACGGCGCTACGACAATCGCGACCACAGTCATGACGATAGGTCGAAAAGCTTCAGGACCGGACGACTTCATCACCACCGACCAGATTTCTATCCAAAGATAAGTACACTTCTAATATTTATATTCAATATAATTTTCATTACGACGTTTCTCCACAACGTCCTCGTCATGATTATTCTTCAAATAACGTTTGTCCATGTATACCATCTTAAATATAACATACATCTATACTTAATGCACATCATCGACCAGTCATGTTGACGCTCGATGCCTCCAGAGACGGCCCTGTCTCCGGCTCCTCCCTACACGTGCATGAGCGTCTGCCCTCTGCGTTATGGGTGGTCGGCAGCGGTTCCTTAGCGATGCTTTGTTCTTCCTACACGTGCACGGGCTCCGCGCCCCGCGTTATGGTTCACGGGCTAGCTAGGGCTGGAGACTCAGCTACATACTAACTGGTCGAGCGGTTTATATTAAGTATAAACACAAACTTCATATTAACACTGATGTTCACAAAGCACCAACTGCTTTATCACATCATGCTCATTTGCAAATGACTGCTGATCGTATTTTCTTCACCGCTGATTTTTTCTCCATAATTTATTATTTTGTACATCATGTACTACCATTCTACGTATTTATCTACAGGAATTTTGAGCTATGCTCGGGGACTTCGTCGCTCGCCTCTCGACCTACGCTCGGGGACTGCCTCGATCACTCTCCGACCACGGCTCGGGGACTTCGTCGCTCGCTCCTCGACCTACGCTCGGGGACTGCCTCGATCACTCTCCGACCACGGCTCGGGGACTTCGTCGCTCGCTCCTCGACCTGTGCTTGGGGACTGCCTCGATCACTCTCCGACCACGGCTCGGGGACTTCGTCGCTCGCTCCTCGACCTGTGCTCGGGGACTGCCTCGACCGCTCTCCGACCACGGCTCGGGGACTTCGTCGCTCGCTCCTCGACCTATGCTCAGGGACTGCCTCGACCGCTCTCTGACCACGGCTCGAGGACTTCGTCGCTCATCCTCGACCTGTGCTCGGGGACTGCCTCGACCACTCTCCGACCACGGCTCGGGGACTTTGCGTCTTGACTACATGTGACTGGCAACTCGCATACAGTTGGGATATTTTTTCTCACTTGGACCTTGCTACAAGGCTCATACCTCGCCTTCCAGCAAGCTCGGGGACTACATCGGTACGATGCACCTGCCGGTGCATCTCGTATCGCCTGTACGACGATTGGGTTCTCAACTTAACTGGGAATTCTTTTTAGACCCTAGCACCACGTGCCTACGTCACCTACTACCAGGCTCGGGGACTAAGTGGGCACACTTCACCTTGCGGTGAATGTGCTTGTTTTTCGACCACTACGCCTTTGATGATCAAAGATGCTACGCTTCAAGACACACTTACATTTCTTTTCAGAAATACAAGTGGGCACACTTCTTAGGACGGAAATCTTTTTCTTTTTTCTTAAGAGCACCATACATTCTTCGGACAACCTACTTCTCCGATGATGACGGTGGTCGGAGGCGTCAAGAATTCAAGCCTCGCTTGTCGGAGAAGGTTAAAATGGCGTGTCGTAGCATAATACATGATGCTCGGGGACTAGCTGTGGGGGTATTAACCCCTATACCCTTACGGCTAAGCTTGGGCTGGCCCGGATCGATGGGTTCAGTCCACTCGAAAGATGACGTGCGGCCCAGTTAACCTAATCGGAGTCCCGCACAAGGAGTCAAGACGGATTTGGCGATCAAGCAGGATCCTGGTCGGTTAGAATAGGAATCCTTATCCGGCCACATATGGCAATTGTAACTGACTAGGATTAGTTTCTAGATCTATAACCCTGCTCCCCGGACTATATAAGGCGGGCAGGGGACCCCTCTAAAAACATCTCTCATTGACATACAGCAATACAAATCAGACGCAGGACGTAGGTATTACGCCTTATTGGCGGCCGAACCTGGATAAAACCTCGTGTCTGTCTTGCGTCACCGTCTTGTTTGGGGCTTGCGCATCTGTCTGCCGATAATCTACTACCTTGGGCATACCCCTAGGTAGACTGCCGACCATATTTCGTCGACAATGGCCGAGCCGGAGGAGCAGCAGAAAGGCGGGTCGGCGAACAGAGCAGACACGGTGGAGCAGGCTGTCGTCGATGGCTATGTTCCAGTGGCTGTTGTGGACGAAACAATCAAGCAACGAGGCACAAAGCACCACGGAAACATGGAGAAAATGGAACAACACATCACAAGGATAGAGGCTCACCACGGAGCTCCGGCCATGGTGGAGCGGGATCACTAGTGATGCTACCGGCCGCAAGGAAGAAAGGCACCGAGTGACGTTTCTCGGTGAAGTCAAGCTACAAGGGTAGGTCAGCTGGTTGCGCAAGGAGCAAGTGGAGCTATGACGGCTTTGCTACAACTAGAATGGCGCTATGGCGACGGCGCGAGCTCGACGAAGCTATGGCGGCGGCGTCGGGAAAAACAGAGGAGAGGAAAAGAGAAGAACGACGACGGCACAAGCTTTGTAGAGCGGCCAGGAAGCGAGGAGATGACACGCAGCAGCTTGCTCATGCCAGCGCAAAGTCAGAGAAGGCCACGGGCGCGCCTGGAACGTCGAAGAAGGTCGCCGACGATGACAGTTGC
Source organism: Miscanthus floridulus (assembly GCF_019320115.1). Taxonomy (NCBI): domain Eukaryota; kingdom Viridiplantae; phylum Streptophyta; class Magnoliopsida; order Poales; family Poaceae; genus Miscanthus; species Miscanthus floridulus. Next base: position 49,335,938 of record NC_089588.1, read on the forward strand.
CCACTGGTACTGTTCCAACTAATTACCGAATTGCCACTCGTCTAATTTCTTCAAATTACCCCCAAATTTGTATAGTAACTCAAAAATCTCCAAAAATAAAAGTTGTTCCAAATTCAAAGTTCTACAACTTTGCTTTAATAACCATACTCTAATTCGATCTACATTTTGAAATGCAAGTTTGAATTCAAAAGGGGACACTTTAAGTACATTTCGCCTTTTCAAATTACTTCAAATTTTATATAACAACTTTGAAAATTCCAAAAACAAACTTTGTACAACTTGACAAGCTCTACACTTTTGCTTTTAGGCTCAACCCCAAAATGTGCTTAGATTTTGAATTGGGTTTTCAGGGTAGAATTAAATACTAAAAAACAGCGTTTTTGGAAATTCCAAAGCAATACAAAGATTTTGAACTTGATTCAAACCATACAAGTCAACACATATACATAAAAGTAAACTTGTTTTAGTGTATGCATAACAAAGTTTTCACTAAGACCAAATGATTAGCAATGCATATGATGACATGACCTATTTTAGTATTTAAACACCCGAGGTGTTACAATCCTTCCCCCTAAAAGAAATCTCGTCCCGAGATTTAAAGTCCAAGGGTAAGTAATGGAAAAGGAAATGTGTCAATCCAAAAACATTCCAAACTTAGCCATAAAATAGCTCAGGTTCTTTTACAAAACATAGTTCGTAACAACAGAGCACAACTACCATTATTCTATATTGACGCAAGAAATTCTAGAAACTGTTCTAGCAAGTAATCTTCGGATTCCCAAGTAGCTTCTTCTTCGGAATGTTGATTCCATTGTATCTTGTAGAATTTGATTGTTCTCCTTCGTGTGACACGGTCTTTCTGATCTAGAACTCGGATAGGATATGCAGAATAGGTCAAATCAGGTTCAAGTTCCACTCCTTCAACCTCAACATTCTGCTCAGGCACACGGAGACACTTCTTTAATTGAGAAACATGGAACACATCATGCACAGCTGAGAGATGATCTGGTAACTTCAAGCGATATGCCACCTTTCCATACCTTTCCAATATTTGAAATGGTCCAATATAACAAGGTGCCAACTTGCCTTTAACACCAAAATGGGTAACTCCCTTCATTGGTGATACCTTCAGATATACAAAATCTCCCTTGTTAAACACCAATGGCCTACGTCGTCTATCTGCATAACTCTTTTGTCAGGACTGAGCTATCTTCAAATTACTTTGTATCTGCCTAACCTTCTCTTTTGTTTCTTTCACTAGGTCAACTCCAAAGAACCATCTTTCCTCGGGTTTAGACCAATTTAGTGATGTTCTGCATCTACGACCATAAAGTGCTTCAAACAGAGCCATTCTAATGCTCTCTCGATAACTATTATTGTATGAAAATTCAGCCAAAGGCAAACATTCATCCCACTTATTGGAATAGTTAAGGACACAACACCTTAACAAATCTTCAAGTACTTGATTTACTATTTCAGTCTGACCATTAGTCTGTGGATGATAAGTTGTACTATACAGAAGTTTGGTACCAATGAAGCATGCAATTGTTTCCAAAAGTTGGAGACAAACTGTGTACCACTATCCAACACAATGGTCTTTGGTATACCGTGTAAGCTCATGATTCTTGCTAAATACATCTTGGCATATTGGATAGTAGGATATATACTCTTGACTGGAAGAAAATGAGCTGACTTAGTTAATCAATCTACAATAACCCATATTGAGTCAAAACCCTTAGATGTCTTGGGTAGACCGACGATAAAATCCATACTAATATCCTCCCACTTCCAAGCTAGAATAGGCAATGGTTGTAGCTCTCCAGCGGACCTCAAATGCATAGCTTTTACCGTTTGACAAGTATCACACTTGACTATATACCGAGCAATCTCTATCTTCATTTTGGTCCACCAAAATCTCTCTTTCAAGTCATGGTATATTTTATTACTTCCCGGATGAATAGATAACTTGGTTGTATGTGCCTCTTCCAGAATTGACTGTCGCAACTTAGGAACCTTTGGTAGCACTAGGCGATCCTTGAACCATAACACATCTGCATCATCTATCCCGAAGCATGTTGCTTTTCCCTTCCTGACTCTTTCTTTGATATGGGCTATACCCTTGTTTTCTTTTTGAGCGGCAATAATTTGGTCTCAAATAGTTGATTCAACAGTTAAATTGGTCAAACTACCTTATTGAATTACCTCTATTTTCAACTTCTCCATCTCTTGACATAAAGTCAGATCTATTGTTTTTACTGTCAGGCAATTGCAATGACTCTTACGACTGAGGGTATCTGCAACCACATTTGCCTTACCAGGATGGTAATGCACCTCCAAGTCATAATCTTTAATCAATTCCAACCATCTTCTTTGCCGCATATTCAATTCTGATTGAGTAAAGATATACTTTAAACTCTTGTGATCTGTATAAATATGTCAAGTATTACCAAGCAGGTAATGCTGCCAAATCTTCAAAGCATGGACAACTGCTGCTAACTCCAGATCATGAGTTGGATAATGTTCTTCATGTTGCTTAAGTTGTCTGGAAGCATAGGCAATGACTTGGCCTTCCCGCATCAATACACATCCAATACCAATACCCGAAGCATCACAATAAACATCAAACGACTTCTCGATATCTGGCTGTGCTAATACTGGTGCAGTGGTTAACAATCTTTTCAAAGTTTGGAAAGCTTCTTCACAATCAAATGACCAGACAAACTTGGCTTGGTTCTTCAACAACCCCGTGATGGACTTGGATATTCTAGAGAAATCTATAATAAACCAACAGTAATAACCCGCCATTCCTAGAAAACTCGAACTTGATGAATAGTAGTTGGTGCTTTCCAATCTAGTACATCCTTAACTTTGCTTGGATCCACAGCAACTCCTTCAGCTGACAACACATGTCCTAAAAATTGTACTTCCTTTAGCCAAAAGTCACACTTACTGAACTTGGCATACAACTGATGTTCTCTTAAGCGTGTCAGAACAATTCTGAGATGTTCTGCATGTTCTTTCTTGTTCTTGGAATATACTAAGATGTCATCAATAAACACCACTACAAACTTATCTAGCTCAGGCATGAATACTGAATTCATCAGATACATGAAATGAGTTGGGGCATTCGTCAAACCAAAAGACATTACCAGGTATTCATATAATCCGTATCTGGTGGTAAATGTCATTTTGGGAATATCTTCAGGCTTAATTTTGATTTGATGGTAACCTGACCTCAAATCAATCTTGGAGAAAACTTTGTCTCCAGCCAACTGATCAAAGAGTAAATCTATCCGAGGTAAGGGATACTTATTCTTAATGGTCACTTCATTCAATGGACGATAGTCGACACACAATCTCAGGGTCTCATCTTTCTTTTTCACAAAAATTGTAGGACATCCCCAAGGTGATGAACTAGGTTGGATAAATCCTTTATCAATCAACTCTTGCAACTGAGTCTTCAATTCAGCTAATTCCTTGGGAGGCATCCTATAAGCTCTTCGAGAGATCGGAGCTATTCTAGGCTTTAGATCTACGTTGAACTAAACAACCCTATCAGGTGGTAGACCGGGTAAATCTTCAGGAAAAACATCAGGGAATTCACAAACTACAGGGATATCTCTAACCTCCTTGACGGAAATTGCACAAACTTTTTCCACTGATCTCCTTAAGGTTGGAAGTTGGATAAGAAACTGAGAATTACTATCTAGCAAACTCAACCTTATAGTCCTATTCAAAGCATCTATAACAGCCTTATGCTGATACATCCAATTCATTCCCAAGATCACATCTATATACTGAACCTTGAGAATAATCATGGTAGTGGGAAAAATATGTCCACCCAGGTTTATGGGTACCTAGTATACCATTTCCTTAGTACACAGACGTCCCCCGGGCGACTGTATAAAGAAATTTTCCTTTGTTGCCCCAATTGGAATTTCATGCTTTATGACAATGGTTCTATTGATGAATGTATAAGATGCACCAGAATCAAAAAGCATAACTGCAAGATGATCGGCGACAGGAAACATACCCAGCATCACGGGCTCCCATTCTAGAATCTCCCCAGCCTGAATATAGAAAACCCACCCCGTCTTCTTTTCATCTTTGCCCTTCTGAGCATTTTGGTTGTTGTTCTTGTTATGGGCTTGACCTTGTTGTTGATTTCCAGGAGCCTTCTGAAAATTTAGATTATATTGCTTAGGATATGGACATTCCTTGGAGAAATGACCCGACTTCCCACAATTGAAACATGGGTAATGGTGGCCTTGGGGTGTTGGAGCACGAACACTAGGAACATTTGACTGCTGAGAGTTCTGGTTAGTTGTAGCAGGACTGACATTTTGTCGTTGACTGGCTTGGGACTGCTGTGGGCAATAAGGAGGACGATAGTGATTCACTGGATGATAAATTATTTTCTGTCTCTTTTGATTACCACCGAAAGATCCAGATGGCACACTCTTTTTCTTTTTAATCTCCTTATGTTGCCGATATTTCTCCTCGGATGCAATAGCAATGTTGACTGCCTCATAATATGTGACATTGGTGCAGGTAGTCATCATTGTCTGAAGTTTAGTATTTAAACCATGCATGAACCACTTCTTCTTCTTAGCATCAATGTTAACATGCTCAGGTGCATACTGTGAAAGGTGATTGAACTTGCCCACATACTGCATGACTATTTGATCACCTTGCTTCAAAGCAAGAAACTCATCAAGCTTAATGGCCATAACTCCCTCCAGAATATAATGGGCACTAAAAGCAGTGTGGAACTCTGCCCAAGTTAACTGAACACCTATGGGTTGCATAGCCACAAGGTTTGCCCACCAAGCACCTGCTGCACCTCTAAGCTATTAGGCAGCAAACACAGGCTTCTGGAACTCAGTGCAAGGAATAAGATCAAACTTTTGCTCCATGGTACGAAGCCAATCATCAGCCTCTAGTGGTTCATCAGCCTTGGTGAACACTGGTGGTCTTGTATCGGTGAAATCAACATACGTAACTCCTTGCCTATGATGATTGCGACCATGGTTCCCTTGCATCATGTTCTGATTACTTTGAGCTAACTCCCGAAGCAATCGAGCATTCTCCACAGTTACATTGACTAGTGCTGCGATAGCATCAGCCAAATTTGGTGGAACTGGTGGCGGATCAGGAATACCATCCTCATCTTGTGAAGAACCAGGAACATTCGAACCCCAAGTACGATGCATCTGTTCATAATAAACCAAACTTTATTCACAACCATTTATTGAACTGTTAATAGAGCTTGCTACAACCGCATTACATAGGACTCACTAATTTAAACACAAGTTCGAACTTAAGCTAGACTACCCAACTAAACTAGAACTCAATATATTACAACTCTACTCTTATCCTCGATCACCTCAAACCTTATGATCAGTATCCATTCTGGAAACATCTCTACCTTTATTATCACTTTTCATTGACCATCACTAGTTCTTCTAGATCCTCTTCTTCTTCTTCCTCCACTTCATCATGATCTGCAATAATGACACCTGGGTCCATTGCATTTGCCTGAGGTTCATGATTTGGATCAAAAAGATTGTTCAACCTGTGGACTTCTTCATGCAGGTTGGTAGAATATTCTTCTAAGTCTTCTACATAGAATTCTAACTCATGAGCTCGGGCTCTAGCTACATCTTCTCTATGCCAAGCTTCATTTCTTCCTTCCACCATATGAACTAACATACGCTCACAGTTCTTATGAGCAGTGGTGCGACGCCTCAATTGATCCTGTAATTTGCCCACCTAGATGACACCCAAGGCCCTATCTCTAGTAGCCTATGCTAACTCTACTGAAAGCCTTTGTATCTCTACCTAGGGATCAGGCCTAAAGCTGCTACTGCTAGCACCATCACTCCTAGGGGCAAGCTGGTGACGAGGAACTCCTTTGGGTCCAATACTATAGAAAGCAAGAATTCCAAAATAGTAAGACGATCTGATAACAGTCTCAAGAGCAGCAAGGATGGATTACACAACTCAACCTAGACTCACTACCTAGCTAACCCAGACTCGGAGGTAAAGGAAGTAACAAGTGGATTAATCATGATGCATGAATCGTTCTTACGAACAAAAACATCAAAGCTCATAAACAATAGTTGTTATTTATATAGGGCATAATAAGATTACTACTCCACCACACAAAGCCTTTTTAATCAAATAAGGAATGGCAAGAATGAAATAAGATAAGCCAGAAGCAATTTGGACCAAATTATCAGTTTAAATTTATTTGTCCCAAATCGTTTTGAAGTTTTGTAAAACAATACTACAAAAACTTTGTAATGGTGCTCTGATACCACTCTGTGGTAGAACCTCCTAAATTATAGGGCCCACATGCACCTGTCACTGTCCAATGACCTCTAACGACTGTGCATATGTTCCCGGTAACTTAAGAAGACTATCGGGTATCCACGGGGAACCCCGAATCATCCACGATTTCTTAGCATGATCCCATTATAGATTCATTGCAGTACTACAACATTTATTCAAATATCTACATCAGAATAAAATAGCGGAAGTCTTACAATAACTTAGTTTACAAACCAGTTGTTTCAAACCTTACAAACTAAGTTCGATAATTATTACAAACCATAGTAGTGGAGTGGCATTAGTAACATAATACAAACACACAATATAAGTACCCTACCCAAGGGTCACACAGTTACTTATCATCATCGATTTGAACAAGAGTCATGCAGCATGGTCCAAAGCAAACCTACTCATGAGGCTCACCTGCAACAAGGGTCAACGAACCCTGAGTACAAAAGTACTCAACAAGACTTAACCGAAATAAAAACTAATAAGACTCAGGAATGCAGGCTCGGGGATTCAAGGTATGGCTTTAGTAATAAACAAAGTTCTTTTGCGTAAAAGCTTTCTAACAAGATTCTTTTATTCAACATGTAAATCTATCTCAAAATCATATATGAATCTACCATGATCCGTAATGAGATCATGAACTTCATATCAAACCCTTTCTCAAAACTTCCTCAAGTTTCAGTTATTAACTACGATGATGAACAGTGAGTTGAGTCTCCATAACCGAGGAGCAACGACGATTCAAACCAATTATAACCCAGCTGGGGATTCCCAACCACACGACATATGTAGGTCCCCGACCTACATATACCAATCTGCCCTCAGATCCTCTAAAATAAGAACGGGTCTACGCCACCCAAGAATATAGTACTCCACCAATCTAGCCCATTGCCACGTGGGTACACGCTATTCTCACCATCTCTCCACTCCCAGTGCGCGAGTAGCCATTCTCGTAATAGAATAGCCAAGTTAAGGCTTACCGGAGTATGTGATCGGTACTACAAAGTCTCACTTCATGCAATTCAATAACGGGCGGTTTCTTAATCGACACAGGTGGAAAGAACCCGCTCACAAGACCTCCATGTCTTGTGGCTCCCATACACCGAGTCCACCCGGTCTAGATTTATTACTCCACATGCTCATATCTCATGATCACATAAATAACTAGTTGTATCCAAGAAACCATTTATATCTCGTAGGTGACCAGTAATCATCCGACTTTTATCGTTCTAAGCATGGCTAAGCATAAATAAACATTCTCGGATTGAAATGGGTAACACGGTTGATATTGAAAAATAAGGTTGGTAATGCACCAATTAGGTTTTCACTTAACTCCTAATCACTTAATGCAGTATTGAAAAGCAAAAGTGATATAAATTTGTAAAACACAAGGTAGGTTTAAATGTATCCGGTGCTTGCCTTGGCTGAGGGAAAGGTCAGGTTCCGAAGACGTTCCACAATTATCAAACCCGACCTCAACAGACGGATTAACCTCCTCCTCAACTTGATTGACTACCACGTGCCCACTTTCATTCACTACATGTAGTAACAATGTCATGTTTAATATGATGCGCGATATAAAACATGATGCTTGATGATGGATGCAAAATTAACAACTTGAATACAACTTTCCTTCGCGGTACAGTTACAAGCCAACAACTACTTAAACCATTTCATAAATTCACACACATACTTTAAGTACCAAGGATCATCTTATACTAATGACCCAAGGTCAACACTGAATCCAAAAATTCAACAAAAACCTAAATTATTAAGGTTTACTATTTGCTTTTATGAATTAATTATTTAATTAAAAGATATGAAATAAATCAATTTTCTCCAAATGATCTCAAAATTTTAATGAAGGCTAATCACATGATAACTAAGTGGCAAAACAATTTTCATAATTTTTGGATAAATAATAAAGCCTAGAAAAATCATGGAAGCTCATTTATTAATTAATTAGAGCAATTTTTATCACATTCAAAATATACTGAAAATCCACATTTAATATTTTTCCTAAATAGTTTACATCACAGAGAGGTCACACAAAAATTTTCATAGTTTTTGGATCTCTAATTAATTCTATACAAAAATAACAAATCACAACACTATTCATTCAATTCAGCAAAATAGAAAAATCCATTTTCAAACACAGAGTCACTAACAAGGTGACCCCACCTGTCAGCGTCTACCTCCTGCGTTCAACAGCGACGACCGCGGTTTGACTGCCGGTAACTTGCCTCCGGTGAGGTCTCCGACCATGGCCAATGCACTACCATGTTCTCCACATCACAGCGCGTCGATTGGTGGCACTAACGAGACTAATCACGGCGAGGTTCGAGCTTGACGCCAGCCATGGCGGCCATGATGGCATGGCTGTGCTATGCCGGCGAAACAAGGCCGGTAGCGGTTAATTGAATGGTCTAGGAAGCACCAGGAGCTCACCCCGAACGTGTTAGAGTCGATGGCCAAGCCGGAGGAGCAACAGAAAGACGGGTCGACGAGCAGAGCAGACACGGCGGAGCAGGTTGTCGTCAACAGCGATGTTCTGGTGGCTGCGATGGACGAAATGATCAAGCAACAGGCACAAAGCACCACGACAACATGGAGAAAATGGAACAACGCATCGCAAGGACAGAGGCTCACCATGGAGCTCCGGCCACGGTGGAGTGGGATCACCAGTGACGATGTCGGCCGCGAGGAAGAAAGGCACCGAGTGACGTTTCCCAGCAAAGTCAAGCTACAAGGGTAGGTCAACTGGTTGTGCAAGGTGCAAGCGGAGCTATGACGACTTTGCTATGACTGGAACGGCGCTACAGCGCGAGCTCGACGGAGCTATGGCGGCGGCATCAGGAAAAATAGAGGAGAGGAAAAGAGAAGAACGGCGACGGCACAAGCTTTGTAGAGCGGCCAGGAAGCGAGGAGATGACACGCAGCAGCTTGCTCGTGCTAGCGCAAAGCCGGAGAAGGCCACGGGCGCACCTGGAACGCCGAAGAAGGTCGCCGGCGATGACAGTTGCCCGCTGATACTGTTCCAACTAATTACCGAATTGCCACTCGTCTAATTTCTTCAAATTACCCCCAAATTTGTATAGTAACTCAAAAATCTCCAAAAATAAAAGTTGTTCCAAATTCAAAGTTCTACAACTTTGCTTTAATAACCATACTCTAATTCGGTCTACATTTTGAAATGCAAGTTTAAATTCAAAAGGGGACACTTTAAGTACATTTCGCCTTTTCAAATTACTTCAAATTTTATATAACAACTTTGAAAATTCCAAAAACAAACTTTGTACAACTTGACAAGCTCTACACTTTTGCTTTTAGGCTCAACCCCAAAATGTGCTTAGATTTTGAATTGGGATTTCAGGGTAGAATTAAATACTGAAAATCAGGGTTTTCAGAAATTCCAAAGCAATACAAAGATTTTGAACTTGATTCAAACCATACAAGTCAACACATATACATAAAAGTAAACTTGTTTTAGTGTATACATAACAAAGTTTTCACTAAGACCAAATGATTAGCAATGCATATGATGACATGACCTATTTTAGTATTTAGACACCCGAGTTGTTACATCCTCCCGATGGCTTACACCACAATAATAAGATACCGTCGGACTACACTAGGGTCGAGGTGCATACAGTGAAGCCCAAGTTCATGCAGTGGAGGATAGACTACGCAACTCCCAAGGGATTGGTGTTACTCGGAGACGTTATGGGGTAGTTCATCCTCTAGCACAAATGGGACATTATATTGACTGCTTCTTCGCCGCCTCCCCCTCTCCCAAATTTGGAGCGAGTTGTTGAGGTCGGTGAGATATTTTCATCGTCTCGTGACCCCCATATTCCTGAGATGCCACATTCTTCCCCGCCTCCTAGCGAGCATGTGCCTGATGAGATGCCACAATCTTCTCTAGCTCGTACCGAGCAAGTGCATCATGAGATATCATAGTCTTCTCAACAAGCATAGCCGATACATGAACAACGAGTGCCTCCTGAAGAAGCTGCAACATAAGAAGATGAGGACGTGCCTAAATGGGAACTTCGAAAGAAGCATCCAATCACCATAAGGCCAGTTTATGTTCCAACCAAAGACGTCTCGTTGGTGTCCAAGTGGTATTCCCATGACCAGTTCAAGCCTAAGAACCAAGTTAAAAAAAGTCCCATCACAGGGTTTTGAGGAGACCGTCACTAGCAAACTCCACCAAATTGCAAAGCAGTATCCAAATGTTGATGCCATCAAATGGTCAAAGGATTGCTCGAAAACATATGAAAGTGGCAAGCCCTTCCTACCAAACCGGGACATCCAGCGCCTACCACATGGAATGAGAAGGTTCCATGATTGGTACTTGCGTGTTCTCCCAACGAGCATAAATATCATACAAGCATGCTTTCCCACTGGCACATTTGGAAGCCCAGCCGGGAAAATTATCTTTGACTTCAATGACATGCAAACATGCTTTTACCTAGGAGAAATGGAGATGAATCTAATTCACACGTGGTGCCTGTAAGTCCTTGTCCTCTCGATATGATATGAATGTAATCTTTGAATTTTGTTGTAACCAACCCACGCCGTGATTTGAAGAATGCAAGTGCACATTGTCAAACAAATGCCAAGTGTGAAAGTCGGGTATATGGACCCTCAAGCTATAGCCCAAACAAATTTCAATTACCCTAAATGGTGGACACTTGATGCCAAAGAGCTAGCTGCTGCAAAGACTCTTTGGAAGAAAGAGCACATCCGTACGGCGAAACTAAGGGAAGAGTCCCTTAAGGTTACAACATACATTGCCCTAGCTTTCAAAAATCTCCAACAACACTCTACTATATGGCTACCATACAACTTCGAGTAAGCTCAACTCTATACTTAAAGCTTTGTTCGATATATTTTATTCAATACAAAAGAGCTTATCTAGTTCTATGATTAAATCCATGCAGCAACCACTGGATTTGTATAGCGGTCGATGTCGGGAGGAGCATGGCATGGGTCTTTGATTCATTAGATAAGGACACGGTGACATACAAAGACCTCATATTGATTCTCAAGACGTATACATATCGACAATCCTCATTAGCTTATATGTTTGTATACATACTTGTAACGTTCACTTTTGGATACTAACAAGTTGTATTTGCTAAAATAATTCGAACATGGCATTTAGGTTCTATGTCACTAATCATCATAGAAGGCATGATCCAGCAAGGAAGGAAAAGCTGGCTATAAAAACATTATGTGCGGTAAGTGTAACTTACTTCTTTAGTACTCCATTACATGGCTGTCAAAAGCATTACTTAATATTTTCATATGCAAAACACACAGTGCCCCAAGCAGAAGCCTGTGAGTGTATATTGTGGATACTATATATGTTCTATAATGAGTAACACCGGTGTCTACAGGAGACACTCCTTAGGGCTTGTTTGGAACACAGGAATTTTATAGGAATCTCGAAGGAATTTTACAGGAATAAGTTCAATTTTACAGGAAAAACGTAGGAACAGGAATTTTTTCCCGCAATCCAAACAAGCCCTTAAGGGTAAAGTTTGAACCTCTTCACCCGTAGTATAAAAACTTCGTAAATGGTATGAAATACTAAATTGAAACTTGTTCTCTTGTAGTGGAGAGAAGAGAAATGAATGAAAAGAGACCCATACAAAGATGACCAACTCTTAGAGCTCGTCGACGACCTTTGCAACTTCATATTGGACCAAATTGTACACGTCAGAGGCGCCTACCATGACCGAGAGTCTGAGTTAGGTACAAATCCTCAGTACCAACACCTTCATGAGACTGAAAGGCTAGCTCTAGGACGTTGATAACAATATGTATGGAATTTATATATTTAATGATGGATTGTATATATTCTTGTAAATTGGACTTGTAATTGTAGTTTATAGAATACTCTTGTGCTTGTAGTCGCGGTCGTAGGGCGTTTGGTAATGCGAACGCGATTCGGAACGCTGGTCGCGGGGCGTTCGACAACGCGAACGCGGTTCGGAATGTTGGTCGTGGAGCGTTCGGCAACGCGAACGCGGTTCGGAACGTTGGTCGTGGGACGTTCGGCAACGCGATTTTGAATTATAAATTTGAAATTTTTTTGCGGGAGAACGTAATGTAGGGGCGGTTCTAGATTGAACCGCCCCTACAAATACCTGTTTGTAGGGGCGGCTGGTACTACAGCCGCCCCTACAAATACATGATTTGTAGAGACCCTTGCGTAGGGGCGGCTGGGTAAACCGCCCCTATAAAGGATTACCAGCCGCCCCTAGAAATGCTTTTTTTATAGTGTATGTTCATTTTTTTTAATAATCGGACCCACACACCATGGCCCACAATCTTGTGTATTGGATCACATAAAGCCTCGCTATATACCAACAATTGCAGTTATTTAACAAAATTTGAACCTTAAAGTTATAGTCTTTTTAGGATGGAGGGAATACCTGTTCGACACATTATTTTAGTATTAGTAGGCTATCATGTATTAATAATGCTACCAAGTTCTTTGTTAATTGAATACAGAAATAGTATTATAATAATGTAGTTTACGTTAGCCATGAGCCCATATGAGGTACCAATTACCAAAGGAAAAAGTCTACTTAACTCCCCTACTTTTCATACTTGGTCTACTTCACCCCCCAACTATGAAACCATCTGTTTTACCCCCTGAACTTTCTAAAACCGTCTATTTTACCCCCTGACCGATTTTCATAGGCGGCGTGTTTGCTACAGTACCAGTTGGTTTGAATTTTCTTTTTTTATTTATTTTCGATGAATTTTTGAAAAATCATAAAATAAAAAATCTAATTTTATTGGACTCCACATGAGTAGATCTACACAGTAAATATATAATACGGTATGCTTTAGTACAAATTTTTTTTTTAGCTTTAGATTAATTGGAAAATCCAATTTTGTCTGTAATTAATTAGAATTTATCTATAACTAAGTTATACATAGTCCAATGAGTACGAAATTTTTACTATAGTTCAAGCATACAATAATTAGCGTACCATAAGAATTTCACCACAATTGAACTATAGAAGCTGCAACTATGAATTATTCCAATTAATTACAGACAAAATTAGATTTTCCAATTAATCTAAGGCTACAGTAAAAAATTTGTACTAAAGCATACCGTATTATATATTCACTATGTAGATCTACTAATGTGGAGTCCAATAAAATTAGATTTTTTATTTTATGATTTTTCTATGATTTACTATGATTTTTCAAAAATTCACCGAAAATAAATAAAAAAAAGAAAATTCAAACCCACTGGCACTGTAGCAAACCCGCCATTACTGTAGCAAAACCGCCTCTGAAAACCGCTCAGGGAGTACAATAGACGGTTTTAGAAAGTTCAGGGGGTAAAACAGACGGTTTCATAGTTGGAGGGTGAAGTAGACCAAGTATGAAAGGTGGGAGGTTAAGTAGACTTTTTCCAATAACCAAATGTTCATTTATCAGTAAAAATTACCTGCACACATATTTGTCACATCTCATATCGATCTATCGTCCCAAGATTTTGGTTAATTAGACCCTAGCTTGAAAGTTGAAGCACGGCCATGGCTTCTCCAAAAATTAATGAATATAAAAGAGCGGATGGTTCGTGGAACTGGATGGTGTCCGTGTACGTCATGTCATCAGCATGTGGGCGTGGCTCACGCACGCACGGAGATGAGAGGTAGACGATGTGGGCCGCGTATAGCCCAGCACGTGCATCGCATATTCGCATCAACATATGGAATCGAATATACTCTTCAAAATGATAAGCCATTTTATCTTTTTTAAATATAGCTTTTATTAAACACTTAGATATACATTATTTATAGATATATAATAAAATGTTATATATATGGAAAAGTCAGAACGACTTAAAATTTGGAATAGAAATCGTAGACATTACTTTTTTAATTACTTTAGCAAATAGAAATATAAATTTGAATACTTTCTAAAAATGGATACAAACTAAATAGGTCAGATTTGAATTTGCTCTAGTATATCAATAATAGTCATAGAGATAAGCTTTTAAATACTTTTAATATGATAATTACTATGAATGAGCATGAGTTAATCCAACAGAACTTTAAAAGTTCAATGACAACTAAACGGATGTAATATTTGGTTTGAACTTAGTCTTGACTAGGTTAATAGAAAAAAGCATCCATATCCATATCTCAAAGCAAGTTTATTACAAAAATATATTTTATTATTAGTCAAGTGATACTTATTGTGCATTTTAAATATAAATATTTTTATGTATGATTAACTAACCCAAAAGCGAGAAATACATTCCTTTCGGAAAGTGGTAGTCATTGGCCATATATTAACTAAAACAAACATAAATAGCCATATTAAATTTTTTGTTTGTTTAATTTATTTTAAAAATAAGAAAATTAATATTTAAACGTATTTGGTATTATTAAAATTAGTACCAATAGTTATAATAGTTTTATCAAATCAATACTTTATTGTAGGTGAACGGATCTATGTTATTCAGCCTGTTCGCTTGTTAGTTTCAGTCAGGGCTTATCAGCCAACCATCAGTCCAGAAGCCAACCGCGAACAGGCTGATTGTGCATGCATGTCTAAAATCTCATTGAGATCAGTTGCTACATTATTGGTGTTAGCCTGCTAGGATCGGTCCAGTGCAATCACAGATGGGATCTTGAAACCTTGGCCCTAATGTCCGCCGCCGGCTTGCAATTGTATGCGCCGGCGCGCTACAATTTATTTATTTAATAAGTTAGCGTTGTCGGATCCTTTTTATTAGAAAATGCTCTAGCTACCTAGAACAAAAGGAGGTGGATGTTTCGTGGATGGAGGACTGTTAGCTGCCAAGCCATGGCTCATGCACTTCTGGATGAGAGGATGAGAGCTAGACGACGTGGGATGTGGATGTGCATGGCCAGGTGCAGATCATCGCAGCCCCATGTCACGAACTGGGTAACCAGAAGTGGATTGGACAGAAATTTGGGGAAGAATCAGCGGCAGAGGGGCTTGAAGAGCAAGAACAGAAGGATTTGGGGAGCAAGAACTCGACGAGGGAGACAACCGAAAGGGGGGGACGGTTAAGGTTCTGTTATTCGATAGCCTCTTCTGTTCGGTTACAATGGCTTATATGAGTCGTACTCACTCATCTCCTTGCAAAATGGGCCGAACCCCTACTCTTAATGGGCCAAACCCAGCAATACAGGCCTAAAGATAATAGGCCACACTTAGCCACTCTTGGCCTTCACTCTTCGCGCCTTCTTGCCTTTCTTCAGAGTCCTGATGCAGCTTGTGACATTGCCCCCTGCTTTACCAACAGCTTGACCCCAAGCTGTGGGGAACCTCCGACTCATATCAGCAGCGTCCTCCAAGGAAGCCATCGAAGGAGGTTGATGCTCCCATTGTACCAGCAGTCTTTGCTTCAGCTTGCCCCCAACAGAAACATCCTGACCATCCAGCACCTGCAATGGCAAAACTGGAACAGTGGAGTCAGTGGCAACTGCATCCAGCGAGTCCAATACTTCAGTCTGTGGTGGAACATGTTTCTTGAGTTGAGATACATGAACCACTGGGTGAATCTGAGCTGAGGCTAGTAGCTCCAATTTGTAAGCTACTGAGCCAACTCGAGCTATGATCTTGTATGGTCCAAAGAATCTGAAGGATAACTTGTGATTATTGCGATATGCCACAGATGACTGAATATAAGGTTGCAGCTTTAAATAGACCATGTCCCCAACCTGGAACTCCCAATCCTTTCTATTCTTATCAGCTTGATTCTTCATTCTCTACTGGGCTCTTAGAAGTTGTTGTTGGATGAGTTTGTGCAACAAATTTCTCTCAGTCAACCAAGCAGATAAATCAGTGACAGTCACAGAACTTGGGTCAGGAATGACCAGACTCCTTGGTGGATGACCATAAAGAACCTGGAATGGTGTTGTGCCTAATGCTGAATGAAATGTAGTGTTGTACCAATACTCAGCCAAGGGCAGCCACTTAGACCATTCCTTTGGGCAGGCATGAACTGAGCACTCAAGAATGTTTCTAAGCACTGATTCAATCTCTCTGTTTGCCCATCAGTTTGTGGGTGATAAGAGGAACTCATTAGCAGAGTTGTGCCAGAAAGGGCAAATAATTCTCTCCATAAAGCACTTGTGAAAATCCTGTCTCTATCTGAGATAATTGCCTTGGGCAAGCCATGTAGTTTATAGATGTTACTGAAATATATCTGTGCAATATTCAAGGCTGTGTATGGATGAGCCAATGGTAGGAAATGAGCATATTTAGTAAGTTTGTCAATGAGTACCAGTATAGAACCATACTTCCCAGATTTGGGCAACCCTTCAGTGAAATCCATGCTCACCACAGACCATGCTGACTCTGGTACTGGTAGTGGTTGCAGCAGTCCAGGCATTTTAGTGTGCTCTATCTTGGCTTGTTGACAGATTGAGCAGCCCTGCACAAAGGAAGTGATTGTCTGTTTCAATTTTGGCCAGGAAAATAGAGCTTTAACCCTATGATAGGTTGCTTGCACTCCAGATTGTCCACCCAAGTCACTAGCATGTAATGCTTACAGAATGTGTTGTTGAGCCAATGTATTACTGCCCACCCATATTCTACCTTTGTATCTTAGGATGCCATCTTTCAGAGTGGACACTCTATCATTCTTAGAGCTTATACTCAATTCTGTGAGTAGTTGTTTAGAATCCTCATCTTCAGCATAACCCTGTTGCAACCTCTCCAACCAAGCTAGGGTGCTATAAGAGATGGACCATAACTCATTTAATTGAGGATTCCTTGAAAGTGCATCAGCAGCAGTGTTAGTAGTCCCTTTTTTGTACTGAATCTTGAACTGCAAGTCCATGAGCTTGTCGACAGAATATCATCGGCAGTCCTCCGAGGGGTATCCCACGAAGATAGATTGATCGGCAGAGGTGCTCGTAATCAAGAACAAGAAGGCAACAGAGACACAAGAGTTAGACAGGTTTGGACCGGCAGCATGACGTAATACCCTACTACTGTGCTTTGTTGGTTTGTATTGACTATCGTATGATATTGCGTGTGTTCAGATGCCTTAGGCTAAGCCTAGGATCCGTATGGGGATGAATGAGGTGCCATCTAGAGGACCCCTGCCCCTCCTTATACGCTCTGGAGAGGTAGGGTGTCGGGGACCGAATACTGGGGTACCCAAAGAGGAGGAGCTAATAACC
Organism: Miscanthus floridulus; assembly: GCF_019320115.1. NCBI lineage: Eukaryota > Viridiplantae > Streptophyta > Magnoliopsida > Poales > Poaceae > Miscanthus > Miscanthus floridulus. The sequence goes on from NC_089588.1 coordinate 49,353,481, forward strand.
ATCAAACGTTGATGCTTCCGAACAGGCAAGAACGCGACTACACCTCTTGCTCAACGACCAAGGGTTAACTCCGTCTCGTCCGACCCCAAAAGGTTGGCTCCGCCTCGCTCGATATCTGAGGGCAGACTCCGCCTCGCCCGATGTCTGAGGGCGAACTCCGCTTCGCCCGACCCCCAGGGCTGGTTTCGCCTCGCCCGATGTCCGGGGGCTGGCTCTGCCTCGCCTGACGTCCGGGGGCTGACTCCGCCTCGCCCGATGTCCGAGGGCTGGCTCCGCCTCGCTCGACATCTAAGGGCGGACTCCGCTTCGCCCGACCCCGAGGCTGGCTCCGGCTCGCCCGACGTCTGAGGGCGGACTTCGCTTCGCCCAACCCCCAGGCTGGCTCCGCCTTGCCCGACGTCTGGGGGCTGGCTCCACCTCGCCCGACGTCCAGGAGCTGGCTCCACCTCGCCCAATGTCCGGGGGCTGACTCCACCACGCCCGATGTCCGAGGGCTGGCTCCGCCTCGCCCGATGTCTAGGGGCTAGCTCCATCTCGCCAGACCCCCGGGGGCTGGCTCCGCCTCGCCCGACATCCGGAGGCAGGCTCCGCCTCGCTTGACATCCGGGCATTGCTCCATCATAACTATGCACGTGGATAACACGGGGTACTCAAGTCAACCGCAATACTGAGGACCATACCCTGCACACTTGCAGGAAAGTACCGTCAGGATATGACAGGACAGGCGCTTTAAGCCCTTCCGAGCATGTCAGAAGCCCAAATAGTGTTGTGGGCGTCAACATTTGTCTATAGTGTTTTGGGCGCCAGCATTTGCCCTCAGGCACAGATCCTGATGGAAGCATATGACAACCACTACAGTCTAGGAGGAAACTCACATCATCCACAGTAATGGACGTGGGGTCACTGAGCCATCTGCTCCCCGTAAGGTCACGGTTCAATGCCCTGGTCTGTCGCGCCGCCCACCGGGGAGGGATGAGACGTGACCACTTGCTGACAAAGCTAGAGCATGGCCCTATCAGGATCAACGGACATGCACCGAGCATGGAGCTATCCCTGGCACCGTCTACCGTGTTAGGAGGGCTCGCTCAGAGGAAAAAGAAGACACGACACCTTCGAAGGACCTTCGCCTCTGGTTTCTCTTCTTTCTCCCATCTGTTATCCCTGCTTTCCCTTGGTCTATAAAAGGGAAGGCAGGGCACCCCTCTAAGGGGATCGATTGATTCAACACACCACGCATCACATAACACACAACAGAGCATCAACCAAGCGTTCTGCACCCTTTCAACCTTTCCATCAGAGACATGGGTCTCGTCCCTCTCTCGCCAGTTTGTACCCCCTACTATGAACCTTTCAGTGCTAATAACACAAGCGACATCCGCAAACTGGACGTAGGGACATTCTGCTCGAACCAGTATAAACCTTGTGTCTTTTTAGCACACCATTCGGGTCAAACGTGCAATAATACAATTTATTCGTTGGTGTTTACTCGAAACACCGACAGTTGGCGCGCCAGGTAGGGGACCTTTGTGCGTTCCGACATTAACATCAGGGCACGGATGGCTAGCCATGGAATCAGCTGGGTCCCGGGCGCACATGTGCGCTTCGATGACCTAGACTTCATCGTCACGGTGGGAGGAGAGTTGGCATTGGCTCATGCCGCCATCCAACCTCTCCCCTCCCTCAGCCTCAACTATGGGAGGCTTGAGCGCCAGCTCGGCGTCTCCCTGGGACCCCAGCTGTCCAGCGAGGACCCACGTCGCCTCACCCTCTCTCCGGAACACCCCACATGGAGCGCCCCGATAGTGCTTCCGTTCGGTCTCCGCAACACCGCAATGATCGTTAGCCACCTTGTGGCACAGCGCATGATCCCATCCCCCGCGAACAACGAGTTCATGGGGGTGATCGAACACGTCGCGGAATCTTTCCACGACCTCCTGACAGAGGAGCTAGGGTCGCCCTTTGGCTCTAACTCCAGCAGGGGATGCCATCACCCCTCTCGTGAATGCTTCATGGGCGGTACCCTCGAGGGGCACGTCGAAAGCATCCATGAGGGGGAGGCTACTCCAATGAACAACCTTGGCGACGACGCCGAGAGGGAGACAGCGGCCCCACCACGCATGCTGGTGGAGTAGTTGAAAGCCCAACACCAAGAGATCGAGGAAGCGCGACTCCAGCTCGAGTAGAAATGCGCAGAGCTTAACCATGGGATAGAGCGCCATGGAGACGATGGGCGCACACGCGCCATGGCCCGCGACATGAATTGGAGGATCATCGCAGACGATGAAGCCCTCCCTCACTTCGCCCGGGCAAGCCATAACATCGCCGCCCCGGTGGCCTTGCTCCATGGCCTTCTAGAGGCCATGACGCCCGAGGATCATCAGGCCCATCGAGAGATTCGCATGCTGCTCGAGCGTGCGGCGACATAGTAGGCCGAGAGCTCATTGTCTCGACAACGCAAGCTCGACGCTAGCCAGTGCACGCTCTCAGAATGCCCCGGTAGGGATGCATCGGTCCACCAGGAACCACAAGGAAGTAGGCAGCACACCGTGGTCCCAGTGCGTCAGCGTCTCAGCCGCAACCTTGACACATGCAACACCCTCGACGCCCGTAGACATGCCTACAACCACCCAAGAGAGGGAGCCAGACGTGGCTATCACCCTCGTCGTGGCGGACGCTACGACAGCGGCGAGGACTAAAGCCTGAGCCTCGGCCTACCGGGGCCTCAGGCCTTTGGCCAACACATCCTCAACGCTGCCTTCCCACCAAGGTACCGGCCACCAACCAACATCCCAAAGTACTCTAGGGAGACAAACCCCGGACTATGGCTCAAAGACTATTGGCTTGCCTACCAAGCTGGTGGTGCAGATAATGACGACTTCATTATCCACAACCTTCCACTGTTCTTAGCCGATTTGGCACGAGCTTGGTTGGAACACCTGCCGTCCAATGGAATCTAGAGTTGGGCGGATCTGAAGGAGATTTTTGTGGGAAACTTCTAGGGCACATACAAGCGCCCTAGGAACCTGTGGGACCTCAAGAACTATCGACAGAAGGCCAGTGAAACCCTCCGTGGGTACATCCGGTGCTTCTCCCGGTAGTGCAACAAGCTCCCTAACATCATCGACGCTGATGTTATAGGAGCTTTCCTATCTAGGACCACTTGTGAGTCCTTGGTTCATAAGCTAGGATGCAAGGGCCTGCAAACCACCAAGGAACTCCTGGACATCACCACCAGCCACTTCTCTAGAGAAGAAGCGGTCAGAGCGATCTTTGATCGTCTCGATGGCAAGGCAAGGCGAGACGAGGACACCGGCGAAGGTGCCTCTAGTCATTTCGCCAAGAAGAAAAACAAGAAGCAACGGCGCGAGGGCTCACTCGTGGCCACCGCTGACCGGAGAGGTGGTCGGAAGCCCACAGAGGGCACTCTGAACCATTTAGAAAAATTACTCGAGGGGCCATGCCCAAACCATGCTTTCCTGGCCAAACATCTATACAAGGATTGCAGCCTCATGCGACGGTTCTTGTCTGTGGGCTCCAACAAAGGGGAGCACGGGAAGGACCCTGACCCCACCGTGGACGATGCTGAGGAGAAGGAAAGCGGCTTTCCAACACCGAATGGTTGCCACATGATCTTTGTAGGATCGGTGGCCTACGACTCCAAACACCATCAGAAGGTCATGCGTCGCGAGGTCTATACGATCGAACCAGCCACACCTACCTTCCTCTGATGGTCAGAGTTACCTTAACCTTCAATCGGACCGACCACCCAGAGAGCGTCCCGCATTCGGGGAGATATCCGCTTGTGGTCAACCCGATCGTTAGCATGAAGTGGCTCACCAAAATACTGATGGATGGAGGCAGCGGCCTCAACATCATGTATGCCAAGACGCTCGATGAAATGGGCGTCGACAGGACACGCGTCCACCCAACCGGAGCACCTTTCCATGGGATCATGCCCGAAAAGCAGGCCATGCCACTTGGGCAGATCGATCTGCCCGTTACCTTCGGGGATCCATCCAATTATAGGATGGAAACTCTCACCTTCGAGGTGGTCGGGTGAAAGGTCCTAATGTCTAGAGGGGGGTGAATAGCCTAATAAAAATTTCTACAACAACACTTAACCAAAATTGTTAGACAATTATGAGGCAAAGCAAGTGTTGCGCTAGCCTACTCAAAATGCAAGCCACCTACCATAATTCTAGTTTAGATAGTGTCTATTCACACAATAGCTATGACACTATCCTATATTAGTGTGCTCTCAAAGGCTAACTAAAGAGCCACACCAACCAAGCAAGCAAGCTCTCACAACTAGCTACACTAAAGAGCTTGTCAACTATTTTGCGGTAAAGTAAAGAGAGTGATCAAGAAGGTTATACCACCATGTAGATGAAGAAACCAATCAATCACAAGGATGAATAACAATGAAGACCAATCACCTCGGAATCAATGATGAACACAATGATTTTTACCGAGGTTCACTTGCTTGCCGGCAAGCTAGTCCTCGTTGTGGCGATTCACTCACTTGGAGGTTCACGCGCTAATTGGCTTCACATGCCAAACCCTCAATAGGGTGCCACACAACCAACACAAGATGAGAATCACACAAGCCACGAGCAATCCACTAGAGTACCTTTTGGCTCTCCACTGGGGAAAGGTCAAGAACCCCTCACAATCACCACGATCGGAGCCGGAGACAATCACCACCCTCTGCTCAACGATCCTTGCTGCTCCAAGCCATCTAGGTGGCGGCAACCACCAAGAGTAACAAGCGAAACCCGCAGCGAAACACGAACAACAAGTGCCTCTAGATGCAAACACTCAAGCAATGCACTTGGATTCTCTTCCAATCTCACAAAGATGATGAATCAATGATGGAGATGAGTGGGAGGGCTTTGGCTAAGCTCACAAGGTTGCTATGTCAATGAAAAAGGCCAAAGGTATGAGCGATAGCCGGCCATGGGGCTTAAATAGAAGCCCCCATGAAATAGAGCCGTTATACCCCTTCACTAGGCATAACACGGGCTGACGGGACGCTCTGGTCAGTTGACCGGACGCTGAGCCCCCAGCGTCCGGTCGCTCATAGTCAGCCACGTGTCCTGACTTCAACGGTCATCTGCCTTGACCGAACACTGCGCCTGAGTTGACCAGACGCTGAACACCTAGTGTTTGGTCGTTTACAGTAAGGTTCCAAAATCGACTTTTGCCGACCGGACACGTCCGGTCATGCTCGACTAGACCCTACCAGCGTCCGGTCACACTGTGACTTCTTACTATGCTGACCGACAACACGACCGGACGCATCCCTTCAGCGTCCGGTCGCAGAGCGACCCACCGTCCGATCAGTTAACCGACGCCAGCATCATTGCGACCAACTCCATTTCACCTCTAACTTCTTCACCCTTGCTCAAATGTGCCAACCACCAAGTGTATCACCTTGTGCACATATGTTAGCATATTTTCACAAACATTTTCAAGGGTGTTAGTTCTCCACTAGATCCTAAATGCATATGCAATGAGTTAGAGCATCTAGTGACACTTTGATAACCGCATTCCGATACGAGTTTCACCCCTCTTAATAGTATAGCTATCAAACCTAAATGTGATCACACTCTCTAAGTGTCTTGATCACTAAAACAAAATAGCTTATATGGTTTATACATTTGCCTTGAGCTTTTTGTTTTTCTCTTTCTTCTTTCCAAGTCCAAGCACTTGATCATCACCATGGCATCATCTTCATCATGCTATGATCTTTGTTTGCTTCGCAACTTGGAGTGTGCTACCTATATCATGATCACTTGATAAACTAGGTTAGCACTTAGGGTTTCATCAATTCACCAAAACCAAACTAGAGCTTTCAATCTCCCCCTTTTTGGTAATTTATGACAACCCTTATACAAAGATATGAATTAAAATTCAATTGAATCCATGTTGCTTGTCCAAGCATATTTACCATGTGTAAAAGGATATGGACAAGTTTCATGAACCCCAAATGGTAGCAATTGCTCCCCCTACATATGTGCTAAGAGTTTGGATTGTAGCTTGCACATATGCTTAGATAGGAAATATAGGAGTCAATGTCTACCACATGATGCTAAGGTATAAAAGATGGACCATTGAAGCATGATACCAATCGGAGTGCACCATTATACCTTCCTTAGCACCATGATTAGCTTGATACCACTTGGAAACAACACTTTGAAAATGAAATCACTATATAACCTATGCATGCTAGTTTTTCATTTCATCATTCAATCCTACAACTATCATACACCACACAAGCATAGATATCGAAATTTAAAACTTGTGCTATGCAAGCAAAACATATGAAATGCACATTCAAATGCATCATACAAGTTCCCTATGTCATATATCAAGATATCTTTATGTCTCTCTCCCTTTATGATATTTCTCCCCTTTTTCACTATTTTTACTACTATCTTTGTTTCTCTCCCCCTTTGTCATCAATGACCATAAAGGTTCAAAATATAGATAGTATTACATGTAGGGTCGAGATTATCAATGTCAATCAATGGGGTGAGGATCAAAGTTCCAAATTTGGTTCAAACTAGAATATATGCCAAAGATATTTAACTCGGTTTGATCCAAGGACAAGCTTCTTCACACCTCCAAATAAGGGTTATCTTGTACCATGTTGAGTTAAATACTTATAGCTCATTTTCTAGATTAAACACTAGGTTTACAAGCCCACAAACATGTCATATGCTACCACTAGATCAAGTCAAGCATAGAAGCAATAGTGATACCAAATAAACATCAAATTCATTTGATTTTCATGAATGAGCCTAATAAAGTAGAACCACTTGAAAGGTCCTAATAAAATTGAAAATGTGACTAGATGCACTAATCATGTCCTTAGCAAAGATGTATGTCATGCCAATCAACTTTTACCTTGGATTGCTCGAAGGAGAGGCATGTCATATAAGTGGGGAGTGCATCAACACATATTTGAGAAATCCAATATGTTCAACTCATTTCTTAGCTTGCAAAACCTTTTCTCATCCAATGGCTTGGTGAATATATCGGTAAGTTGATCTTCGGTGCCTACACTCTCAATGCAAATGTCCCCTTTTTGTTGGTGATCTCTTATGAAATGGTGGCGGACATCAATGTGCTTTGTTCTTGCATGTTGAACTGGATTGTTGGTTAGCTTGATTGCACTCTCATTGTCACATAGCAATGGCACTTTCTTGAACTTGATTCCAAAGTCACTCAAAGTGGCCTTCATTCAAAGTATTTGTGCACAACAACTACCGGCGGATATGTATTCGGCTTCGGCGGTTGATAATGCAACACTATTTTGCTTCTTTGATGACCATGAAACAAGTGATCTTCCCAACAATTGACATGTGCCTGAGGTGCTCTTTGTTTCAACCTTGCATCCCGCATAATCCGAGTTGGAGTAACCAACTAGCTCAAACTTTGCTCCTTTGAGATACCACAAACCAACATTTTGTGTATGCTTCAAGTACCTCAATATTCTCTTTGTAGCCTTCAAATGACTTTCTCTTGGTGAGGCTTGAAATCTTGCACACATGCATACACTAAACATGACATCCGACCTTGATGCGGTCACATAGAGTAAACTTCCAATCATAGACCGATACAATTTTTGATCCACCATATTGCCACTTGCATCACTACCCAAGTTGCCATTTGTTCCCATTGGTGTACTAATGGCTTTGCTATCACTCATGCCAAACTTCTTGATTATGTCCTTGATATACTTGCCTTGACTCACAAATGTACCATTCTTTAATTACTTGATTTGAAGACTAAGGAAGTAACTCAATTCTCCAATCATGGACATCTCAAACTCATTAGCCATCATCTTTCCAAATTCATCACAAAAGTCTTGATTGGTTGATCCAAATATGATGTCATCAACATATATTTGCAATACAAATAGATCTTTTCTAATCTTCTTGATGAAAAGAGTGGTGTCAACCTTGCCCATTGTGAACCCTTTAGAGAGTTGGAAATTCCTCAATCTCTCATACCATGCTCTAGGTGCTTGCTTCAAGCCATACAATGCTTTCTTTAACTTGTACACATGGTTGGGCTTCTTGTCATCTTCAAAACTAGGAGGTTGCTCAACATATACTTCTTCATTGATGTAGCCATTTAGAAATTCACTCTTAACATCCATTTGATAGAGCTTGATGTTGTGGGCACAAGCATAGGCTAGCAAGATTCTTATTGCTTCCAATCTAGCAACCGGGGCATATGTTTCTCTAAAGTCAAGACCTTCAACTTGTATATAGCCTTGTGCTACTAATCTTGCTTCGTTCCTTACTACTATCCCATCTTGATCTTGCTTGTTTCTAAAGACCCATTTGGTTCCAATCACATTGTGTCCCTTTGGTCTTTCTACCAACTCCCATACTTGATTTCTTGTGAAGTTATTCAATTCTTCATGCATAGCATTTACCCAATCAACATCCTTCAATGCTTCATCTATCTTCTTTGGTTCAATGGATGACACAAATAAGAAATGCTCACAAAATGAAGCCAATCTTGATCTAGTTTGCACACCTCTTGAAATATCACCAATGATAGTGTCCAATGGATGATCCCTTGCAACATTGGTTGGTTGCAGGATTGGAACTTGATTGCTTGCACTTGCTTGATCATTGGGTTGAGATGATGTACTAGCCACTTGATCTTGTTCATTATCATGAGATCCACTTGCACTAACTTGATTTGTATCATCTTGCACATTTGAGTTAGAGAGCACTTGCACTTGATCATCTTCATCATCATTCACTTGCCTAGGCCTCAATTCACCAATATCCATATTCTTCATGGCATTTGAAAGTTGAATGCCTCTAACATCCTCCAAGTTCATTCTCTACTTGTGAACCCTTGGTTTCATCAAATTCAACATCATGAACTTCCTTAAGAGTACCACTATCCAAATTCCAAACTCTATATGCTTTGCTTGTAATGGAGTAACCAAGTAGAAATCCTTCTTCACATTTCTTGTCAAACTTGCCCAATCTAGTGCCTTTCTTCAAGATATAGCATTTGCAACCAAAGACCCAAAAATATGCAGTGTTGGGCTTTCTACCATTCAAAAGCTCATATGGTGTCTTCTCTTTCAATCGGTGACAATAGAGGCGGTTGCTACAATAGCAAGCCATGTTGATAGCTTCGGCCCAAAAAGATTGACTCACATTGTACTCACTAAGCATAGACCTTGCCATATCAATGAGTGTTCTATTCTTCCTCTCAATAAGGCCATTTGATTGAGGTGTGTACTTGGCCGAGAATTGATGTCTAATTCCAAATTCATCACACAACTCATCAATTCTAGTGTTCTTGAACTCACTACCATTGTCACTTCTAACTCTCTTGATGGTTGTTTCAAACTCATTATGAATGCCTTTGACAAATGATTTGAATGTTGCAAATACATCACTTTTGTCTACTAGAAAGAATACCCATGTGTATCTTGTGTAGTCATCCACTATTACAAAGCCATATTTGTTTCCACCGATACTAGTGCATTGTGTTGGCCCAAACAAATCCATGTGCAATAACTCAAATGCTTTGCTAGTGCTCATCATGCTTTTCTTAGGATGGGTGTTTCCAACTTGTTTGCCGGCTTGACAAGAGCTACAAAGCTTATCCTTTTCAAACACAACATCTTTCAAGCCTCTAACCAAGTCATGCTTAACCAATCTATTCAATTGTTTTATTCCAACATGACCAAGCCTTCTATGCCATAACCAACCCATGCTAGACTTAGTGAACAAGCATGTAGATAATTTAGCTTCACTAGCATTGAAATCAACCAAGTATAGATTCTCATATCTAAAACCTTTAAAGATCAAATTAGAGCCATCTACACTTATGATTTCTACATCATCTACCTCAAATATGCATTTGAATCCAAGATCACACAATTGTGCCACGGATAGCAAATTGAAGTTCAAGATCTCTACTAGCAACACATTGGATATGCTCATGTCATTTGATATTGCAATCTTACCAAGCCCTTTGACCTTGCCTTTGCCATTGTCACCAAATGTGATACTATCATAACCATCATTGCCATTGGTGTTGATTGAGTTGAACATTCTTGCATCATCTGTCATGTGTTGAGTGCACCCACTATCAAGAACCCAATGCCTTCCTCTGGCTTTGTAATTAACCTACAAGAGAAGATCAATTCTTTTTAGGTATCCAAACTTGCTTGGGTCCTTGAAGGTTAGTCACTAAGCTCTTTGGTACCCAAATGGCTTTCTTCTTTGAGCCCATCCATGGTTTACCAATAAACTTAGCCTTCACACCATTTGTACCCTTAGTAAGCATGTAGCATGAATCAAGCTTTATGAAGGATACATTAGCATTTTTGCTCTTGTTGTTGCATTCTTGCTCTTTATGACCCACTTGCTTGCAACTATTGCAAAACCGACCATTGTTCTTCACAAAACTAGTCTTGTGAGGAGCAAAGGCCGCCTTGCCTTTCTTGGGGGTATAGCCCAATCCCTATTTATAGAGAGAAGCTCTTTGGCTACCCAAGCACATAAGCAAGCGGTCCTCACCACCATAAGCCTTAGCTAAGGTGTGAGTGAGCTTAGTGACCTCCTTCTTGAGGTTCTCATTCTCAACCACTAGTGAGGCATCACAAGTGAGACCATCACTACTAGATGAGGTACAAGTGGAAATGCTACAAGAAGGGTTAGTAGGAGCAACAATGATAGGCATAGATAGTGATTCATCAATTATATCACAAGTTAAACCTACATTCCAAGTTTCAACATGCTTCTTTTTTATTTTGCTCATCAAGCAAAGAGGAATGAGCCTTTTCAAGCTTTTTGTGAGCTTTGCCAAGCTTCTCAATGGCTTCCTCTAGCCTCTCATGAGATGCATTTAGCTCATCAAAGGCTTGCTTAAGGGCTTTTAGTTCCTTACGCAAGCTTTTACATTCCCTTCTCTTGATGTCAAAGTGTTCTCTAGCATCCTCTAGCATGTCAAATAACTCATCTTTGGTGGGTTCATCATCACTATCACTATCATGGTTATTTTCATTTTCATTTTCATCATCATGTACTTCATCGCTTTCATCATCACTAGTTTGTACCTTAGTGGCCTTAGCCATGAAGCACGATGAAGATTCAAAGAGAGAAGGCTTCCCATTGACAGCAATGCTTGCAAGAACTGTCACAGAACCGACCAATTTATAAGAGTACAAGTACAATGGTAGCCCGCAAGCGGTCGCACTGTCATACTTGAACCCATATAAACCCGGTAGTCCGTCGAGTACCATGATGGGTCTCGATAAACAATTTACAACAACCAAGATCGTACATGATTCAACATACATGCCACATATTACATAAAGTTCATAGATACATTTCATCATCAGAGTATGAATAAAAGTTATTACAAACCGAGTTTGATAGATAAAGCGGAAGCAAATAAGTTCAAAAATAAAGTTTCCAACATAGTTTGATACAGGGCCAAGTAGGATCACGGTCCACAAAAGCAAAGACAGAGATTAATAAAGAAGCCTACCCAAGGCTTACTCCTCATCCATGGCAGGATAGAAGCAACTCTTGCAATAACCATGATACACAGTGCCATCTGCAACAATGGGAAATAAAACCCTAAGTACGAGAAGGTACTCAGCTAGACTTACCCATCATAAACCAAAAATAGAATGACTCCAAGGATTATGCAAGGCTGTATAAGTGGAGATAGCTTGACGACATTTTACATAAAGGCAATTGACTTAGTTGTACAATTAGAATTCCTTTATCAATTAATTATAACTATCTAATCTCTAGATTAGCAACTATCCTATGCCAAACATGTGGTATATCAATTTAAAAGCATACAATAGTAACCATAGCAGGTATTGTAATTCCATATTCATCCGAACCATCATGTTCCATAACACAGTTACTACGATGTTGGGACTAGCCAAGTTTCTCACTATCTGGGAGAGACGGCGATTCGAATCGATTTCAACCAGCTGGGAATTTATTCCTAACACAAACCCAGGCATACCGCACGAAGGCAGCCTTAGGTCACCTTTGGTACAACTCAGTTCCACATTTCACGGGTCCGTACCGCGCCGCACAATCTAGAACACCAGATGCCAGTACGTTCAGGCCTAGCCTGCCCTTGGGCTCAGTCTGATCGTTCCCTAGAAGGAGCACACAACAGAACGGGTCCTGGCCTGAGTTGAATTACTCGGCTTCGCGATCGGAACGAGTTATCCGGCCAGCTAAGTGAGAGGCATGCGTTCAATCTTGTCAGAAGCGCCAACAACGGTATGGTCCTTAATCGACACAGATGGGGATGGATCCACACCCAAGACCTCCATGTCTTGTTGCTTCTCTATCGACATCCCGCCTGGTCTCGATTTTCTTTTACCCCATGGTTCTGTTCCACGATAGCAAATATAGCTAACCGTGCTCCGGCATCCACCTATATCTCGCAGGTGACAGGACATCACCCGACTTCTACCGGTCTAAGCATGGCTAAGCATATATTCGATCCTGGACCTATACCGGTTAAAGGTGTAATATCTGGACAAGAAATTTATATGCATCAAGTGGTTCCATTCAACTCTTATAACCTAATGCATCAATCATAAATACTTAAGTAATCATTTGTAAAATACTGGGAGACTTAGAATGCTCTAGGGCTTGCCTCACAGAAAGGAAGTGGGGCGGTGGTTAGGACACTCCGGAAGCTCTTCAGGATTCTGCTCCATGCCTTTGAGAGCTGCGACTTGAGGATTCTCCTGCTGGTCCCCTTCCTCTATCTCGTCGAATTCCAGCAACGTTATTTCTTCCTCTGATCCTAGATGCATGAATATGGCATAAGATATTGCGAATGCATATATGTTAATAAGTGCATCATGTTCTACTGAGTAGGTGCATATCTCTTCTTGATTAAGCAATTAACTACTTTAACAACTCATCAACTATTTCACAAGCAGCAGCTACTTATTTTACTCATAACTGGAGTTCTAATTATCCAAATGCAGTGATCCTAGACTTTCTGAAAAGCTTATAAAATTACCTACAACTTTGTTATTAACCATTTTTACAGCAAACATCATTTTTAACATGCAACTTATCCAACTCCAGAATATGTCCGGAATCCTTCCAATTTGCATTACAAAGTAACAATACTTCTACTTCATGTAATCATTCAAAGTTTGACAACACAAAGTCTACCAACAGTTTAAGCATACCAAATACACTCAAGAAAACCTAATGGTGAAGCCCAAACTATTTCTTTATACGCCTTTATTATTTTATTTAGATACCTAGGTTAAATAATAAATATATATCAAATGTGCATCATAAATTCTTAAAAATTTACAGTGCCTTACTAATGCTATCAAAGGACTACTGTAAAAGTTTCATGCCATTTTATTCAATAAAACACTCTATACAAAAAAGACAAAGCATAAAGGCTTAAAATAACATAAATAGAAAACCCTAGTGAAAAGTGTCAAGCAACAGATTTCCTATTTTTCCTAGCATACTTATGGTACTAGGATATCCCCCAACAAATTTCACGAATAAAGGATTCATAAATAATTTATAAAAATTCATACAAGGATTCACTATTTATAAAAGAAAAATCTATAACTACAAATCTACACATGCATTGATCCTAAAATTTTTACCAGAGCTCATATATGTTAAGAATAGCTTACCACAAAAATTTCATAATTTTTGGAGCAAAGGAACTCTAGATATAAAATAAACAAGTTTGCATGCATTTAAAAACACATTTCAAATCTCCATTTAAATCTCCCAAAATTTCTACTGTAAATGTCAAGAATATATTTTTCTTAAATACTACACTTCCTAAGGAACACTACATAGTTTATTGCACAATTTTTGAAGCTACCAAACTAGAGATATAAAAATCACAAAATAATTCAAAATCTGGAATATTTGAACTAGCCTATACTCTCACTGCCGCTAACTGGTGGGACCCGTTGGTCAGAGGACCCACGCGTCAGTGAGACAAGAACAGTGTCGCTACGCTGCGCTACGGTGGCGCGGCCAAAGCTTGTCGACGGCGAACTTGCCGGCGGTGACATCATCACACGATGATCTACTCGACCTTGCGCACACGTTGCACTACTTGGTGGGACCTCTCGTCGGTGCTAGCAACGGCGGCGGCAGCCATGGCGGGGCGGAGGTGTGGGATGATGGTGAGACGCCGGTGGAAGCCACGGTGACTCAATCAAACGCACGTACAAGCATCTACGGGCTACGGGAAACCTAGCGCATCAACTAGCGTGGCGAGATGTGGACGGTGGCGGCATGACCACGACGACGGGGTTGGTGGTGGAGCTCCGGCGAGGCTGTGTGGGGCTGAAGCTTACCGAGCACTGGTAGCGGGCACGGGTGGGTGCGGTGAGCTGCTGGGGTGGCGGTGGAGGGCTGCGGTGGTGATGGAGGAGCTAGGCGCGAGCTGGCGCCTTCAATGGTGATGGCGGGCTCTCGGCGCCAAGGCTGCAACTGCTGTGGGCGAGTGGACGATGAAGGAGGAGCTGGGAATGCGAAACTAAGGGCGCGGACAGGAGCGGGCAGGTGCTAGGGTGATAACGCCGGGCTCAGGCGCGTCGTGGCCTGTGCGGTCAGGGCAACGGCGACGCGCGGCCATCGCGACCTCCACACGGCGACTCTATCCTGGCGATGGTCGGCCACTGTGCCGAGCGATTCAGTTAGACAGTCAACTCCGAAGCCAAGCCTGACAGCGAGTTTACACGATGATTTATCTGCTAAACCGAAGCTCCAAAGTGCAAACAATCTACATGACTTGTGTAGTCCTATGTACCAGCTACAACTTTGGTTAAGGAATCATGCTCAAATTTGCAACTGAAATGGAGTAAAATCATGACCAAGGTCGGTCTGTCAGTCGGTCAGTGAACAAGGACTTAGCAAATTTTGTTAAGTCTTGAATTATTGATTTTACTGATTTTTGTGATCTCAATTCAAGCATGTTAGGAGCTGAATCAGTTAATGACCCAAAAATAAAAGTTGTTCCTTATAGCAAATACTACAACTTTGCTTTAGTGATCTCCTCCATGCCACACCTAGTTCAAATTTGGTCAAACATGTCACATTTAAATGATGATACACTTCAAATCATGGCTTAATGACCTAATTACCCCTAACCATGAATATCAAAGTTGTTCATAATGATACTCTAAACATGTTTAGGCTAATTGCAAGGTCATACAATCATTTCATGTATTAGTCACTCATAGAGCTATTTAGTGTAATCACAAGAAACATGACTTAAGGGCTTGATCATGGGAAGTGACATTCATGAACCATGTTCCATTTGCTAACCTAAGTATTGCCAAAATATTTTTGTGACTCATATCAACCATCTACATGTATACACTCATGATCATATGCATATACACATGGAGACATGAAATAATGAGAAAAGTTGCATATGTTCAAGAAACATGCGATAACAAGCAAATGTTGCAGATGTTTCAATCCAATGTTTCAATTGTAAATGCGTGTTTATAAATGCTTGATGCTCATGCTCATGTTATGCAAGTCAAGTTATGCAAGGCTAACACCCGAGGTGTTACAAGAACCTTCTTCTTGGTGGTCTTGTTATCATTACTATCATCATCATCATCACTTGAGGAAGCATCACTATCCCAAGTGACTACATATGAACCACCCTTCTTCTTCTTGAATGCCATCTTGTCCTTCTTCTCTTTCTTTTCCTTCTTGTCCTTCTTCTTGTTCTTCTTGTTGTCATCATCATTGTCACTATTGTATAGGCATTGAGCAACAAGATGATCTTTCCTTCCACACTTGAAGCACCTTCTTGACTCTTCTTTGTTTTTGGATGAAGACTTCTTTCTTCTAGCATGATAGCCCTTCTTCACCATGAACTTGCCAAATCTCTTGACAAATAGAGCCATCTTCTCATCATCATCATCCTATGATTCATCTTCTTCACTTGATGTTTCTTGCTTAGCTTTGCCTTGGATGATGTGGCCTAGAATGCCACACTCTTCTTCTTCTCATCCTTCTTCTCATCTTTCTTCTCCTTCTTTTCTTCCTTCTCATCATCATCTCTATATGTATCATCGGTCATGATGTCTCCCAACACTTGGTTTGGTGTCATGGTGTCCAAACCACTCCTTACTAGAATAGTGACCAATGTGCCAAATCTTGAAGGTAAGCATCTCAAGAACTTGTGGGAGAAGTCCTTGTCCTTCACCTCTTCTCCAAGTGCTTTGAGATCATTGACAAGCACTTGAAGCCTATGAAACATCTCCGACACACTCTCATCCTCCTTCATCTTGAAGCTTGCAAACTTCTCCTTGAGAATGTAAGCCTTTGCACCCTTCACGGCTTGAGTGCCCTCAAATGATTCTTCCAATTTCTTCCAAGCCTCATGAGCCATCTCAATATTCTTGATTTGCTCAAAAGTTGTCTCATCAATTGCATCATGAATAGCACTTAGAGCAATGTCATTGTTTTGGAGAAGCACTTCTTCGGCCACGGTGGATTTTCTAGATCACCAATCTCAATTTTGGTTTCTACCACCTTCCACACCTTTCTATTGATTGACTTGATGTGTGTGGTCATCTTTGACTTCCAATAGGGATAATTTGTGCCATCAAATTGGGGTGGCTTCTTGGTGTTGTTGATTAGAGCCATTTTTACACCGAAGGTTGTTAAGCCTCAAATCACGGTGACCTTGGCTCCGATACCACTTGAAAGGTCCTAATGGCTAGAGGGGGGTGAATAGCCTAATAAAAATTTCTACAACAATACTTAACCAAAATGGTTAGACAATTATAAGGCAAAGCAAGTGTTGCGCTAGCCTACTCAAAATGCAAGCCACCTACCACAATTCTAGTTTAGATAGTGTCTATTCACACAATAGCTATGACACTATCCTATGTTAGTGTGCTCTCAAAGGCTAACTAAAGAGCCACACCAACCAACCAACCAAGCTCTCACAACTAGCTACACTAAAGAGCTTGTCAACTATTTTGCGGTAAAGTCAAGAGAGTGATCAATAAGGTTATACCGCCGTGTAGATGAAGAAACCAATCAATCACAAGGATGAATAACAATGAAGACCAATCACCTCGGAATCAATGATGAACACAATGACTTTTACTGAGGTTCACTTGCTTGCCGACAAGCTAGTCCTTGTTGTGGCAATTCACTCACTTGGAGGTTCACGCGCTAATTGGCTTCACATGCCAAACCCTCAATAGGGTGCCGCACAACCAACACAAGATGAGGATCACACAAGCCACGAGCAATCCACTAGAGTACCTTTTGGCTCTCCACCGGGGAAAGGTCAAGAACCCCTCACAATCACCACGATCAGAGCCGGAGACAATCACCACCCTCTGCTCAATGATCCTCGCTGCTCCAAGCCATCTAGGTGGCGGCAACCACCAAGAGTAACAAGAGAAACCCACAGCGAAACACGAACAACAAGTGCCTGTAGAAGCAAACACTCAAGCAATGCACTTGGATTCTCTTCTAATCTCACAAAGATGATGAATCAATGATGGAGATGAGTGGGAGGGCTTTGGCTAAGCTCACAAGGTTGCTATGTCAATGAAAATGGCCAAAGGTATGAGCTATAGCTGGCCATGGGGCTTAAATAGAAGCCCCCACAAAATAGAGCCGTTATACCCCTTCACTGGGCATAACGCGGGCTGACCGGACGCTTCGGTTAGTTGACCAGATGCTGAGCCCCCAGCGTCCGTTCGCTCATAGTCAGCCACGTGTCCCGACTTCAATGGTCATCTGCCTTGACCGGACACTGCGCCTGAGTTGATCGGACGCTAAACACCCAGCGTTCGGTCGTTTATAGTAAGGTTCCAAAACTGACTTTTGCCGACCGGACATGTCCGGTCATGCTCGACCGGACCCTGCCAGCGCCCGGTCACACTGTGACTTCTTACTGTGCTAACCGACAACACGACCGGATGCATCCCTTCAGCGTTCGGTCGCAGAGTGACCTAGCATCCAATCAGTTGACCGACGCCAGCATCATTGCGACCAACTCCATTTCACCTCTAACTTCTTCACCCTTTCTCAAATGTGCCAACCACCAAGTGTATCACCTTGTGCACATGTGTTAGCATATTTTCACAAACATTTTCAAGGGTGTTAGTTCTCCACTAGATCCTAATTGCATATGCAATGAGTTAGAACATCTAGTGGCACTTTGATAACCTCATTTCGATATGAGTTTCACCCCTCTTAATAGTATGGCTATCAAACCTAAATGTGGTCATACTCTCTAAGTGTCTTGATCACTAAAACAAAATAGCTCCTATGGTTTATACCTTTGCCTTGAGCTTTTTTGTTTTTCTCTTTCTTCTTTCCAAGTCCAAGCACTTGATCATCACCATGGCATCATCTTCATCATGCTATGATCTTTGTTTGCTACGCAACTTGGAGTGTGCTACCTATATCACGATCACTTGATAAACTAGGTTAGCACTTAGGATTTCATCAATTCACCAAAACCAAACTAGAGCTTTCATCGGGTTCCCCGAAACCTACCACGCCATCCTAGGATGTCCATGCTACACGAAGTTCATGGCCATCCCCAAGTATACATACCTCAAGCTAAAGATACCAGGCCTCAATGGGGTCATCACCATCGGCACCTCCTTCCAGCATGCCTATGAGTGCGAGGTCGAGTGCTGCGATCATGCCCTAGCAATCATCGCCTTCGGAGAGCTCACCGCCATCAGGAAGGAGGTCACCGAAGAAGTGCCCGACCCCAAGAAGTTGACTGGGTCTTTCGAGCCTACGGGGGGCTCTAAAGAAGTCATCATGGACCTCAGGAGCACCGAGGGAAAACCGGTGCGCATTGGTACCACGCTCTCCTCCAAATAGGAAAGCGCGCTCGTCGGCTTCCTCCACGCCAACAGAAACATCTTCGCGTGGAAACCCTCAGACATGCCAAGCATTCCAAGGGAAGTTGTCGAGCACACCTAGAAGATCCACTTAGTCTCCAAGCTGGTGAAACAACACCTGCATCGCTTCGATGAGGGGAAACGCAGGACCATCGGCGAGGAGATCGCAAAGCTTTTGGTGGCCGGATTCATCAAGGAAGTGTACCACCCAGAGTGGTTAGCCAATCCTATTCTTGTACGAAAGAAGATTGGGAAATGGAGGATATGTGTTGACTATTTGGGTCTCAACAAGGCATGCCCAAAGGATCCGATTCCTTTGCCATGTATAGACTAGATGGTTGACTCTACCTCAGGGTGCAAAACCCTCTACTTCCTTGATGCGTACTCTGGGTACCATCAAATTGCAATGAAAGAGTCTGACCAACTCGCGACATCTTTCATCACCCCCTTCGGATCATTCTGCTATGTCATAATGCCGTTCGGTCTAAAGAACGTAGAGGCCACATACCAGCGTTGTATGCTCAAGTGCTTCGGGGACCTCATCGGGCGGACCGTTGAGGCCTACGTTGACGACATCGTGGTCAAATCCAAACAGGCTGACCACCTCGTAGCCAATCTTGAGCAGACCTTTGCAAAACTTTGAGCGAACGGCATCAAATTCAATCCTGAGAAGTGTGTTTTTGGGGTCCCGAGGGGCATGCTGCTTGGTTTCATCGTCTTCGAGCATGGCATCGAAGCCAACTCAGAGAAGATCTCAGCCATCACAAGGATGGGCCCAATTTAGAACATAAAGGGGGTACAACGGGTTATGGGGTGCCTCGCCGTGCTCAGCCGCTTCATCTCCCGCCTTAGCGAATGAGGTCTCCCCCTTTATCGACTTCTGAAGAAGGCTGATCACTTCGAATGGACATCCAAGGCCTAGGAGGCACTTGACATTGTTAACCAACTCCTGACAAAAGCCCTGAAGTGGCAGTTGTCAATTCAATCATCCCATACATCCAAGCATCGCACATGCGATTACCGCGTCACAATGCTTCGCGTCACGTCATGAAGTGGTAGTCATCTCATTCAATATGAATGGCGATCGACCGAGGTTTGAAGGCTAGCCCGCAAAGGGCTCGAGGCCACCTCATGTCAAATAGAGCCAGGGGAGAAAAATTGAGATGAGCCCCAGCAGCCATGCCCGACCCCACCCAGAAGTGGACAGGGACATCTTGACCTTTCTCATTCGATTCTAACCTCGAGCCAAGCCCACAGAATCTCCATCGAGGAGAGGCCAACTGGCCACCCAAGCCTATCGAATGGCTCGGGCATCTACCAGGAGGCAGGTTAAGAAGTAGTGGAATGCCACATGAGGGCTCTGCCAACCCCGTCAGCGGATGATGGACCCGGATTCCACTCGAACGTGCCCATTAGCGAGCTCATTAAGAGCAACAGTTGAGCCATCGAGGTAGGTGTTGTTTGCTCAGCCCCTCTGGTTGTGGAAACTGAGGATGGGGTGATGCATGAAACATGGCCGACCCCTTTCGAACCCCTCGAGGATTAGAGGCTCAAGCCACCAGATCCTAGATCGAGAGACCGAGGTTCGAAGGCCACCTACAAAGGGCCCGAGGCCGGCTCACGTCAAACAGATCCAGGGGAGAAAACATAGATGAGCCCCAGTAGCCTTCGCCCGTCCCGCTAAGAAGCGAACAAGGCCATCTCAACCTTCCCGTTCGATCCTAGCCTCTAGCTGAGCCCATAGAATCCCCATTGAGGGGGAATCTGTTGGAAGGCGGGTTAAGGAGGAACAGAATGCCCCCGAGGGTTTTGTCGATCCCATCACAAGTGATGGAACCAGATTTTTGTTCGAACATGCCCGCTAGCGAGCTCTCCGAGCATGTCGCTTGAGCCATCAAGGTAAGTACCGTTAACTCATCCCCTCTGGTTGTGAAAACCATAGATGGGGCGACAGTCACAAAAATGAGCCAACCCTTAACCGAAGCCCCGCCAAGCGTGGGGGCTCAAGGAAGATCAGACTTGTAAGGAGACCGAATGCACGGTCATAGAAAAATAGCTAAGACCCTAGGGGGAGGGTGCATGCGAATGCAAGAGATGCATTCTCCTAAGTCTCACAATCCTCCCCTCAATTTTCAGTGACATCTGACCCCAGCAACGGCAAAGGGTCGGATCTCACTAGGGGGCTGATAAGGATATAAATACACCTTTTCTAAAAATAGTCGCTACGTCAGACCTCTTCCTCGCGTTAAGCCTAGCAGCAAAGTTTGCGGAAATGAATAAACTAAGCAGGCCTGGTTGAACTACAAAAAAACCTATGCCTCGGTGGCTATGATATCTTTGCTCACCAGTGTGATTTGAAGTTTTTCCTCTTACACCTCGAGCCCTATGGTCTTAACAAACAGAGGGGTCGAAATACGTGAGCCTTTCTTTTGCACATAAAAAGGGAAGAAAAATAAGTTCAATCAAACAAATCAAATAAAACAAAGTTATGAAATTGTTTTCATGATATATAAGGATCGACACTTGTTCACATGTTATAAGAACGCTTATCCAGCCCATTTGACTAACTATCCCCTCCGGGGGAGAACTATGTCTTCAACCTTGTCCGCCAGGTTCCACATGACAGGGGCCACCGCCTTCTCTATTTCATCCAGCTCAGAGGCTTCGTAGCCAGGCGTGAAGCCAAGGCTCATTGTCTCCAAGTTGATACTATTAGCATAGTGGGAGTGGGCGATGGCGAAGGCTTAGGTAATCCTAGAGCGAAGAGCTTCCCTCTTGAGCTGGCACACCCGCGCTGTGATATCTACAGCAGCACAGGCTGCAAGCGAGCTGGTTTTTTCCGGCCGCGCCACCTCCAGGTCCTCGAAGACCACCCCGATGGCAGTGCGCAGGAGATCGTGCTCATCGATTTCCGCCTAAAGGATCCCCCATGCCTCGGCAAGCTCTATGACCAGCCCTATGGAGACGCTCTCGGCCTCTAGCCTTTGGGCTACCATGGTTCTGAGATCGGCACAGAGGGAGCTGACCCCCTGCTCTCGGACAGCCTGGTCGCACTCCTCACGAGCCGCACCATGCTTCAAGCGGAGCCACTCTACGGTCTGGCGTAGCTCATCGTGCTCCTTGCACAGCCAAGCAATCACCTCGGCATCCAGGTTTGCCTTCTGCTGTGGGGCCATGGACCTCTCCTCGGCTCTCAGCTTGAGCTCACACTCTCTCCACCTTAGCTAAGAGGTCGAGGACTCGCTGGCGGGCCTCAACATCCCTCTAGAGCAGCTCGTCCCGCTCCTTTCAGACTCTAGTAGCCTCCTCCTCATCCTAATGCATCCTCGCCGACAGATCCTAGAACGCCTTCTCGGCATCCTCCGCGTCTCGACAAGCCTCGACCTCCCACTGCTGGAGCCCGGCCGCCTCCTCGGCCAAGGGAGTCAGCTCGGCCACCCATTGTTGGGCGACAGCAAGCTAGGCGCTCACATCCCCACGTAGCCAAGCCTCTTTGGTGAGGCGGTCCCATTTCTCCTTCTGCTCGCGGAGGAACTGGGATTTCTCCTGGCTACAAGCGATAAGGGACTGAAAGGAAGATCAATGTCAAAACACAAAAATGCATGAAGAAAGAAGAAAGCAAGAGGAAAGGTTAAGTGGATACCCGGCCAGTAGGAACAATGACATCATGTAGGACGCCCTTGGCCTGGTTTAGGACTTCCAGCATGGCAGAGATCCCTTCGTTGAGACTCTCTCGCTCTATGCTCTCGGTAGCATCGTCGAGCGAGAAGAGTATCAACGTTGCGTCTTGTGGATCCATCCACTAGAGCAGTGACTCACCCTGCGCAGGCGAGTGGAGCCAGAAGATCCATAAGGACAAGCTTCTTCGGCTGGTCCCCCTATCTCAATATCAGCATCAAGAGGTCAGGAGTTCGATTAAAAAAGAGGCACGAGGAAAGAAAACTTATAAAAACAACGTATCCCAGTTCTGGCCGCATTGGGGGATGCCCTGGCACCGGATATACAAAATCAAGAATAGCACCGGCGTCGTCCCGTGAAGGGTCCATCGCCTCCTTGATGCGCTACGCCACTTTGGAGGGGGAGAGTGCTCCCTCGGTGAGCACCGTCCCATCGAGTGACGCCTCGGGCACCATCATGTGCAGGGGAAGCGCGCGCCTCATCAGCAGCGCCACCCTTCACGCGTGATAGGCGTCGATGATCCTTGACCCCTTCATGCCCCTCTCCTTTAGAATTCAGACGGCGGCAAGATGGTCCTGAATCTTCTTCTTATCTTTCTCTAGGACTCCCCACCTCCTCCACGATTCTGGGACCTCTTCAATGAGGCGTTCGATGAACTCTAGCAAGGGAGCGGCTACGTCGTTCTTGACGTAGAACCAATGCGAATGCCACCCCTTGTTGGAGGTCGACAGACGCATCGGCAGATACTCATTGACGTGGTTGTTGCGAAGCTGGATGCCGGCACATCCCATTGACACGTTTAGCTCATGCTTCTTCTCCCACTTCTTCAGGAGGGTGACGACGAAGAAGTACCGCCATAGGTCAAAGTGGGGACTAATCCCCAGGAACCCCTCACAAAGGGCGACGAACGCCGCAATGTGCTGGATTCCATTCGGATTAAGGTGCTGCAGCTCCACCTTTTAGTAATGTAGCAACCCCTGAATGAACTTGTGGGTGGGGGTGGTGAACCCCCGCTCGTGGAAGTGACACGACGTAGCCATCGGGCGGCGACGGCACGTCCTCATCACCGGGCAACCGCCACTCCTCGGTGGTAGTCCACGCGCAAAGAAGACCACGGCGGACGAGGCCCTCTAGGCACTGGAGGGTGATATCAGATTTGCACCATGGCTCCATTGAATGATTGGGGTGGGTGGATGTGAACTTGACAATGGCAGAGATGCGGATGCGGGGAGCTTGGGCGATTGGCGGCGGAGGTTGTAGATGCGAAGGTAAGGAGGCAAAGTATGAAACCCTAGGGGTGAACCCTTTGGTTTTATAGGGGTGATGGATGCAAGGAAGGCAACTGTCTACCTAGATCTCCACACCTACCATGATCCACCACCATGTCACATCGCAAGATATGTGCCCGCAATCCCTATCCTTTCCTTCCGAAGACATGCCGGATGTTTCGCCTTCCCTAATGGACCAGGACTCTTTTCCAGCAAAGGGGATACGGGGTCAAAAAGCATTGTTTTTCGACCTACCTGGGCCCAGGAGTTCGAAGGGCTGGCCCATCGATGGTTTTGACGGTTGTCCCAAGGCACCCTTACGATAAAGGATGGGCCCGCAAGCGGCCAAAACTCAGATGCACGAGCTTCACAGGAGTCTTGGTCCATGATCGAGTCTCAGCTAGGCTGACCCTGGATGGATCCCCGTGAACGGGATAGCAGGGTTCCATTTAAGCTACTCGGCTAACAAACCTTCAAATCTCACAGCCATACCCGTGAAGGGTCCGAATCACCCCCTAGGTGATTCTATCCGAATCACCCGGGCACTCGGGGGCTACACCCGACGGGTGCGCTCGCACACACCCTCTGGCAAGTCAAATCACCCCCATGCGATTCTATTCGAATCACTCAAGGACTCGAGGGCTCCACTCATCGGGTGCGCTCGCGCACACCCTCTGGCAAGTCGAATCACCCCCGGGTGATTCTATTCGAATCACCCAGGGGCTCGGGGGCTACACGCGTCGGGTGCGCTCGCGTGCAGCCTCTGGCAAGTCAAATCACCCCCTGGGCAATTCTATCCAAATCACCCAGGGGGCTCGAGGCTACTGTCGGGGACCGAATACTGGGGTACCCAAAGAGGAGGAGCTAATAACCATCAAATGTTGATGCTTCCGAACAGGCAAGAACGCGACTACACCTCTTGCTCAACGACCGAGGGTTAACTCTGTCTCGTTCGACCCCCAAAGGTTGGCTCCGCCTCGCCCGATGTCTGAGGGCAGACTTTGCCTCGCCCGACGTTTGAGGGCGGACTCCGCTTCGCCCGACCCTCGGGGCTGGCTTAGCCTCGCCCAACGTTCGGGGGCTGACTCCGCCTCGCCCGACGTCCAAGGGCTGGCTCCGCCTCGCCCGATGTCTGAGGGCGGACTCTGCTTCGCCCGACCCCCAGGGTTGGCTCCGCCTCGCCCGACGTCTGAGGGCAGACTCCGCCTCGCCCGACCCCCGGGGCTGGCTCCGCCTCGCCCGATGTCCGGGGGCTGGCTCCGCCTCGCCCGATGTTCGGGGGCTGACTCTGCCTCACCCGACGTTCGAGCGCAGGCTCCACCTCGAACGACGTCGGGGGGCTAGCTCCGCCTCGCCCGACGTCCGGGCGCTACTCCATCATAACTATACATGAGGATAAGACGGGGCACTCAAGTCAACCGCAATATATCGAGGACCATACCCTGCAAGCCTACAGAAAAGTACCATCAGGATATGACAGGACATACGCTTTAAGCCCTTCCGGGCATGTCAGAAGCCCGAACAGTGTTGTGGGCGCCGACATTTGTCTTATAGTGTTATGGGCGCCGGCATTTGCCCGAACCAGTATAAACCTTGTGTCTTTTTAGCACACCATCCGGGCCAAACGCGCAATAATACAAATTTACTCGTTGGTGTTTACTCGAAACACCGACATAGGGTTACAAGGAAAGTATCATATTTGGTATTATACAATATCTGTTAAATCACATCTTCTTGTAGCCTTGCGGTGCATGCTGACCAGCACTGAGCACCGCACGCCTTGATCTTGTGGGCTAGGCCGCCTCTAATGGCGCAGCCCATGTCTTGTCCTGTGGGTACCGGGGGTCATACCCCCACAGAGCTTAAGAAGAGCTTTCTGTTGTAGCCTTGATGTGACAGTTTGCTTAGTGAGACGATGTAGACTCTTGTGATCAGTCCTTATAATGAATTACTCCCCATGTAAATAGCTTCTCCACTTGTCTACTGCCATAATGAGAGCTAAGCACCCCTTATATGTGGACAGAGCTTGGTTTCTTGGATGAAATGCTTTACTGAGAAATGAGATTGGATGGCCTTCTTGCATCAAAACAGCCCCCATGCCAAGATCACTGGCATCTGTTTCAATAATGAATTGTTTGCTGAAATCTGGGATGGTAAGTACAGGAGCAGTGCTCAAAGCTGATTTTAACAACTCAAAAGCCTCTTGGGCTTGTGGAGTCCATAGAAAGGTCACTCCCTTTTTAAGCAGCTGTGTCAGAGGTGTGCTTACACTACTAACTTTCTGACCCTTATGCCACGTTTTTTTGTCGCAACGCCAAGATTTGGTTGCAATAGGGGGTGTTCTCGCAACCATTTGCATTTTCGGTTGCGATAGATGGGATTTTTGCCACACAAATTATTTCGTGGCCCTAAGTATGGAGATCGTTGCGAAAAGTAAGTGTTATCACACCCAATTGTTGAATGGTTGCAATAAGTGATCACTTTTGCCACGATTTGATTTGCGTTGCGAGCAGTTTTATTGGCGTTGTAATACTAAGATAATATTGCAACTCTTTAATTGATGGTTGCGATAGGGCATCTATGTTGCAACGAATATGATTCATTGTATGCAATAGTCACTTGCGTTGCAAAAGAGTTGTACATATAGCAGCGAAAAATAAATCGTTGCAATAGCTGAGGTTGTATTGCAACTTTACTTAGTAGTTGCTATATAGTAGTATTATGGTGGCAGTATAAACTTTTTTTCTTTGACGCAAAAACCATGGGGGAGTTCCCCATGATGATTCAAAACTTTTTATAAAAGGAGCAAAACGTTCAAAGAAATACTTACATCAGAGGCAAGAGGGGATGGGGATGGAGGAGTGGCAATATAAACTTGTATCGCAACTCATATGGGCTCTGTAATTCTACAATTACTTACGGCCCAAGTCAGGAAAATCTAGTCTCAGCAGTAGAGGCAGACACCAAGGAAAATTGCCCCATCGATCACGCATGCGTCACGACCCCTTGCACACGAGGCACCGATCACCTTGCACACAAGACGCTGCCACTTGTCCTCGTTCCTTCCTTCTGTGCGCACGAGAGGTCATGGACTAGGGGCAGCGAGGAAATCACATTATCAAAGACGGCGTGAAGGACGTGGGCACCTTGGTACTACGTGCGTGGTGACAATAATCTCCCTACTCATCTCGAACCTCGACATCTACAATCCATGTATGCCTATGATTGCAAGAGCAGCATCATGCTAGAATTACAAAGGCCCACCAGGCTGACAACAACTGTCATCTGGGTTCAGATATAGTTCAATATTCTCTATTATGAAGGATGTCAGACTCATGAGGGTAGTATTCATTCCTTACAGAGAAACTATAAGGTCCACCATGAGGGAGAGGTTTTGTATTCAACCCTAATGCTGCTCTCTACCGGTATGATGTTAGCTTCAAGACATCTTATGCCACAAAATAGGATTCATTTATGTACATTGTATGATCACACCAATCAAACACTCCAGCTCAAGAACATGAAACGGATTCTTGAGATCCATATCGACCAACATATCCAGTTTCTTTTCCTCCTTAGCTCTCTAACCTGAAGAGGATGATCATAGATGTTAAATCTCTCCGACATGGGAGTGCATAGCAGTAAATAGTATTCCACATAAATACGTGCTTAGGAGTTTACCCATTCTAAAATCATGCCTTTCTAAGACTGACCATGTCCAATATATGCTCAAGGTTTTAGGAACAACAAAATTTTCCAAGAAAACTTCATATAATCCCAATATGCAATCCATATTCCATAACTATCCTGCCCAACACCGTTGTTGTCGTCCCCTGTTCTGCCCAGTGCCCAGTGCTGTTCCAACCCATCACTGCCAGCAACTAGAAACATTATTTTGAGAAACCACACATACAAAGGACTGGAGGAATAATTAGGAATAAGTATTCCAAGAAAAATTATCTTTACAGCACACTTTGGTGGAGGGGAAAGGGGGAATTTTGCTGCCATGATATTGCCGAGAATAACTAAAAAGTAAAAAAAAAAAGTTGTTGCACTGAATAACTAAACAATGCAGAGGCTAGAAAAAACAAGTATTTTGCTGAATTGAACTGAACAAAGAACACACTAAACCTGCAAAAACTTAAGTTCTACTAGCCTGAAGATATGATGTGAACTGCTATGCTACTTACCTGAAAATGGAGCCAGAGCTGTTACTGATATTGCTGTACCTGCAAAATAGACAGAGACACAGAGAGCAAACAAGAACACAAGCTGCTGAAGGAAAAGAAAACTAGCACCACAGACAGGTAGAGGACTATGTCATTTAGCACTTGCTGGTTCAAATTTATGATTGACATGCAATTTTATTTATGGAACAATCAAAATTTGGATAATTTATTAAGTTAACCCATGTATAAGTGAATTGAAGGTAATAGTTGAGTAACTAAACTTTGGAATAAAAAAATCTCAAATACTTTATGGTTCTGAGCGTGCATTAGTTATTTCAAATAAAATGAAACAATAAATATAGTGAGCATAAACAACTAATTTTTTAATATAGCATGAACTGCATTTACCCTGTAGGATGATTCCAAATCATTCAGACACTAGCTAACATTAGGAACTATGTGGATCAACAAATATACCAAATCTTTGCATGACCTTCATTTAATATACAAGCATATATAAGAATTAAGATGGCACGGAAAATAAGTCCAAGCAACAAGGTCTGAAACTGATTTTTGAAGCTGGTCACCAGAAACAAGTTTCACTCAGAAATAGTATAAATCAAAGTGCTAAGCTTAAGTTTCCCTTTTTTTCTCTGAAATGTGTACACAGATTGCAAGCATAGCTGAATAGGCTTCAGCACACGAGCAAGGAATGAAGAAGATTGATGAAGACGACGGCGCAGCGACCTTGAACGCCTCTGGCATGGCGAGCCCGAGCAGGTCCAAGGCGGGTGGGCGACTGGATCTCGGTTACCATGACCTGCGTGCCATACTGCCATGGATCTCAGCTGCCTTGGCCTCGCTCCAGCGGAGGGGACAACCCCTGGTGGTGTCACACGGAGGAGCTGGGAGAGAGGAGAAACCATATGCAGCAGTTACACAAAATTGTATATATTCCTAACAATTGTATAGGACAAAGAAACCTCAGCATTGGACAATTAAGCATCATGTTTTTTAAAATATACATTTACAAAATGATAACTCCACCTTCCTCTTTCAGAGCAAACTGCATATATGTATTTTCATTATCAGGTTTGGCTGTACATACTGTCTCTTGTAGAGCATATTTATCGAAGTATTTTTATACAGTTAACGCATCATATTTATCACACATTCACACATGATATCTACCACGAATAAAAAATCAGCTACATCCTACATGGAACTGAAAGTGATACAATGTGTCATTAAACGTGAAACCTTAACTAAAGCCTTCTTCATGAAAGGTGAGTGGCATTTATTAATTCACCAGCAACTAAATATGTACCATAGTTAGGACAATGCAAATGGTGTGTGCAACAGAAAAACACCTCTTGTGGACCAGCATGTTCATACGACTTGGCTCACGTCTGCATTAGCCCAGCGAACTCCTGATGTGAAGAAAGGAAAAGGAAATTGGGTAGAGGCATGTCGCCGTCGATACGCAAACGCAATGATGCTACCCTCGACCTGTACTCCAAACACCTCAATGGCGCTTGCCACCAGGTTGGAGCCATAATAGCTGGAACTTGATCAAGAACGAAATCAATCAGAGAACATGAAAGCCCTACATCGATCGAGAACCAAATTAATTTGGAAAAAATTGGGGAGCTGAGAGAGCCATCACCTGAGCCGCGGCCACCGGCAAGGGCACCCACAGGTCAGGTCGCCCTCCGTCGCCGGCTCGCTGTGCATGCGACGGAGGGGCCCAGGACGGTTCCCGCTTCTTCCTGCCGCGGAAGGAAAGCCGGAGGACACCCCTGTAGACGCACCAGGACGGTTCCCGCTTCTTCCTTCGGCTGATGAAGTTCCCGACCATGCTTGGACCATCCAGCTTTCCCCACGGGATCATCCTGAGCAGTTCTGCGATCTGCTCCAAGTGCTCGGGCTTCTCCAACCAACTGTTCTTCTTCTCCGGAATCAACCCCACGTCGCACAGGGTGATCGTGTTCGGCTCTTCTCGGATGTAGAACCACTTCTTGTACCATTCGTCCAGTGAGGTGTTCCAGGGGCAGTGCAGGTACTGGGCCTTCATACCGTCACGCAGATTGAGGTATACGCCTCCGGCTATCTTCGAGCCGCCGCTCCCTTTCTTCCGTAGACAGAACAGATGGCGAAAGAGGTTGAAATGGGGCTGGAAGCCACCATAAGCTTCGCAAAGATGGATGAAGGTGGAGACAAGAAGAATCGAGTTGGGATGCAGATTGCAAATCCCAATCTCGTAATACAAGCAGAGCCCCTGAAGGAAAGGGTGCACTGGAACCCCAAAACCCCGCTTGAAGAAATCCTCGAAAACCACAATCTCACCTAGTTGTGGATCGGGGAAGCTTTCTCCTTCCAGCACACGCCATCCCGCGAGTGCCTTATTGTGGAGCACTCCCATGGCGACGAGGTCTTCGATGGTCTGCTCATTGCTCCTTGACTTCCACCACTCCTTCGCCATGACTCCGCCTTTCTTCTGGGCGTCTCTCTTCGCCATTAATCTGCCCTTGCTAAGGGGGTGGATGCGGTGGAGGGAGGATTGGTGATGATTTTCGGAGGAGTAGGGTTCGGCAAGAGGAAGAAGAAGGTTGCGGCGGCGAATGACAATGGGGATCGGTAAAAAGTAATTTACTAGTTCTATATTATAAATAACCAAGAGCTCCATCGTTTCGTCCGCCCGAGATTCTTGGGAGACGTGTGCACGCGCCGTAGACGGTTGTTTTCACAACCTCGAGATCTACGCCAATAAACGCGCCTCTTCGTTTCCAGTGTACGCGCCTCTTCGTTGATAATGTGAGAGGGCCCACACTGACGCACCTCCATATAGGCGCCAAGCGACTGTTTGCCAGAAAGAGTAAGAAGGCAGAGTGATGTGTTATATCCGTCTGCTTTTTTGACCAGACGTGACAGATTGGACTTGACAGAGTAAGAAGATAAATAAATACACCAAATAATAATACAAGCGGCGTTCGTTTTTTTTCGCTGCATGTCTTGTGCTCAATGATGGACCAGACCACTGCCGTGCTCGGGGACTGCCCAGACCACTGCCGTACTCGAGGACCGCCTAGACCACTACTGTGCTCGGGGACTGCTCCGACCACTGCCGTGCTCGGGGACTGCTCCGACCACTGCCGTGTTTGGGGACTGCTCTGGCTACTAATGTGCTCGGGGACTGTCCCGACCACTGCTCGGAGATCGCTTTCCTCGGCTACATGTGATTTGTACTCACATACAGTTGAGAGACATTTATTTAGACCTTGCTACAAGGCTCATACTTCGCCTTCTAGCAAGCTCGGGGACTACATCTGTACGATGCACCTACCGGTGCATCTCGTATCGCCTGCACGACGATTGGATTCTTAACTTCAATGGAAATTCTTTTTTAGACCCTGGCACCACGTGCCTACGTCACCTACTACCAGGCTCGGGGACTAAGTGGGCACACTTCACCTTACGGTGAATGTGTTTGTTTTATCGACCCTTATGCTTTGACTGATTGTAAGGATTACTATCGTGCTCGGGGACTGTCCCGACCACTGCTCAGAGATCGTTCTTCTCGGCTACATGTGATTTGTACTCACATACAGTTGAGAGACATTTATTTAGACCTTGCTACAAGGCTCATACTTCGCTTTCCAGCAAGCTCGGGGACTACATTGGTACGATGCACCTGTCGGTGCATCTCGTATTGCTTGTACGACAATTGAGTTCTCAACTTAACTGGGAATTTTTTTCAGACCCTGGCACCACGTACCTTCGTCACCTACTACCAGGCTCGAGGACTAAGTGGGCACACTTCACCTTGTGGTGAATGTGTTTGTTTTTCGACCCCTATGCCTCTGATGATCAAGGACGCTATGCTTCAAGACGCACTTACATTTCTATTCAGAAATATAAGTGGGCACACTTCCCAGGACGGAAATCTTTTTCTTTTTTCTTAAGAGCACCATACATTCTTCGGACAACCTACTTCTCCGGCGACAACGGTGGTCAGAGATGTCAAGACTCAAGCCTTACTTGTCGGAGAAGGTTAAAATGGCATGTCGCAGCATAATACATGATGCTCGGGGACTAGCTGTGGGGGTATTAACCCCTATACCCTTATGGCTAAGCTTGGGCCGGCCCGGATCAGTGGGTCCGGTCCACCAAAAGACGACGTGCGGCCCGGCCAACCTGATCGGAGTCCCGCGCAAGGAGTCAAGGCGGATTTGGTGATCAATCAAGATCCTGGTCGGTTAGAATAGGAATCCTTATCCGGCCACATATGGCAATTGTAACTGACTAAGATTAGTTTTCAGATCTGTAACCCTGCCCCCGGACTATATAAGACGGGCAGGGGACCCCTCTAAAAAACATCTCTCATTGACATACAGCAATACAAATCAGACGCAGGACGTAGGTATTACGCCTTCTTGGCGGCCGAACCTGGATAAAACCTCGTGTCTGTCTTGCGTCACCGTCTTGTTTGTGGCTTGCGCATCTGTCTGCCGACAATCTACTACCTTGGGCATACCCCTAGGTATACTGCCGACCATATTTCGTCGACAGTGTCCATGTACGTCATGTCATCAGCATGTGGGCGTGGCTCACGCACGCACGGAGACGAGAGGTAGACGATGTGGGCCGCGTATAGCCCAGCACGTGCATCGCATATTCGCATCAACATATGGAATCGAATATACTCTTCAAAATGATAAGCCATTCTATCTTTTTTAAATATAGCTTTTATTAAACATTTAGATATACATTATTTATAGATATATAATAAAATGTTATATATATATGGAAAAGTCAGAACGACTTAAAATTTGAAATAGAAATCGTAGATATTACTTTTTTAATTACTTTATCAAATAGAAATATAAATTTGAATACTTTCTAAAAATGGATACAAACTAAATAGGTCAGATTTGAATTTGCACTAGTATATCAATAATAGTCATAGTAGTATATCAATAATAGTCATAGAGATAAGCTTTTAAATACTTTTAATATGATAATTACTATGAATGAGCATGAGTTAATCCAACAGAACTTTAAAAGTTGAATGACAACTAAACGGATGTAATATTTGGTTTGAACTTAGTCTTGACTAGGTTAATAGAAAAAGGCATCCATATCCATATCTCAAAGCAAGTTTATTACAAAAATATATTTTATTATTAGTCAAGTGATACTTATTGTGCATTTTAAATATAAATGTTTTTATGTATGATTAACTAACCCAAAAGCGAGAAATACATTCCTTTCGGAAAGTGGTAGTCATTGGTCATATATTAACTAAAACAAACATAATTAGCCATATTAAATTTTTTGTTTGTTTAATTTATTTTAAAAAATAAGAAAATTAATATTTAAATGTATTTGGTATTATTAAAATTATTATCAATAGTTATAATAGTTTTATCAAATCAATACTTTATTGTAGGTGAACGGATCTATGTTATTCAGCATGTTCGCTTGTTGGTTTCAGCTAGCCAGCTAACAGTGTTTTTCTCTCACAACAAATCAGCACCAGCCGGGCTTATCAGCCCAGAAACCAACAGGCTGATTGTGCACGCATGTCTAAAATCTCATTGAGATCAGTTGCTACATTATTGGTGTTAGCCTGCTAGGATCGGTCCAGTGCAATCACAGATGGGATCTTGAAACGTTGGCCCTAATGTCCGCCGCCGGCTTGCAATTGTATGCGCCGGCGCGCTACAATTTATTTATTTAATAAGTTAGCGTTGTCGGATCCTTTTTATTAGAAAATGCTTTAGCTACCTAGAACAAAAGGAGGTGGATGTTTCGTGGATGGAGGACTGTTAGCTGCCAAGCCATGGCTCATGCACTTCTGGACGAGAGGATGAGAGCTAGACGACGTGGGATGTGGATGTGGATGTGGATGTGCATGGCCAGGTGCAGATCATCGCAGCCCCATGTCACGAACTGGGTAACTAGAAGTGGATTGGACAGAAATTTGGGAAAGAATCAGCAGCAGCGGAGGGGCTTGAAGAGCAAGAACAGAAGGATTCGGGGAGCAAGAACTCGAGGAGGGAGACAACCGAAAGGGGGGAACGGTTATGGTTCAGTTATTCGATAGCCTCTTCTATTCGGTTACAACGGCTTATATGAGTCGTACTCACCCATCTTCTTGCCAAATGGGCCGAACCCCTAGTGCTAATGGGCCAAACCCAGCAATACAGGCCTAAAGATAACAGGCCACACTTAGCCACTCTTGGCCTTCACTCTTCGCGCATTCTTGCCTTTCTTCAGAGTCCTGATGTAGCTTGTGACATTGTCCCCTGCTTTACCAACAGCTTGACCCCAAGCTGTGGGAAACCTCTGACTCATATCAACAGCGTCCTCCAAGGAAGCCATCGAAGGAGGTTGATGCTCCCATTGTACCAGCAGTCTTTGATTCAGCTTGCCCCCAACAGAAACATCCTGAACATCCAGCACCTGCAATGGCAAAACTGGAACAGTGGAGTCAGTGGCAACTGCATCCAGCGAGTCCAACACTTCAGTCTGTGGTGGAACATGTTTCTTGAGTTGAGATACATGAACCACTGGGTGAATCTGAGCTGAGGCTAGTAGCTCCAATTTGTAAGCTACTGAGCCAACTCGAGCTATGATCTTGTACGGTCCAAAGAATCTGAAGGATAACTTGTGATTACTGCGAT
Source organism: Miscanthus floridulus (assembly GCF_019320115.1). NCBI lineage: Eukaryota > Viridiplantae > Streptophyta > Magnoliopsida > Poales > Poaceae > Miscanthus > Miscanthus floridulus. The sequence goes on from NC_089588.1 coordinate 49,388,219, forward strand.
ATGCCATAGATGACTAAATATAAGGTTGCAGCTTTAAATAGACCATGTCCCCAACCTGGAACTCCCTATCCTTTCTATTCTTATCAGCTTGATTCTTCATTCTCTGATGGGCTCTTAGAAGTTGCTGTTGGATGAGTTTGTGCAACAAATTTCTCTCAGTCAACCAAGCAGATAAATCAGTGACAGTCACAGAACTTGGGTCAGGAATGCCTAGACTCCTTGGTGGATGACCATAAAGAACCTAGAATGGTGTTGTGCCTAATGCTGAATGAATGTAGTGTTGTACCAATACTCAGCCAAGGGCAGCCACTTAGACCATTCCTTTGGGCAGGCATGAACTGAGCACTCAAGAATGTTTCTAACCACTGATTCAATCTCTCTGTTTGTCCATCAGTTTGTGGGTGATAAGAGGAACTCATTAGCAGAGTTGTGTCAGAAAGGGCAAATAATTCTCTCCATAAAGCACTTGTGAAAATCCTGTCTCTATCTGAGACAATTGCATTGGGCAAGCCATGTAGTTTATAGATGTTACTGAAGTATATCTGTGCAATATTCAAGGCTGTGTATGGATGAGCCAATGGTAGGAAATGAGCATATTTAGTAAGTTTGTCAATGACTACCAGTATAGAATCATATGAGCATATTTAGTAAGTTTGTCAATGAGTACCAGTATAGAACCATATTTCCCAGATTTGGGCAACCCTTCAATGAAATCCATGCTCACCACAGACCATGCTGACTCTGGTACTGGTAGTGGTTGCAGCAGTCCAGGCATTTTAGTGTGCTCTATCTTGGCTTGTTGACAGATTGAGCAGCCCTGCACAAAGGAAGTGATTGTCTGTTTCAATTTTGGCCAGGAAAATAGAGCTTTAACCCTATGATAGGTTGCTTGCACTCCAGATTGTCCACCCAAGTCACTAGCATGTAATGCTTGCAGAATGTGTTGTTGAGCCAATGTATTACTGCCCACCCATATTCTACCTTTGTATCTTAGGATGCCATCTTTCAGAGTGAACACTCTATCATTCTTAGAGCTTATACTCAATTCTGTGAGTAGTTGTTTAGAATCCTCATCTTCAGCATAACCCTGTTGCAACCTCTCCAACCAAGCTAGGGTGCTATAAGAGATGGACCATAACTCATTTAATTGAGGATTCCTTGAAAGTGCATCAGCAGCGGTGTTAGTAGTCCCTTTTTTGTACTGAATCTTGAACTGCAAGTCCATGAGCTTGTCGACAGAATATCGTCGGTAGTCCTCCGAGGGGTATCCCACGAAGATAGATTGATCGGCAGAGGTGCTCGTAATCAAGAACAAGAAGGCAACAAAGACACAAGAGTTAGACAGGTTCGGGCCGTCAGCACGATGTAATATCCTACTACTGTGCTTGTTGGTTTGTATTGGCTATCGTATGATATTACGTGTGTTTAGATGCCTTAGGCTAAGCCTAGGATCCGTATGGGGATGAATGAGGTGCCATCTAGAGGACCCCTGCCCCTCCTTATATGCTCTGGAGAGGTAGGGTTACAAGGAAAGTATCCTATTTGGTATTATACAATATCTGTTAAATCACATCTTTTTGTAGCCTTGCGGTGCACGCCGACCAGCACCGAGCACCGCACACCTTGATCTTGTGGGCTGGGCCACCTCTGATGGCGCGGCCTATGTTTTGTCCTATGGGTACCGGGGGTCATACCCTCACGGAGCATAAGAAGAGCTTTCTGTTGTAGCCTTGATGTGACAGTTTGCTCAGTGAGACGATGTAGACTCTTGTGATCAGTCCTTATAATGAATTACTCCCCATGTAAATAGCTTCTCCACTTGTCTACTGCCATAATGAGAGCTAAGCACCCCTTATATGTGGACAGAGCTTGGTTTCTTGGATGAAATGCTTTACTGAGAAATGAGATTGGATGGCCTTCTTGCATCAAAACAGCCCCCATGCCAAGATCACTGGCATCTGTTTCAATAATGAATTGTTTGCTGAAATCTGGGATGGTAAGTACAGGAGCAGTGCTCAAAGCTGATTTTAACAACTCAAAAGCCTCTTGGGCTTGTGGAGTCCATAGAAAGGTCACTCCCTTTTTAAGCAGCTGTGTCAGAGGTGTGCTTACACTACTAACTTTCTGACCCTTATGCCACGTTTTTTTGTCGCAACGCCAAGATTTGGTTGCAATAGGGGGTGTTCTCGCAACCATTTGCATTTTCGGTTGCGATAGATGGGATTTTTGCCACACAAATTATTTCGTGGCCCTAAGTATGGAGATCGTTGCGAAAAGTAAGTGTTATCACACCCAATTGTTGAATGGTTGCAATAAGTGATCACTTTTGCCACGATTTGATTTGCGTTGCGAGCAGTTTTATTGGCGTTGTAATACTAAGATAATATTGCAACTCTTTAATTGATGGTTGCGATAGGGCATCTATGTTGCAACGAATATGATTCATTGTATGCAATAGTCACTTGCGTTGCAAAAGAGTTGTACATATAGCAGCGAAAAATAAATCGTTGCAATAGCTGAGGTTGTATTGCAACTTTACTTAGTAGTTGCTATATAGTAGTATTATGGTGGCAGTATAAACTTTTTTTCTTTGACGCAAAAACCATGGGGGAGTTCCCCATGATGATTCAAAACTTTTTATAAAAGGAGCAAAACGTTCAAAGAAATACTTACATCAGAGGCAAGAGGGGATGGGGATGGAGGAGTGGCAATATAAACTTGTATCGCAACTCATATGGGCTCTGTAATTCTACAATTACTTACGGCCCAAGTCAGGAAAATCTAGTCTCAGCAGTAGAGGCAGACACCAAGGAAAATTGCCCCATCGATCACGCATGCGTCACGACCCCTTGCACACGAGGCACCGATCACCTTGCACACAAGACGCTGCCACTTGTCCTCGTTCCTTCCTTCTGTGCGCACGAGAGGTCATGGACTAGGGGCAGCGAGGAAATCACATTATCAAAGACGGCGTGAAGGACGTGGGCACCTTGGTACTACGTGCGTGGTGACAATAATCTCCCTACTCATCTCGAACCTCGACATCTACAATCCATGTATGCCTATGATTGCAAGAGCAGCATCATGCTAGAATTACAAAGGCCCACCAGGCTGACAACAACTGTCATCTGGGTTCAGATATAGTTCAATATTCTCTATTATGAAGGATGTCAGACTCATGAGGGTAGTATTCATTCCTTACAGAGAAACTATAAGGTCCACCATGAGGGAGAGGTTTTGTATTCAACCCTAATGCTGCTCTCTACCGGTATGATGTTAGCTTCAAGACATCTTATGCCACAAAATAGGATTCATTTATGTACATTGTATGATCACACCAATCAAACACTCCAGCTCAAGAACATGAAACGGATTCTTGAGATCCATATCGACCAACATATCCAGTTTCTTTTCCTCCTTAGCTCTCTAACCTGAAGAGGATGATCATAGATGTTAAATCTCTCCGACATGGGAGTGCATAGCAGTAAATAGTATTCCACATAAATACGTGCTTAGGAGTTTACCCATTCTAAAATCATGCCTTTCTAAGACTGACCATGTCCAATATATGCTCAAGGTTTTAGGAACAACAAAATTTTCCAAGAAAACTTCATATAATCCCAATATGCAATCCATATTCCATAACTATCCTGCCCAACACCGTTGTTGTCGTCCCCTGTTCTGCCCAGTGCCCAGTGCTGTTCCAACCCATCACTGCCAGCAACTAGAAACATTATTTTGAGAAACCACACATACAAAGGACTGGAGGAATAATTAGGAATAAGTATTCCAAGAAAAATTATCTTTACAGCACACTTTGGTGGAGGGGAAAGGGGGAATTTTGCTGCCATGATATTGCCGAGAATAACTAAAAAGTAAAAAAAAAAAGTTGTTGCACTGAATAACTAAACAATGCAGAGGCTAGAAAAAACAAGTATTTTGCTGAATTGAACTGAACAAAGAACACACTAAACCTGCAAAAACTTAAGTTCTACTAGCCTGAAGATATGATGTGAACTGCTATGCTACTTACCTGAAAATGGAGCCAGAGCTGTTACTGATATTGCTGTACCTGCAAAATAGACAGAGACACAGAGAGCAAACAAGAACACAAGCTGCTGAAGGAAAAGAAAACTAGCACCACAGACAGGTAGAGGACTATGTCATTTAGCACTTGCTGGTTCAAATTTATGATTGACATGCAATTTTATTTATGGAACAATCAAAATTTGGATAATTTATTAAGTTAACCCATGTATAAGTGAATTGAAGGTAATAGTTGAGTAACTAAACTTTGGAATAAAAAAATCTCAAATACTTTATGGTTCTGAGCGTGCATTAGTTATTTCAAATAAAATGAAACAATAAATATAGTGAGCATAAACAACTAATTTTTTAATATAGCATGAACTGCATTTACCCTGTAGGATGATTCCAAATCATTCAGACACTAGCTAACATTAGGAACTATGTGGATCAACAAATATACCAAATCTTTGCATGACCTTCATTTAATATACAAGCATATATAAGAATTAAGATGGCACGGAAAATAAGTCCAAGCAACAAGGTCTGAAACTGATTTTTGAAGCTGGTCACCAGAAACAAGTTTCACTCAGAAATAGTATAAATCAAAGTGCTAAGCTTAAGTTTCCCTTTTTTTCTCTGAAATGTGTACACAGATTGCAAGCATAGCTGAATAGGCTTCAGCACACGAGCAAGGAATGAAGAAGATTGATGAAGACGACGGCGCAGCGACCTTGAACGCCTCTGGCATGGCGAGCCCGAGCAGGTCCAAGGCGGGTGGGCGACTGGATCTCGGTTACCATGACCTGCGTGCCATACTGCCATGGATCTCAGCTGCCTTGGCCTCGCTCCAGCGGAGGGGACAACCCCTGGTGGTGTCACACGGAGGAGCTGGGAGAGAGGAGAAACCATATGCAGCAGTTACACAAAATTGTATATATTCCTAACAATTGTATAGGACAAAGAAACCTCAGCATTGGACAATTAAGCATCATGTTTTTTAAAATATACATTTACAAAATGATAACTCCACCTTCCTCTTTCAGAGCAAACTGCATATATGTATTTTCATTATCAGGTTTGGCTGTACATACTGTCTCTTGTAGAGCATATTTATCGAAGTATTTTTATACAGTTAACGCATCATATTTATCACACATTCACACATGATATCTACCACGAATAAAAAATCAGCTACATCCTACATGGAACTGAAAGTGATACAATGTGTCATTAAACGTGAAACCTTAACTAAAGCCTTCTTCATGAAAGGTGAGTGGCATTTATTAATTCACCAGCAACTAAATATGTACCATAGTTAGGACAATGCAAATGGTGTGTGCAACAGAAAAACACCTCTTGTGGACCAGCATGTTCATACGACTTGGCTCACGTCTGCATTAGCCCAGCGAACTCCTGATGTGAAGAAAGGAAAAGGAAATTGGGTAGAGGCATGTCGCCGTCGATACGCAAACGCAATGATGCTACCCTCGACCTGTACTCCAAACACCTCAATGGCGCTTGACACCAGGTTGGAGCCACAATAGCTGGAACTTAGATCAAGAACGAAATCAATCAGAGAACATGAAAGCCCTACATCGATCGAGAACCAAATTAATTTGGAAAAATTTGGGGAGATGAGAGAGCCAGCATCTGAGCCGCGGCCACCGGCAAGGGCACCCACAGGCCACAGGTCAGGTCACCCTCCGTCGCCGACTCGCTGTGCATGCGACGGAGGGGCCCAGGACGGTTCCCGCTTCTTCCTGCCGCGGAAGGAAAGCCGGAGGACACCCCTGTAGACGCACCCGAAGCCGCCCTCGCCAACCATAAACAGCGGGCTGAAGTTGCGCGTTGCGATGCTGTGAGCTCCCGTAGGACGAACTCCTGCAGGCCCCCCTCACCTCGTACAGCTCCGGGATTCTCCCCGAAGAGAAGTGGGTCTGGGCGTACAGGAGGGGATGGGAGGAGCGGAGGTAGGCGGCCTAGGCGGCGGATCTGGATTACGCGTTCGGACGGGGGAGAGAGGGCGAGGGTGGCGTGCGTGCTATGAAGTTTGGGGGGGCACGAGCGCGGGACTTGGCCGATTTTGTCAAATGAGAGGTGGAGCGCGGGAGCTAGCCAATTTTTGCGTCACGACTCACGAGTGTCGTGTAAATTTTTGGCTCGCAGGTGTTAGAGTTTCCATAATTTTTTAATTAAAAATTTGTTATTTTCGCTCGAGCCAGGCTCTCCAGCAACACGAAAAATCTACGTTTCCCCCGGGCCGCTACGGAGGCTCCAGACCAGGCCAGATAAGAAAAGCAGCCAACCAAATTATGAGAAAAAAATTAAAGATGCTGCATCTCGTGGTCTAGGTTGAGCTAAAACAGAGTGTCAATCACGCTTTATATATTATTAAATGTGAAATTTTATGGTGTTTAAAAAAAATTAGAGCTATCCATTTAGATAAATCAGATGGCTATAAAATAAGAAGAACCAATGTAGAGGAATTTAAGTTATGGGCCAGAACCTGAAATAGGTGGGCCCGAAACCAAAAATATATAAACAAAAATTTATTTCTGAAATAAATTTAAAGGATAGAATAGTACTTTTGCAGAGCTGGCCCATCTCTGCCAGTGCCAGGCGAGCTCTATTCTCTCCTTTCAGGCATGTTTGGAACGTGTGGAACCTTTGCCGTAGCCCGCCTCGCCGCTCGCTTGCCTTGCCTAGCCTAGCCTAGCCGAAGCGTCCAGCCTCCGAGGACGACAGCTTGATGACGAAGGCCTTGATCAGCAGCCTCAGCAACGACGTCCGGCCTGGTGTTCAACCTCGAGCTGCTGCCCGACGCGGTTGCGCACAGGCGTGCTCTCATGGCGCTGGCACGGCTTCTGGACGCGTGTCCCAGTCTCCGCTTGGCCTCAACGACTGGCAGATGGCAGCTGGAGACGACGTCTGAGGGCGACACCCTCGCCTTCCGCGGCCCCAGGACGGAGCACGCAGTCGAGCAGGGGCGGATCCAAAGGGGCTACCGGGGCTACAGCCCCCTAGTGAGTATGATTTCTTCATTAAACTACGGTTATTTAGCATCAAATTATCATTCACTGGTACAGAGATGGCCTTTACTCCCGGCGGAGAATCCCCTCTAGTCCTGGTTTCCCACCCGGGAGCAAGCATCCAGGACTAAAGGAGGTCCTTTAGTCCCAGGTCAGGAACCGGGACTAAAGGGGACCTTTAGTCCCGGTGGGTAACACCAACCGAGACTAAAGGTGCCTCCTGACAAGCCACGAGGCCGGCACCCTTTAGTCCCGGTTGGTAATACGAACCGGGAGTAAAGGTTTTTTTTTCTTTTCATTTTTTTGTTTTCTTTTCAAAATAGGTTTTCGAAGTCGTATTGTACGCTGCTAATAATACATTTAGACGCGCGTATAGTATGTTTCGGTTCAAGCACAATGAACGTGTTAAATCACACAATTCAAGCATAGAAATATATATATATATATATATATGCATGCATGCATATGTGTATTTTACATTATATTATTTTATGTGCATATATTACAAAAGATTGCATTACAGTTGTTGTGATATAACAAGTTTCCTCTCATCCTCTAGCTTGGCTTCCATGGCAGTGTTGGGTCGAAGTACTAGTCATTAAAAAAATCCGGCTATAGACTCTTGAATTGCTTTGATTTGGTCTTGTCGTATGACCTTTTCCTCTAACCATCGAGCCTACAGGTTTAAATTAAAAGAAAATAAATTAATATATGTACATATATATATATATAAAGACACAGTAACACAATCAATAATAATAATTAAATGAATATATAATGTATTTTTAACGTACTTTGAGTCTCTCTGTAGAAGTTCTTTGGGAGACCTCCTTGATAAACTTGCAAACATAGTAACCATAGTAGTTGTTCCGCTGTTCCTGCCTCAGACACCACTTTACGAGAAAAAGATTTGTCATCCAATCTGGTGATCCGGTGAAAGCTATATGTTTAATTAATAAAGATGATGCGATTTAGGGGACTTACTTTCAAATGGATTACATTCAGTGGCGCTTTGCATTTTCCCATTTGTTGCTTCTCAATAAAGGCTTTCCAAACACTGCCCAATAAAAAATTTGCCACGTCATCAGATATAGTTAATCATCATGTTTGTGTGTATATATAGTTGCTAGAGATACCAAAATTACCTCTGGATAATATCTATCATATCTTGGTAGTCTTGTTGTGGTTTTCTCATCGAGTCATAGATTATCAAGTGACTTTTCACCAGATCGATGTCCATCAATATCCAGTAATTGATGCATGTGTTTATAGGATATAACGCATAACACCCATTAATTAACTAGAATCAACATATGAGCCATTAAGGATGATCGACATTATTAACACTCACTTGAAGTTGTAGGGAAAGAGTATATCCTTCTTGTGGCGTTGGTTCACTAAGAAGTTCATGAGGTTACTCTCTGACTCAGACTTCCAATTAGGCTTTGGAGTAACTGGGTCTTTGAATACTATATGGGGATCAACAAAACCAATTTCATTGCAGCCTTCCTTTCTGCGCTCTGTCATTGTAAATCTGCATATATATAGTACTTGTTAGTATAATTTATATGCATATACACACATATGATGCGTTTAATAATAGATCGAAAGAATTATTACTTACAGGCAATAGCAGCTAATGATAACTTTGTCCAGAGAGGTCAGGTGGCATAGTTGATGAAATTCTACAAAGTCAACATACATAACATCATCGCCACGGAACCAATATTCGTCTCTAATTCTGACACCAACGTAGAAGTCTCTACCGGTAGACGCCTGCATGTACCACTTGTTTAGCAAATACATTTGCGTCCCCAGATCACCTAAGGCTTGAGGGTTGTATAGACTCTGACCTAGTATAATTTTTTTCTTCCAAATATCAACCTCCGCCGTACTCTCAATGTTTCCATCACCAAACATCTGGTAAAGGTCGAGACCAGTCTCTTCAATAAATTCACCAAGGTGATCCAAATCGACATCCGAAGGTATGTTTGCCTGATACATTAATCCTAAATTTGAACCATATTCATTACCAACTCCTTTCCCTGCCCGTTTCTTTTTCTGTGCCGCCTCAATTGACTTGGTGAGAGTGCAGTCATAGTCCGTTAACGTTGATTTGGATGGCTTACGAGATTCCCGTTGTTGTTGCTGGTATGAAGCCACCTTTTTTCTTAGAATATCTGGAGCTACGAAGAAGTACGGTTTTTTCGGGTTTCTCCTTGCTTCTTGATCCTTTTTAAGTTTGCCATAGAATCTGGACATATCTTTTTTATATGCATCAGTTACTTCTTCCTTCTCTTCAGATATTATTTTGGGAATAACTCTTGGTTTCACGGTGGCTTTCTTTGCCGACGGGGACTGGTTCTTCGTTTGTGGGGCTGGCCTCTTGCTAGTACTTGGCTTCTTGGTAGGCGGGGCAGGGGAGGCGTTGGAGACCTCCTTGGAGGTGGCGGCTGCGGCGTTGGAGACCTCTTTGGAGATGGTGTGGATGCAGCCTCGCCTTCTAACACATTGTCATCGTACAGAGCACTATGATGATCTGGCGATTGAACAATTGGATTTAGGTTGGGGGAGGATCTGCTACAAAAAAAGGAATGACATATTATTATGAGCAGATTGTTAATTATTTAAGCCAATATAAATTAATGATGTAGTGTTTTCATCCGCACCTATGGTGAGGTAGTTCAAGAGAAGGTGGAGGTGACATCCCGGGAATGATGATGTAGCGCTTGCGCCATAGAATGAATGTCTTCTCTACTTCTCCTAGAGTCTTCTCGCCATCACCTCCAAGAATGTCAAGAGGCAAATCACTAAAACCTTTTTCAGCTTTATCTACCGAGATGGTAGCATATCCTTCTTGGATTATATTCCCATGAATCCTTGGTGTCTTGGTTCGATCGATAGGATTAACAAGACCGATAGCCACCTTGATTGTGGAATTCCCCTTTGGAATGTGTAGCTCACACGATGTACAAGGTTCAGTGACGTCATCCATAGGGAAGCACAGTCCTGTGTCCCCTTGATTTGATATCTCCGTGGAAGCGTAGCTGCTTTTCAACTGAACAGATTGGCTAATGTTGATTCTTGGCTCTGATGCCTGCTTGCTTACACTCACTGCTATTTGCACTTGCCTTCTGATTTCCTCCTGCATTCTCGCTTCAAGGTTTTTTCCCGCTCCTGTGCTTCACGCATCGCTTCCTCCAACCTCTGGAGCCGCTGTGCCTCTTCTTCCTTCTTTCTCTGGCGGCTTCTATAGGAAGGTCTGTCCTGAGAGAATCCATGCTCCCACGAGACACTTCCTTTGCCTCTAGTTCGGCCACCGTGTTCAATAGTCCCGATGGCGTATGTCAGTTCATCCTTCTCTCTGTTGGGCCTGAACGCACCACTAGCAGTAGCTCTCTGAGCATAAAACAATCTTTCTGCTGCTTCTTGTAGTCTTGCGCCATAAACGCACTTCCCTGTCTCCTGGTCCAGTGTTCCCCCATGAGCAAAAAACCAATTCTTTGCACGCTCTCCCCACTCGAGTGATTCTGGTGTGATACCCTTAGCAAGAAGGTCTGCTTCCATTTTGTTCCACTTCTTAATGGCAGTCGGGTAGCCACCTGATCCCAAGTTATGGTGGTATGTCTTCAGTTGGGCATTACGTTGGTTCTTTATCACCCGACTCACACCCTCTTTCGACGTCTTGTACTGTACAAACTCATCCCAATAGGGCCTCTGCTTTGAGATTAGGCCTGGGACAGTGAAATCTGGTGCTTCTTCTTGACATACGTCGTGTATAGGTGTTTCTTCCAAGTCTGAAACTGGGTGGCCATCTTCTTCATTGTCCAATCCCTAACTCGCTCCTTCAATTCATCACCATCTATTATATCATCATAACCATTTGTTTGGAGCGTGAAATGTTCCAAGACATCATTCCAAATTAACATCTTGTCACGACCGGAGACAAAACTGATATGAGGAGCATTGGTCTTCTTCTTCCATTCACGAGTACTGATCGGGAGCTGGTCCTGTACAAGGTAACCACAGTGGTGCACAAATTTCGTTTTATTTGCCCCCCCCCCCGGTTCGCCTGTATCCACATTGAACTCCGAGATGATGAAGCGGCCCTCCAATGGCTTTTTGGGACCTCAAACATTTTTACTCTTCGTTGTAGTTGTTGATGTTGATCCAGAGGGCTACAAAACATAAACATTATTTTTAATGTCATGAGCACACATAAGACATATGATAATATAAATAGCTAATAATAAAAAAATATATACTTGGCCAATATGTTGTTGCTCATTTTGTTCAAGAGCTAAGTACTGACTTCCGTCATCTGCATCCTCTTGCACGTTATTTTTAGCACCATCATCGCCGGCAACTTGAGTGCCAGTGTTGATCAAATTCATCATCAACTCCTCATCCATGTTTCTCGCGTCGGCCATCTAGCTTCAAAAAACAAAACCAATATATAGTACGTCAAATCTTTGCTTACATGCGTAAAATCTACGAACAATATGCATTATTAAATCTTGCCCTCGGTCACGGACGTAATTCGCCACACTAGGGCGAACTGCGTCGGTACTAGGGCGAATTAGGGCTACACATAAACGGCCGAGGGCGAATTGCGTCGGTGACTAGGGCGAACCACGTCGGTGACATCAACAACGCGGTTCACCCTAGTCACCGACGCAATTCGCCCTAGTGTGATTGTTTAGCGTTAACGATAACGATAATACGAATGTTGATCGACTAGGCTGCGAGAGAGGGCGGTGTGACGAGAGTGGCGGTGCTCCACTCCACCGTATATATGTTTGTACACATGGGTGAACGAGGGCGGCGGTGCTCCGCCGTATACATAGAAACGCATGGGCGAACGAGGGCGGCGGTGCTCCGTGACGTATATATACATGCATATGAATACAAATGACGTATATATATATATGTGTCGGCATGGTGGCCGGTGTGCCGACGACGACGACGTGAGGCGGGCTGGCGTGCTGACGACGACGACGTGAGGCGGGCCAGGGCAGTGTCGGTGCGGTGGAGGGCGTCGTCGGCGCGGAGCGGCCCGGGCCGGGGCTGCGGTCAATGCGCTAGAGGGTGTGGCCCGCGCGTCGGGCCGGGGCTGTGATCAAAAGAAGTATATTATATATCATGCATGCATGTCCACATTTTTTTTCTTTTTGCAAAACATAGTACAAACGTCAATATATAGCATTGCAAACCGGCAAAAAAATAATTTTTTTTTGTGAAACTCCATAGCCACGACCGCGAGGACAACATGCTTCACCGCTGCACACGCAACTCCTGCGCTCCTGCCGCCGCCGCTGCTCACGCTCATACCACGCCTGCAGCCACCACCGCTCACGCTCCTACCGCAGCCACCGCTCCTTCCACTTGCTGACGCGCACAGCGGATGCAACGGCTGACAGGAGAGGCGAGGAGGAAGAGGCCAAGGAGACTAAGGACGTCGTGGCTGCATTGTCGTCCTCTCGCTTTGCGAGGGTAGGGACAGGGCCTGCGCATGGCCAGCAAATCGGGACGGCGAGGGTGAGCGAGCGGCGTGCGTTCCGCGAGGACAGGGGTGTCGGCAAGCACAGGGGCGGCCCGCGGCCTGCAAGCGCACTGGCGGCATGCGACCGACAGGCGTATGGGTGGCACTAGCCGCAGGTTGCTGCCGCTGCGTAGCCATGGTGGTGCACGCTCCTCATCCTTCACAGGGGATGCTGGCGCTCGTACTGTGGGTGAAGAGCGAGTATGGCGGACGGGTGAAGCAGCTGAAATCGGACATCGCGTTCACATCGGGAACCAGGAGAGAGAAAGCCGAGAGAACTCACCTCGGGCGGGCGCGGTGGAGGGCCGCACGGGCGTGCGCGGTGGAGGGCCGCACGAGGCGAGGCGCGGGCTCCGGTGTCACGACGGCGGGCTGATGCGCAGGCAAAGACGAATCGGCGGCGGTGTGAGGAAGAAGAGAGAAAGGGCGGCGGTGTTCGATGAGGAAGAAGAGGAGGTGATCGATATGCGCCAGGCACTGGCGGTTATATACCAGGGAGATTTACTCCCGGTGCCAGCCACCAGCCGGGAGTAAAGGTCCTTTGCTCCCGGTGCGTGTTACCAACTGGGAGTAAAGGTATACCTTTACTCCCGGTTGGTAACACGCATCGGGCGCAAAGGTTTTTTTTGGCGGGCCACGAAACTGCAGCCCACCTTTACTCCCGGGTGGGCCGCCCGGGAGTAAAGGTGGGCTGCAGTTTCGTTTCCCGCCTGTTTTGAGCAAATTTTTTTAATAGAAATGCAATAGTCTTGTTAAATACATAGTAAATTAAATAAAAGGCATAAAATTATTTTGTTAAAAATATGGATTTTCTTTTTCTTTATTGCACATAGGAAAAATCTATAACCTAACTTTTTTTATTTTTTGTTATAATTATAAAACATAATGTAACTAATATTTATTATTTCATTAATGCAAAAATATAGTGTTTAATTAAAATTATTAAAACTATTGGTTTTGGACAGAAAATTTGTTTTCACATCATTTTAACATTAATATTTTAATTTTTCATCACTCAATATCCTAATTTAACTTTTTGAGAGAGAAATCCCACCAAATCAAACATTGATTTAATTTGAAACATGACATAATAAACATCTGAATTCACAATTATTACATAATATCTCAAACACACACTATATTAAATCATTATATCATCAAGTGGGCACAACAGTGAACTTCTTCTTTATGTATGTCCCTTGTTTATGATCGTGTCGTAACCATGGAGTGTCCTCATCATTTACCAAGATGCTAGGGTCTTTGTTCACTTTGAAGGGCGGAATTCGGTCATCCTTTTCATAATCTTCTGACATGTCCAACTTGTCCTCAATTCCCATGATGACTCTTTTCCCTGAAAGAACTATGTGGCGCTTTGGCTCTTTGGTTGAGTCATTATCATTTTTCCCTCTTTTTGGTTTGGTAGATATATCATTGATATAGAACATCTGATTCACATCCTTGGCAAGGACGAATAGTTCGTCTTTGTACCCAATATTACTAAGGTCTACTATTGTCATTCCATACTCGTTGTCTACTATTACCCTGCCTCCGGTCACCTTGACCCATTGGCACTTGAACAATGGGATCTTCAAAGTAGGTGCATATTCTAGTTCCCATATTTCATCTATGCGGCCATAATATGTCTGCTTATTCCCATTCGGGTCTATGGCATCTATGCGGACACCACTGTTTTGGTTGGTACTCCTTTTATCTTGGGCTACTGTGTACAATATGTTCCCATTTATCTCGTACCCTTTGTATGTGACGATATGCCATGATGGTTGCATAGCCAATAAATACAGTTGCTCATGGATGCTCTCATCACCTTGACATTTTTTCGCAACCAACCGCCAAAAGTTTCCATGTGCTTACGCGTAATCCAAGCTTCTGTCTTCTCTAGAAACTCGGATCGTAAGAGATCCTTGTGTGTCTCAATATACGGATCTATCAAAGAGGAGTTCTGTAGAACTGTGTAGTGCGCTTTATTGAAATAATCATCCTTCGTACCAATATATGTTTTCCTCCCTAGTGTCCCCTTTCCGCTTAGTCTCCCCTCATGTCTCGATTCAGGAACACCAATCGAGTCAAGGTCGAAAATAAAGTCAACACAGAACTCAATGACCTCTTCTGTTCCATAGCCCTTGGCGATGCTTCCTTCTGGGCGAGCACGGTTGTGAACATATTTCTTTAGGACTCCCATGAATCTCTCTAAGGGGAACATGTTGTGTAGGAACATAGGACCGAGAATGAAAATCTCCTTGACTAGGTGAACTAGGAGGTGTGTCATGATATCAAAGAAGGAAGGAGGGAATACCAACTCAAAGCTGACGAGACATTGAACCACATCATTCTGTAGTTTAGCTAGATTAGTTGGATCAATTTCCTTCTGAGAAATTGCATTGAGGAATGCACATAGCTTCATGATGGCTAGACGTACATTTGGAGGTAGAATTCCTCTTAATGCAACTGGAAGTAATTGCGTCATGAGAACGTGACAGTCATGGGACTTTAAGTTACAGAATTTCTTCTCTGGCACATTTATAATACCCTTTATATTTGAGGAAAATCCAGATGGTACCTTGATGTTGTTTAAGCATTCAAACATGATTTCCTTCTCCTCTTTGCTTAGAGTGTAGCTGGTAGGACGTAAGTAATGGCGTCCATCATCTGTCTTCTCTGGATGCAGGTTGTCTCTTTCTCTCAAACAACGCAGGTCCTATCGTGTTTCAAATGTGTCCTTAGGCTTTCCATACACACCTATGAAGCCTAGCAGGTTCACACAAAGATTCTTCATCAGGTGCATCACGTCAATCGAGCTGCGGACCTCTAGGACTTGCCAATAGGGTAGCTCTCAAAATATGGACCTCTTCTTCCACATGGGTGCATGACCGTTAGTGTCGTTCGAAACAGGTTGGCTGCCATGTCCTTTTCCAAAGACGACTTTCACATCATTGACCATATCGAGTACATCCTCACAGGTTTGGTTGTGAGGCTTGGTCAGGTGGTCTGCCTTCCCTTTAAAATGCTTGCCTTTCTTTCTTACGGGGTGATTTGCAGGAAGAAATCGACGATGGCCAAGGTACACGACCTTTCGACATTTTTTCAAGAATACACCTCTAATATCACCGAAGCAGTGTGTGCATGCATTATATCCCTTGTTTGACTGTCCTGAAAGATTACTTAGAGCATGCCAATCATTGATTGTTACGAACAACAATGCTCTCAGATCAAAGTGTTCCTGTTTGTACTCATCCCACACACGTACACCTTCTTTATTCCACAAAATGAGAAGTTCGTCAATAAGTGGTCTCAGGTACACATCGATGTCATTGCCAGGTTGCTTCAGGCCTTGGATGAGCACAGGCATCATAATGAACTTCCGCTTCATGCATAACCAAGGAGGAAGGTTGTAGATACTTAGAGTAATAGGCCAAGTGCTATGACTACTGTTCTGCTCTCCAAAAGGATTGATACCATCTGTACTTAAAGCAAACCTTAAGTTTCTTGCGTCATTTGCAAACTCTAGGAATTCTCTATCGATTGCTCTCCACTGGGACCCATCAGCAGGGTGTCTCAACATATTGTCTATCTTACGGTCTTCTTTGTGCCATTGCAACAATTTTGCATGTTCTTTGTTTCTGAACAGACGTTTCAAGCGTGGTATTATAGGAGCATACCACATAACCTTGGCAGGGATTTTCTTCCACGGACGTTCGCCCTCAACATCACCAGGGTCATCTCGCCTGATCTTATACCGCGATGCATGGCATACCGGGCATGCATCCAATTTCTCGTACTCTTTGCCACGGTAGAGGATGCAGTCATTAGGACATGCATGTATCTTCTCGATTTCTAGCCCCATAGGATAGACAACTTGTTTTGCTTCGTAGGTAGTGGTGGGCAATTCATTGTCCTTCGAAAGCATCTTCTTTTGGATTTTTAGTAACTCTCCAAATCCCTTGTCAGATACACCATTCTTTGCCTTCCATTACAACAATTCTAGTGTGGTTCCCAACTTTTTTTGCCCTACATCACAAGTTGGGTACAACAATTTCTTGTGATCTTCTAGCATCCGCTCGAACTTGATCTTCTCCTTTTCACTTTCACATTCTCTTTGTGCATCATGAATGACCTGACAAAGATCATCAGCAGACTCATCTTCTGCGGCTACCTCTTCTTCAGCTTCTCCCATTGCAGTATCATTGAAGCACGCACCATTGGGAATAATATCATTGTCGTCCCATTGTTCTTCTTTGCCTTCTTCCATTACAACGCCGGTTTCTCCGTGCTTCGTCTAACAAATATAGTTTGGCATGAAACCCGACTTGAATAAGTGTGAATGAAGAGTCCTTGAGCAAGGATATTCCACTGTATTCTTACATATGGCACATGGGCGGCACATGAAACCATCGTGTTTGTTTGCTTCGGCCGCACGTAACAAAGAATGCACGCCATCCATGAACTCTTGGGAGCGACGATCAACATTGTACATCCAATGCCGACTTATCTGCATTACATGACATAAATATTGTATTAAAACCTAGAAAATAATTAGTTAATTATACAACATGCATACCACCACAAAAGCTATAAATTTAAGAAATCATCGCTACAATGTAGACAATCCCAACTACCACTAAAAACACTAAAGCTAAAATGCACTTCAGCGGCACAAGAATTTCGCGACCAATCCCAACTAAAACAGACAGATCCCCCGTTTGTTCAACATCTTTGGGCTTCTTCGGCTGGATCACTGCCTCATTAGCTGCCATATCTGCCTGTTGTGCAAGATATTTTTGCACGAGTTCAACATACTCTTCCTCCCAGTAGAAGCCTGAACATCCAGTGCCATCCCACTGAAATTAAAATAGAAAATTAGAACTTTAATCACAACCATCATGAAAATAGGTATAAACTAACCATAGTCATTAAATACGATAAAATAACTCATATTGCGATCCGGACACTTGTAGAAAATGCGACCCTTGTTGGGACCCTCCTTCTTCACTCGGTACTCCATCACACTCTTCGTCTCATCATAACACTTGTCGCATGCAATGAGTGGGAGGCCCGACCTAAGTCATTTTGGAAACCCATGAGAGGCCGAGGACCCGGAAGCGGTTGCCATCTACTCTCTATACTCATTTTTTAATACACTATAAATTTCTCATTTTATAAACAAATAAAATTAAAAAAAACTCTAAAATTCTCTATATCTCTAAACAATGAAGTGTGCTATGCATGCTACAAATGAACAGTGAATACTAGTTTTTAATAGCTACTTTAACCTTCCTTCATGTAAATATGCAAGCTTGAAGTTTAAAGGTTTCCAGAGCGTTTAACACTACTCTGCTTGTCGAGAAAGTTGCTAGTGTTGTGTCGTTGGCATTTTTCATGGCCATGGCCATGGTCATTCTGTTCTCGTCTTTTACTGCGGCAGGTAAGTAATTCACATGATATTTCCGCAAATTAACAGAAGAATGGGAGTGTACACACATAACAATCGATTATCGTTTATATTTATATATATACTACGTTTGGGTACGGTGATTGACAGACTACTACGACGATATCGGGACGTGTGAATAAATAACCATCCGTACTAGTTGACCTTGCTTACATGATCATCTCGGCGAGCATTTCTCCACTGGATGGCACCGTACTTGGCCACGGAAGAGCTCTGATTCTACGAGGAAGGGAACACGGTCTTCCACGACTGTTGTCGCTCTCCCTCGTAGAATCAAGGCTCCTCCTTGACATCCATTACCGCTCGGTAGAGAACATGCTCGCCGAGATGAACACGGTCCCCAAGTTCAACTAGCTACTTTAACCTTTGTTCATGTAAATATGCAAGCTTGAAGTGATTTTGAGCTCAAATTGCTTACAAATAAAAAAAACCACAATAAAGAACCATATATATATAGTGAACAAAATGAGATAAGACAATGGTGAAAAATGAGAGTATGAGTTTGGTAACCTTTACAACTGAAGAATCGACGGAGGAATCGAAGAAATCGACGGAGGAATCGAAGAATGGATGGAGGAACAATAGAGGGAGGAAGCAAGAACACTAGTACAGTGAGCTTCAAAATATGCTGAGCTCAGGCTCGGGGAGGAAGAAGGAGACGGTCGGGATATAAAGGGGGGAGCTTTAGTCCCGGTTGGTGGCTCCAACCGGGACTAAAGGTCCCTCTCAACGACTACTGCGCCAGACAGAGGTGGCGGGGACCTTTAGTCCTGGTTGGAGCCACCAATCGGGAGTAAAAGTCTACCTTTAGTCCCGGTTGGTGGCTCCAACCGGGACTAAAGGTCCCTGTCACCTCTGTCTGGCGCAGTAGCCGTTGGGAGGGACCTTTAGTCCCGGTTGGAGCCACCAACCGGGACTAAAGGTGTCTCTAGTCCCGGGCGCAAAAAATGCCGGGACTAGAGCCCATTTTGGCCGAGGATCAAAGGTATGTTCTCTACTAGTGATTAATCTCTAGCCCTATCCTTAAATCTTTATTATTTAGCCATCACTTTGTTCCCATCCTACATCCGCCACTGCCGTCGAGCAACTGCACACCTCGTTTAGGATTAGCGACGACCGACGGCTCCACGTGCAGATGCAGCCATGGCCCATCACTACTAGAGGCCGTGGCTTTGCCGAGTGTTTTTACACTCGGCAAAGAGCCATTTGCACTCGGCAAAGGCTTTGCCGAGTGTAGCACTCGGCAAAGTCCGCTCGGCAAATTTTTTCTCGGCAAAGGGTCTTTGCCGAGTGCTTTTTATTGGGGCACTCGGCAAAATAAATTTTTTTTTGCCGAGTGTTTGGGGCAGCACTCGGCAAAATATTTTCGGCCGTTGCGGCGCCGGCCGTTAACGGTTATTTTGTCGAGTGCCCGACCCAGCACTCGGCAAAAAAAATTTATTTTTTTTAAAAATTACTTTGCCGAGTGCCCTAGCCCAGGCACTCGGCAAAGGTTTTTTTAATTTTTTTTAAAAAAGTACTTTGCCGAGTGCCCTTGTCCAGGCACTCGACAAAGTTTTTATTTTTTTTTAAATAATTTCTTCGCCGAGTGCCCCTGTTTTGGCACTCGGCAAAGAATTTCTGAATTTTTTTTAAAAAATACTTTGCCGAGTGCCGCGACGAGGCACTCGGCAAAGAAAATTTATATTTTTTTTTGAAAAATCTTTGCCGAGTGCCTTGCCCATGGCACTCGGCAAAGACCCCGAGAATTGCAAAAAAAAAATTTTACATTCCATTGTAACAGACAATATATATATATATATATATATATATATATATATATATATATATATATATATATATATATATATATATATACATGAATCATCACATCTATATCACCAACATGCATTATATATCACAAGCACACACATATTTAATAAATCCATCGAAAATCCATCACAAATGCACCAAAGTTCAACATCACAAGTTTATTATTACAAGTTCAACATCCCTACTGCGGCGACGGAGACTGCAGGTGTGGCCCCCTGAACTGCGGTGAAGGACCGGACTGCGGCGAAGGGTTGACGCGATCAGCCGCTGGTGACACGGTAGCGGGATTGTTTGAACCCGCCGACGGAGGCTGCACAAAAGAGAAGAGATTGTATGTGTTAGACTCAAAATTGAAAATTTCGACAGCACCTCCCCTGCACGGGGAGGTTTCCAACCTGCAAGAAACAACGGCACGAAGGCCGACAATCACAACGGCACGAAGGACGACAATCACAACGGCACGAAGGCCGACAATCCCAATGGCACGAAGGCCGACAATCCCAACGGCACGAACGCATTAAACTTTCATACTCACAGGAGTGAAGTGTCGAACCGGAGCTGGAGCTGGCAACTGCACTTGGACACCCGATGGTTTGCATGATCTGATACATGTCCGCCATCTGCTTTTTTGTGGCCTCTAGCTCTGCGGTCAGGTACTATAGCAAAGGTTTACTGAAGGTTCTAAAATCTTTAGGGACATCAGTGGGATTCACAGCACAGCAGTGTGATTCACAGGTCCATCTAGAGGCACAAGGTGCCTCCCATACAGTGTTGCCCACTTGCAAAGGAAAAAAAGAAAAACACAAATGTACTTACATTATTTTTCAGCACTTGTCATGAGATAGATATAAGCAAAGCAGTAAAGTAATCCATCACTCCAATAATGACTAATTACAAATTAATATGCTCTTCAGACCTCAATTGGCCAGGTTCTTAAAAAATGTAATAAAGAAAGAGGAGCCTATAGATGTAGACGAGGGACAAAATGTACTAAGTAAAATCAGAACCAGGGCCAAGATATTGTAAGAGAGCAGTCGGAATTGGTACCCTGCTCCCTGCAGTTGTGAACTAAAGGCTGCCAATATTTGTCGTTTCAACAACTGACTCACGTGGTGACATCTATCAAAATGAGGAACAACGAAAGAAATAAGCAAAAAGTATACACAAAATAATTCTTTGGTTCTGATTTATACATTGGCCATTTAAGCAGTGATTGAATACTTAAGTGTCAATTGATATAGCAATTTTTGAGCAGTGATCCATGTTGTTATAATTGTACTGCAACCAACTGTAACTTTATCAGAACTTGATTGCTTTCTCACTAACTCAAGTCATACTTCTGTCTACTACCCTTTTTGTCAAGCCAAGTTCCAAATTGTGTCTTGGAGATGAAAAAAATAAATAAAGATGGTGACAGTCAATGGTGGTGGTACAAAATCCATGTGGAAAGCATAAAGCATACGCAAATGAATCATTTTCAGTGAATGCAAAAATGATAGTGCCATGGGATGATTTAGTCAGACTTACAAAATTCACGCCAAGGAAAGAAAGAGCTGATTACACATTTTTAATATAATTTGATGGAGTGAAAGTAACAACTATCAAACCATGTGGGCTTTACAAATCACACACATCTATCTTTTTGCTTGACTTGCAGTATTTATATGGGCGTCAGAAGTTCATGTATTGAAAATTAAGAATCCATCCTGCACTATAATCTCACCTTATAACAACATAGGACGCGGTCTCAGTTGCAGTGTTTTACATCGCGGAGTTAACCATGGGGCTTATAAAGTTCAGATGCACAACTAACATCTAGGGCAGCTAACTCAGGTAGATACATACACCTGTGTATCCATCAGATTGTTTTGACTACTTACAGCAAGGTGGGCAGAGGTTGAAAGTCATGCACTTAAGTGTCCAACACAGCAGCTACATAAATGAGGTATGCAAAAACTCAGATTTCTAATACCAGTTCACAAATTTAGATAACTGATGCAGCCCTGAAGTCAATGCTGCGACACAGCTAAATTCATATGGTTCTACTTGTGACTGCACATCCATATATTCAGAACACAAGGACTTATGCTCAATTAAATAGATCAATATAAGAGGGGATCTGGAGTCGATAGGTCGGATCACCCACCCCGGCAAGTAATCTGGGAAACCGCAGAAGCCCTAAGTCGAACAGGGAATTCAATTTCAATCCAACCATGCAACGTTTTGGAGATCCTACCAGCAAAAAAGAGAAGGTGAGACGAATTCGACCTGAGTCCAGTCCAATTCCTGCTCCGCTCAACACCAACCTAGCACCAGCGGATCGACGCGAGGAGGCGATGGTGCTGCGATGGACTGGGCGCCGCGCTAGGATCCGGTGGGCGGGGGACCGTGCTCAGCAGAGGAGAAGAGGCAGCACCCGCCGGCCGGTCGATGGCCTCGCCTCGCTGCCGCGTGGAGGGGGGTGGTGGCCTCGCCGAGCCGCCGCGTGGGGAGCAGGGGAGCCACGCCGCAGGGAGCTGGTGGGGAGGAGGTGCGCCGGCGTGGCCGCGGAGGGGAGTCGGGGGCGGGCCGGCGTGGCCGCGGAGGGCGGCGCGCGGCGCGCGGCGCGGGGGCGGGGGCGGGCTGGCGTGGGCGCGGATGGCTGGCTGAGGCTTGGACTGCCCGGCCGGCCGAAATTGCCTAAGTGCCCCACCCATGCCCTTTGCCGAGCGCCGGATTTTTGGCACTCGGCAAAGAGCCCCTTTGCCGAGTGCCTTATTTTTGGCACTCGGCAAAGAGCCGCTTTGCCGAGTGCCATGCCCCGACACTCGGTAAAGTTTTTTTTATTTTTTTTGTTTTTGGCCTCCAAATTTTTTGTGCAGCCCTTTTAAAGGACCAGGAACTCCTCCTTGGAATTTGGGGATTTTTTGTGGCTTTTTGATATATTTAGTTACTTTATTTCGTTTACTTGATTTTTTTTTTCGAAAAATATAAATTTGAATTACACGTGGTACGAATAATGGAATTTAATGATTCGAAAAATGATAGTCATGTTACTGAGTGTAGTGTGACGCCGTATCCAGGAACGGACCCAAATTTTCGGACATATTGTTAACGAAACATGACCGCGAACTTGCGTGCGAAGTGTTTTTAAATTCTATAAAAAGCAAACGAAGTCCGAAAATCATGAAACTTGTTGAGATGTCGTGATATCGTATGTGGAGACTATGATAAAAATTTGAGAAGGTTAGGTGCACGTTGTCACGTACGATGCTTACAAACCAGGACATCTCGAGATGTGATCACATGTGGAGATGTCTGGGTTTTTGGCATCCGACGTCACAACTTGCTTGAAACCTTCTCAATTTTTTACCACAGCCTCCACATGCGATAACACGACGCCTCGACAAGTTTCATGATTTTCGGACTTCGTTTGCATTTTATATAATTTAAAATCATATTTTCGACAAGTACCTCGACATGTTATGTCAACGAGATGCTCGAGATTTCATGTGAGTTCCTAGATACGGCCTAAACATACCCTAAATATCATGAGTATCAATTTTTGGATGACCAAAGTCCATTATTCCATGTACCTACAGTTCAAATTTGAAATATCCCGAAAAATTCTACGAAACGAAATAAACTAATGAAATATATCAAAAAAAGTCAAAATTGCCCCAAATTTTAAAATAGAGTTTGAAATACTGTCACAAGGTCCCAGAAAAAAATTTGGGCCCAAAATAAAAAATATATATTTTGCCGAGTGCCATGCGGGGCACTCGGCAAAGTGGGATTGCCGAGTGCCAGCCTAGGAGGCACTCGGCAAAATATGTTTTTAAAAAATAAAAAAAAATTTGCCGAGTGCCTGGGGCTGGCACTCGGCAAAATAAGTTTTTTTTTTAAAAAAAAAAATTTGCCAAGTGCCAGCTGTTAGGCACTCGGCAAAATCTGACGGCAGGTGGCCGCCATCACGGGCCGGCCACCTTTTGCCGAGTGGGATCAGTTTTGCCGAGAGCCAGGCTTGGCACTCGGCAAATCTACCTTTGCCGAGTGCGGCACTCGGCAAAATATTGCTTTGCCGAGTGCCCCGATAAAAAGCACTCGGCAAAGTCTCAGGCACTCGGCAAAGTCCAGTTTTCCATTAGTGCATGGCGCACTGCCCGGCAGTCCTGCCGATCCCCCCCACCCCTCAAAAATAAAAAAACAGGGCAAACTGATAGTTAAATCAGTTTTCTTGGAGGACCGGAGATGCTTGACTCGACTGTTTTCTTTAGCTGATTGGAGATTTGGAAAAGTGCAAAAGAGCAAAACTACAATGTTGCAAGGTTAGTTTTTCTTCTAGCCCCAAGTGTTAGTTATTTTGTTCCTTTTTAAAGAGTTGAGTGCTTATCCTAAACTTCTACAAATTTATCTTATGTCTCGGTGAGCTAGACCAAAACGAAGGAGCAAAGTTGAGGATTCTGCTATAATAAAAGATGACAGCTGAATCCGCCTTTTTTTGGTGCCCATAAGTGAATGGAAGATGCGAACTTGGTAGAATATGGCATCATTAGTAAGTAGTTTGTAGAATAAAAAAACTAAAATTGGGAATGTAGTTTTCTTGGTGGCTCACTATTTCTGCATGATGAATTATCAAACATTTGTGCATCATTAGTATATATGCATTGTGGTTGTGCAAAGAAATAAATGGTGTTTGTATAGAAAATGGAGGACCTTGTACAAAAGAAGGAACGTGTAACAACAACAAACTTTGCACCTTTGTTGTACATATTGACTGTAGGTTGCTAATTACTATTACTAAACTATATGGTCATTGTTAAACACCTTTACTATCAACTCCATTGCAACCTTGTTTTATCCAAAATTCTATACAATCTGTGCATGAATGACTATACCTAATTTTCTAATATCTCAATCTTATAATTTTGTTGAGTACGTGGACAAAGCTTGAGTGCGAGGCTCATAATCAAGCAAGGACACAGCCGAGGCGACAACATGTTGCTGCTAGGAAACCCTCAAGTGTTGCATAGATGTTAGCAAGTCTTGAACTGCTGCAAGTTTTAAAAAAGTTGTGAAATAATGAGTGAACTATACACTCGTTTATGATTTTAGCTACTATTTCAATGCTTTGTCAATTTATTGATGAATAATTGATTATAAATATATGTGAGTGCAATCAAATTTGTTATTGTTTATTATTTTTTGCAATGACGATTTATTAAACCACAAATCAAATGCTACTGGCGTTGCAATACAAACAATGCCAATGAGCTGCTATGCGTGGCAATACGATCTATGGCAACAAATAAAAATGTGTGGCAAATGATACTATTGCCACGGACCAACGATAGTAGCGATAACATATGATCTCTCGCAATGAATAAATTTGCGTGGCAAATGATACTCTTGCCACGGCACAACAACTGTGGCAATAACGTATGATCTCTCGCAATGAATAAAATTGAGTGGCAAATGGTGTATTTGCCACGTCATGGTGGTCGTGGCAATAACTTTTTAGGCAACAAAATTCTAGCGTGGCAATATAGACTATTGCAACGACGTTGTTTGTGGCAAATGTCTCTATTGCTACGCTATCTATCGTTGCATGCACCACTTGTTGCTACGAAGATGGGCGTGACAAGTGCTTATATTGCTACCATCGTGAACGTTGCGACAACGTCCCATTGCCATGCTTGGCAACGAACAGCTATGGTTGCAAGAAACCCCAACAGTTGCAACGCTAAACTAGCAACGGTTGCAATAACTTATGGCAACATGACTTTTTGCAACCATTGGCAATGAACGCGATTTGGTTGCCACATCTATCTTTTGCAACCACATTGGGCCTATTGCAACGTTTTTTAATCATTGCGCAAGGGCTAGAAATTAGTAGTAAGTAAGCCATAGTGCCTAATGAATCTCCTGTAATAACCAGTAAGCCCTAAGAACCCTCTTAATTGCTCGACAGAACTTGGTACTGGCCAATTATTTACTACAGCAATGTTGCTAGGTGCAGTAGAGACTCCAGTCTTGGAGATAATGTGCCCAAATACTCCAAACACTGTTCTGCAAACATGCATCACTTGCTGAAGATGATCTATATGCTCCTCCGGAGTTCTACTATACACCAAAATGTCATCCATAAACACCAAAACACATTTTCTAAGTAATGAATCAAAGATCGTGTTCATAGCTACTTGAAATGTTGCTGGGGCATTTGTTAACCCAAATGGCATGACTGTGAATTCATATAAGCCACTGTGGGTCTTAAAGGTTGTCTTCATCTTATCCCCTTCCATTACCCTGATTTGATGATAACTAGATCGACAATCAAGCTTTGAGAAATAAGTAGCTCCAGCTAGTTCGTCAAGCAACTCATCCACAATAGGCAAAGGGTGTTTATTCTTCACTGTAATAGCATTTAAGTGCCTCTAATCTACACAAAATCTCTAGGAGCCATCTTTTTTCTTCACAAGTAACACTAGAGAGAGATATGGGCTGACACTATGCTGAATGATCCCTGATTTCAACATTTCAGTCACTTGCCTTTCTATCTCATCCTTTTGTTGAGGTGCATATCAGTAAGGTCTGACATTGACTGGTTGTGCCCCAGGGATCAGTGGTATGTGATGATCATAAGGTCTCTTTGGGGGTAACCCAACAGGTTCCTGAAATAGATGCTGGTACTGCACTAGTAAAGCCTGAACCCCTGGTTGATTGTGCCCTGACTGATCTGTGTGAACAGCCAACTGATCAGAAGGTGATGCTATTGTCATCAGGTGGCTTGAAGTGTCCAAATCTCTACTCAGTGGACAGATAGCCTTCAGTTCCAGCAAATGTGTAACTGCCTTCTTCTTCATAAGACCTTTGAGCTTATGTCTTGAGACCTGGGCACATCTGTTTGATTCATCCTTCACTTCTTGCATAGAAATCCTCTTGCCTCACCCTATTCGCTTGATCGTGTCAGCCATGCTTATCAGCCATGATACAGTCTTTTTCTCTCACAACAAAACAACATCAATCGACTTATAAGCCACAGAAACGATCAAGCGAACATGGTAGGTGAATCTAAGAAGCTTGTTCTTCCAATGAATCATTATTGGGCTGTGATCCTCCAGCCAGTCTGCTCCCAACACCATATCATAGCACTGTAGTGGCAATACTCTAGTGTCATGTGTGAAAATGTGGCCCTGCACATGCCACTGCGTCTTAGGGAAAAATGTATCAGATAGCTGAGACTACCATCCGCAGTAGTGAATTGCAAAGGTTCACATGACTGTTTGACTTGAGAGATTTGTGCAGCTATCTCTTGACTGATAGAGGTACCAGCACTGCTAGAATCAACTAGAATTAGCACCTCTTTGGACTCAACGAACCCTGTCAGCCTGAGTGTTCTGTTCTTCTTTTTGTTACTGCAATCTGATCCTGAGATAGATAGTGGCTTGACTGCCATGACCTCACCTACAGGAGCTTCAGTATCCTCCTGAGAAGAATCATAGTCCATCTCAGATTCCACCTGGACAGCCTCAATCAACTCTTGGATCACATGTAAGGGTATCTGTGTAGGACATTTATGGTTTCTTCAGGTCCACTTCTCCCCAAGGTGAAGCACAAGTTGTTGGCACGCCTGAAAGCTTTCAGAGCTGATAATTTGTCTGAAGAATTACTGACAGGAGATGTTTCGGTTGGTTTTGAGTCCTCTTTTCTCAGCTTCTGCCTGTCTGAAGAAACATTATACTTAGACTGAAATCTGTTAGAGTCTTTATGATCAGATTTGTACTGTGACTTTGGCTTAGCCAGCTCAAGCTCAGCTTCCTGTAATAGAGCAAGAGTTACTGCAGAGTCCAGATTAGGTGGCCTGTGCAATGTTATTGGTGCCCTAATCTCCTCCTTGAGGCCACTCAAGAATTTGGTGACAAAATAGACATCATCATATGCAGCCATGCAGGGTTATAAAGAAGTATGCTATGAGCGAGATGTTCAAACCAAGCTTGATAGTCAGCTACAGAACCAGTCTGTCTCAAAATCTCCACCAGTTTCATGTGTAGCAGATACTGATCCTTGTCAAAATGGGCACAAACTGCAGTGTGCATAGCCTCCGAATTCTGAAATCGACCCCTCAACTGCACTGTCTGAAGCCACAGCGCTGCTGAACCCACAAAGTTCAGAGTAGCAAACCTCGTCTTCATCATCTCCGAAACTCCATAGATCTCAAAGTAAATCTCACACTGCCCTCGCCAGAGTCTCGGATTGTCGCCGTCGAATTTAGAAAAATCCATTTTTGGGCGTGGAACCCTGGTGATTAACCGGCGGAGGGTTGGATCCCAGAATCGGGCCAAGAACCCCTCCGCCCGCGCTGTGCCCATTGGGCTGCTCCGCTGAGGAAGCGGATGGATGCGCCACTGGTGATGGGACGCGATTGAGGTCGACGCCGCCTGGGATCCAGCCCGCTGGTGGAGGAGGTGGCGGCGTGGAGTCGGGACCTTCTCCAGATGGGTGATCCGCACTGCCGTCTCCGTCATCTTAGAGAGCAGCGCCCCCAGGGACTTGTCGGTGGTGGTTCGCCAAGCCTCGAACCCGTTCATCTTGTCCAACATTTGCTGCGTCATGAGCTGGAAACCCTTGATCTCCTCTACGATGTTCTCGATGTTGCTCGCCATCTTCGCCTGCAACGATGGAGGTTTCTTCTTCGGCGCTAGACCGAATGCGACGAGGAGAACGGAAAAAAATTCCGCCGAGGATTGATGGCTCTCAATACCAATTTATCACGAACTGGGTAACTAGAAATGGATTGGACAGGAATTTGGGGAGGAACCTGCACCAGAGGGGCTTGAAGAGCAAGAACAGAAGGATTCAAGGAGCAAGAACTCAAGGAGGGAGACAACCGAAAGGGGGGAACGGTTATGGTTCTGTTATTCGATAGCCTCTTCTGTTCGGTTACAACGGCTTATATGAGCCGTACTCACTCATTTCCTTGCCAAATGGGCCGAGCCCCTACTCCTAATAGGCCAAACCCAATAATACAGGCCTAAAGACAACAGGTCACACTTAGCCACTCTTGGCATTCACTCTTTGCGCCTTCTTGCCTTTCTTCAAAGTCCTGATGCAGCTTGTGACACCCCATTGTCTTGGACGGCACAAATGTCATCTCCAATGTATAAACATCGTACATATAGGATAAGATATTTATATATATAGGTAATATTAATCATCACAACTAAGCTGGTCCTGCTGTTTCCAGGAAATAGGCAGAGATGAATATAATGGAGCTTTCCGACCGCCTGCTGCTTTTCCTCTTTGATCCTTTTCTCGTCACCTTTGTTTATTAGTGTCTCCGTTGTTTCGTTACACCATGATTGGAGTTGGACTCTTGCCCTTTGTTTTTTGCTCTCGATCTCGGACTCCCATTGGCTTCAGTCCAAAATCCAATGCTATCGCAGTGCATGTCCAGGTACATGCTTTCTGAGTAGTACTATACTTATATCGTTGTGTGGACGCCCTTCGATCAGCTTCCACTTGAAACAAGTAGTGCCTAATTTCTACAATCTTATCACTATTATCAATTACATGCTCCCATAGAAACTCCACATTAATTCTCACTAGTTGCCCTAAAAAAATGGATCATAAAAATTCTCATAACAATTAGAAACATCTAACTTTTAATTTAGTAGACTCTAATCATCATCTCTAATAATAGCTATTGGATCCCTTTTGTTTTATAAAAATACCCACCTCTGCCACTATTAAAAATACATAAAGTAACCTCTTAATTTTACATCTAAATTACCCATCTCTACCATTATGAAAAAAATAATTTAAAAACCCCTAAATTTATATTTAAATTACTCACATTTACTATTACGAAGATAATTCAAAATAGTCCCTAATTTGCATCTATTATGAAATATAGTTCAGAATGACTCCCTAAATTTGTATCTAAATAATCCACCTCTCCCATAGAAAATTATTATACTCCTAGGAATTTCATAAATTACCATCCACTATCATCACGAGAGATAATGCAAATTAGACTACCGACATATGACACTAAGAAAGATAATACAAAGTAATATCTTTTAATTTGTATGTGAGTTATCTACCTCAACACGATATAAAAAATAAGCAAAATTTAAATATCTGTCAGATCTACATGTAAATACTAGTATAAGCTATTATGAAAATAATTCAATATCCATAAAGTATGCTATATGTATATTAAAATTTTAATATTTTACCACTATTAAGTTAAAAATGAGCGTAATGGGGTACTCCACTGTAGAAACCGTGACGCCTAGGAGGGGTGTGATGAATGAGATAAACAGCTAAAAAAAAC
This sequence comes from Miscanthus floridulus, assembly GCF_019320115.1. NCBI lineage: Eukaryota > Viridiplantae > Streptophyta > Magnoliopsida > Poales > Poaceae > Miscanthus > Miscanthus floridulus. Next base: position 49,418,413 of record NC_089588.1, read on the forward strand.
TTTCTACGACCTTTAATTTCAAGCTAGTCAAAATCTATGCAACAAATAATCAATCTAGATGTGCAACTAATATTTTGCTAGGTATGTTGCTATCTCTACTACAAAAGAGTTATGCACCATAGATTCTAATCCTATCAACTAGCCTATCAAACTAACCTAGGAAAGTAAACACACAACCAAGGTACATAATATAAATGCGGAAGGTAAAAAGGTGATAAAGATGCAAACTCCCGTCGACGACTCTGATATTTTTATCAAGGTATCGAGAAGCTCACACTTCCCCCTAGTCCTCTTCCGGGCCGCTCCCACCATTTTCACTATCGAGCGTCCAGCCAAACTATCACGGGCCTCGTTCCCTCCAGTGTACGGTGGCGGTCACACTACAAACACGATTAGTGTGGTCTCACAAGACTACAAGCCCCTGTAGTGTACAACAATGGTACGCGCAAGCACTAAGTGGTAAGAGGTATGCAAACCTCACTAAGCACAAGGCCTAAATCTAGAGCAAGCGCTCTATTAAGCCAGTCTAACTAGCCTAAGCACTTCGCAAAATACTACGCTAATCACCTAATCTTCTCATAAGCACTTGTGGTGGTTAAAACACTTGGTGAAGTGTATCAACACTCCTATATCTTAAGCACACTCCAACAACACTCAAATGGCTGATTGGGGTGGTATATATAGCCTCCACATGGGAAACTAGCCGTGCAAATCCACTGTAGTTTTTTTGTGTACCACCGGACCGTCCTATGCCTATCGTCGGACCATTGCTCATGGACCGAGTGTAACTCAACGCTCATAGTGTCTGACAAGCGCAAAACTATAAAAATTGTAGAGAGTCAAAGCATCTCAAGTTTGATCAAAATTGTAGAGGTAATTACAAAAAATTATGACATCAAATAGGTATATTATGAAAATACAATTAATTAAAAAAAATCTATTGATACTTATTTGGTATCATAAATGTTATTATTTTATTAAATAAATTTGGTTAAACTTGAGATGGTTTGGCCCTCCAAAAAAATTGAAATGACTTATAATTTTGGATGGAAGGTGTATAATAAATTTAACATCATAAGTGTCGATGTGCAAGCTGAAACAACCATTGTAAAAAGTAAGACAAACCTAAGATCTAAAATCTTTTATAATAAATAAAAAGTTCAAAATTTTGAATGGAAGGTGCATAAGCACTATAGTTTCAACTTAAAACATGCATAAAAAGTTCAAAGCACAAATATAACTTTATATTAAAATTATTTGATAGCTAATATAACCATAGCTTCAAAATATAACAATATTAAAAGTTGAAAAATAAAATATTGAAAGAGATGCTATAAGAGTTTTTATAACCAAAACTTAGGTTTTAACTAAATACATATGGGACAACTACTGTAAACTACTTCAAGTCACTTATACCACCTCACAAGGTACTATTTCAAGTTATTATATACTCCCTCGGTCCAAAATTATAAGTTATTTCAAGACTTTTGATGTGCCAAAGGATCTCAAGTTTGACCAAATTTGTATAATAAAATAATAATATTTATGATACTAACTAAGTAGCATTAGATTATTCATTAATTATATTTTCGTAGTATATACCTATTTGATGTTATAAATCTTTGTAATTTTTACTATAATTTTGGTCAAACTTGAAATGTTTTAACTCTTCGAGTTTCATGGAATGACTTATAATTTGGAATAGAGTGAGTAAGATTATAAATAACGGTGACAAAAGAAAATTGCCTTGTGAGGTGGCATAGCTCATGGGCAAATACATGGTCTGCTGGCGACCCCTTGGCAGTCGGAGCATACGAAGTTTAGTTGCGGTTGCTAGTGTCACCAATGCAATGCTCTGGGTACGGTTGTCCCCAAGTACCACAGAGCTAGGTTGCGGTCAGCTTGGAGTAGTAGCCAGGACCCAGAAGTATGGTGATACTGCTCAAAGCCTGTAAAGATTAGAGAACCCAAGTGCCTGTGCGCCACTCTCAATTCTCAAAGACGAACCCCCGGGAAAGAAGAGGACATCCTTTCATAATATTTAGGTTCAATTGGGCCCTCTTTTTGTCAAAAGAAGATGATATTTCTCTTGATGAATCTCTTTGCCTCTTTCCCGTTTCTTCAACTTAAAAAGTGTCATGCGGGACACCATATCAGAATTTATATTTGGCTGGTGGGGTACGTACAAAGCTACAAACTATAGGACGATAGGCATGATTGCCAATCATCATATATATAGAGGTGAGATGACCTTATGTACGGCACTTGAAGCACTTAACATGTCTTAGCCTCTCTTATTTTTTCTTTAACTTGAGCTTTTCTTTATTGGGCAACCATTTGTAAGATGTCCTACTTGATGGCACTTGAAGCACATGAAATGAGAGAGCTTCTCTTGTTCTTGCTTCTTCATCTCTCTTTCATATCTTCTCTTGCCCCATCTTTTGCCCTTGATCTTGCTCTTGTTGAAGCTAATGCCACTTATGTTATTGCGGCTTTCTTGATGATTGACTTTGCTAGTCTTGAAGCCGACACCACTCTTGTCACCAAAGTTTCTTTGAGTCTTCAACATATGCTCAAAGGTGACTTGAGAGTTGTAGCACCTCTCTAACTTGTTGCTCAATTTCTTCACTTGTTCATTGAGCTCATTGTTCTCCTTCAAAAGGTTAGTCTCACAAGACATAGAAGTAGAACAAGCATCTAATTGTGAAGAGCATGGCATATCTAATAAATCATCACAAGAGGTGGATACATACTTCTTGCCTACATCACAAGGGTTAGTAACAATATGTGATTGATCAATTGACCCATGTGATGAGTGAAAGCATCTAGGCCCCTAGTTGGGTTTCGGTGATTAATGACAATACGTGATTACTGTGACTAACGTGTTTTGCAGAAACAATTAAGTTAGGTCACGGTAATGGAGATTGATTGGGCAATCAAGGTTGTCATGCCCCTACGATGAAAATCATTTTGGTTTTCAAAGGATGGATGACAAGGTTAAGGATGGACTAGTTCTAAATGTCGATTGGAGTTGGAGAGACACTTAGAGTAGTTTAGGACTTTGTTTCTGCTTTGGCCGTACTATTAAGGGGGGTATGAATGGGTAGCTTGACCTAGGTGAGTCTAGTGAGTTAGGTGTGGTACACACTTGTTAAAACTAGCACTAGGTAGCTCCATAACAGCCCTTTGATCCAATGGAGCAAACTTCATTCACATATGATCGAGAGTTGGAAGTGAATGGAGGGTCAAATACTGACCGGACACTGGCTCCGATGTGACCAGACGCTGGCTCAGGGTCCGGTCAGTTCATTTGACCAAGGTGAAAGCGTCTGGAAGTGACCGGACGCTACGAGGTCAAGTCACCGGACGCTAAGGGCCAGCGTCCTGTCGACTCCAGTAAGGTCCCAGAGAGGGAGAATCCTGATCGGACGCATTCGGTCAATGCTGACCAGACGCTGATCAGGTTCCGGCTACTGACCGGACGCTGCTCAGCAAGTGACAGGACTCTGGAGGTCCAGCGTCCGGTCAACATCAGTAAGGTTCCAGTGAGGGGAAAACATGACCGAACGCGTCCGGTCAGTGCTGATCGGACGCTGCCAGCGTTCGGTCAACACTTAACCACTGGAGTTCGGGGTGTACTGACCGGTGCGTTCGGTCAACATGACCAGAGCATCCGGTCACCCCACAGAGGCACATAATGGTTTGTTTTTTAGCCGATGTTATAAATACAACCTCCACTCGTGTGGGGGGTACTTTTGCTCATTTCAACAGCTGAGAAACACCTTAGAGAGTGCCAAGAAGAGCAAGGTCCTAGTGAGGTGATTGAGATTCGAGAATCCCAAAGAGAGCCCTCATTAGTGAAGATCAAGAGTAGCAAAGTGTGCATTCACTATTCTCATTAGGCTTGTCGTGGTCAAGTGGGAGTTCGTGCTTGTTACTCTTGGTGATCGCCATCACCTAGACGGCTTGGTGGTGATTGGGAGCTTGGTGATCATCCGGAGAGCTTGTGGATGACTCAACTCAAGTTGTGAGCGGTTGTTGGTGATTCACCGCGACGGAGTGTCGAAGAATCAACCCGTAGAGAGCACTTGATCCTTGCGCGGATCAAGGGGGAGCTACACCCTTGCGCGGGTGCTCCAACGAGGACTAGTGGGGAGTGGCGACTCTCCGATACCTTAGCAAAATATCGCCGCGTTCCTTCTCCTCTCTTTACTTTAAGCATTTACTTTGAGCAATTCATTACTTGTCATTTACATTCCTAGAATTGCCATGCTAGAGTAGGATTGAAACTTAGGGTGCTAAACTTTTGTGCGGTAGATCAATAGAAACACCTTCTAGGCACAAGGGGTTAATTGGGCTAACCATATGTTTTGATTATTGCAAAGAAATTTGAAATTAGCCCAATTCACCCCCCCTCTTGGGCATCTTAATCCTTTCAATTGGTATCAGAGCCTCGTGCTCACGTATTTAGGCTTAACCGCCTAGAGCAAGATGTCTCACAGGGATGGACCTCCTCCTATCTTTGAGGGAGATGATTTTCCTTATTGGAAAATTTGCATGGAGGCGTATCTAGAAGCTCTAGATGTTGGTATTCTTAGAGCTGCCTCACAAGGCTTCCCAAAACCTCGGGATGCTACTCACCTACAAGGCGATGAGGTGAATTATGAGAAGTGGAATGCAAAGGCTCGAAACACCATCTTTAGAGGCCTTTGCAAAGATATGTTCAATCGGGTGAGGAACCACAAAGACGCCCGTGCACTATGGTCGGACGTTTGTACGCTCCATGAGGGAACTAAGAGTGAGCGTGAGGAACGATATCATCTTGTCATGAAAAAGCTCAACTCTTTTGAAATGCTTCCTAAAGAATGTGCTAATGAAATGTATTCATGTTTGAATATTCTTATAGAGGAAGTCAATGGGCTTGGACTCACTCAAATACAACCATCCGATGTTGTAAGAAAGATCTTGAGTGTCCTCCCAATTGACAAATATGGGCATATTGTGACTGTGCTACATCAAGGTGATCTTTCCACCGCTATACCGACACAAATCTTAGGAAAGATCAATGCTCATGAGATATACATGCACATCACACCACAAGAGGGCTCATCCTCTACCAAGAAGAAAGATAAGGACTTAGCATTCAAAGCTAGCCAAGAGAAGGGCAAATCAAGACTTGAGTATGAGAGCTCAAGTGATGATGAAAGTCTTGCTCTCATGGTGAAGAAGACCGCCAAGATGCTAAAGAAGCTCAACAAGAGCGGCATCAAGTTTTATGGCAAGAAGAAGAAGTTCTTCACTAGCTCTAAAAGGAAGCCAATCTCCGAGATGGATTGCTTCAATTGTGGAGAACTTGGTCATCTAGCACACAAATGCACTAAGCCCAAGAAAGACAAGTTCAAGAACAAATACAAGGGCAAGAAAGATGACTCAAATAATGAAGAAGAAGAAGAGAAGAAGAAGAAGAAGAAGCCATACAAGAAGAGAGATGGCAAGAAGAGGGACTTCCACAAGAAGAAGAAGAGTGGAAAGGTATACATTGTCGGTGATTGGCTCACGGATATTGATTCATCTAGTGCCTCATCCGATGATGATAGTGACAATGAGAAGGTGGCCGCAATTGTTATCAACTCTTCATCACCACCACCGCCATCATCCTCTACACACCTATGCCTTATGGCTAAGGGTGATCGCAAGGTATCTAACAATGATGATAGTAGTGATGATGAGCATGCTAGAGATGATGATAGTGATAGTGATGATGATGAATATGAATCACCTTCTTATGATGATCTTGCTAGATTGCTAAAAAAATACACTAAGATCATTATTAAAACTAGAGCTAAGAATGAAAAGCTAGAGGCTAAAAATGATGCACTTTTAGCAAAATATGATATAGCCAAAAATGCTAGTGTTGAGCTTAGAGAAGCTAATGATGCTATATCATCCAAACTCAAGGAGCTTAAATCTTCTAAGAAAGAGCTTAAAGATAAACATGATAAACTTGAGAGGACACATAATGAGCTCATCACTAGCCACAACAAGCTAAGAGAATAATATACTACTCTTAAGGTTAATCATGATAATCTTATTATCGCTCAAGAATTCTTATCCAATGAGCCACATGATGCTACTAGCGATGTTGTTAAGATTGATATAGCTACATCATGTGATGACTTGATTATTGAGAGCATTGAGCAAAGTTCTAGTAGCAAGGGCAAGCAAGTGGTTGAGGCCGATGATTATGATGAGTTTGTCAAGCTCAAGAATGACAATGCAAAGCTCAAGAAAGATCTTGAAGAGATCAAAAGCCACAACACCATTGTGCTAGAAACCCTTGATCATGATGGTGAGTTGATGCTTGAAAATTAGAAGCTCGAAGAAGAAAACAAGAAGCTCAAGGAAGAGAAGAACAATGATGCTCTTAAGGAAGAAAACAAGAAGATTAAGTTGGAGAAAGAGCATCTTAAGAACACCGTCATGAAGATGGATAGAAGTGGCATAGGGTACTTGGCAAAATCAAGAGAAGAAGGCTCAAGCTCAACAACAACATAAGTCCAAGCCAAAGCCAAAGAGATGTTTTGAGTGTGGACAAGAAGGCCACTTTGCTCATAAGTGCCAAACTCCACCACCACAACCCTTGTCCAAGCATGCTAGACCTTTTGCCTTCAATGCTCACTACATGCTTAGAAAGGATTCTAGTGGAAAGATGAAAGTGATGTTCTTAGGTGCTCCCAACAAGAATAGGCTTAAGAAAATTTGGGTTGCAAAGTCACTTGTTGAGAAGGTGAAGGGCTCTCAACAAGTTTGGGTTCCTAAAGCTTGATCTCTTGTGTGTAGGTGAACTACAAGACCGGTGGAAGTCATTGGGTTATTGATAGTGGTTGCACACAACATATGACCGGTGATCCTCATATGTTCACCTCACTAGATGAAGAAGTAGATGGACAAGAAAGAATCATATTTGGAGATAACTCAAAGGGCAAGGTCAAAGGATTAGGCAAAGTGGCTATATCAAATGATCATTCCATCTCTAATGTACTATATGTTGCTTCATTGAGTTTCAACTTGCTATCCGTTGGATAATTGTGTGATCTTGGCTTCCAATGCTTGTTTACTGAGAAGGAGGTTGTTGTATCCAAGAAGGATGATGATCATGTGATATTCAAAGGATTTAGATACAACAACCTATATCTAGTGGACTTCACCTCCGAAGATGCAAACTTGAAGACATGCCTATTCACCAAAACAACACTTGGGTGGCTATGACATAGAAGACTTGCTCATGTTGGGATGAGCTCACTCAAGAAGCTAATGAAGAATGATTTGGTGAGAGGGTTGAAGGATGTGAAGTTTGAGAAGGACAAGCTTTGTAGTGCATGTCAAGCCAGCAAGCAAGTTGCAAATACCCATCCAACAAAAGCTTTCATGTCAACCACAAGAGTGCTAGAACTCCTTCATATGGATTTATTTGGACCAACAACATACAAGAGTTTGGGAGGAAATCTTTATTGTCTTATGATTGTTGATGATTATTCAAGGTATACATGGGTATTCTTCCTTTGTGACATATCCGAAGTTGCATCTTGCTTCAAGAAGTTTGCCAAGAGAGCACAAAATGAATTTGAAGTGAAGCTTAAGAAGATAAGAAGTGACCATGGGAAGGAATTTGACAACACAAACATAGAAGCCTATTGTGACAAAGTTGGGATCAAGCATGAAGTCTCCGCAACATATACTCGTCAACAAAATTGTGTAGTTGAGAGAAAGAACCGGACCTTGATCACTCTTGTAAGAACAATGCTTGATGAGTACAACACCCCCGAAGCTCTATGGGTGGAAGCAATCAACACCGCATGTTATGCATCAAACCGCCTATTCCTTCAAAAGTTCCTTGGCAAGACACATTATGAGTTGCTCAATAGGAAGAAGCCGGACGTCTCCTTCTTTAGGGTGTTTGGTTGCAAATGCTACATCTACAAGAAGCGGCAACACCTAGGGAAGTTTCAAAGACGTTGTGATATTTGTTTTCTTGTTGGTTACTCATCAAAGTCCAAAGCATATAGAGTATTTAATCATGCCATCGGCTTGGTTGAAGAAACATATGATATGGAATTTGATGAATCTAATGACTCCCAAGGAGCACATGAGAATCTTGATGATGTAGGTGATGAACCATTGAGGGAGGCTATAAAGAACATTCCGGTTGGAGACATCAAGCCTAAAGATGATGAAGATGATGTACAAGTGATTGATCCACCTTCTTCATCAAGTGTGCCACAAGATGGTGAAAAAGATGGGAGAGTAGAAAATGAAGATACTCATGTCTCCCATGAACAAATGGTGGTACAAGCACAAGATGTTGATGCTCCACTACCTCCCCCTCAAGTGGTCAATAGAATAAATACACCTCTACATCAAGATCATCCACGAGATCTCATCATAGGGAGTCCATCAAAGGGTGTAATGACTCAATCACAAAAACTTGCTTCATTTATTGCTCATCACTCTTTTGTCTCTTGCTTTGAGCCTACTAAGGTAGAATAAGCTCTTCAATATCCGGATTGGATAAATGCAATGCATGAAGAGTTGAACAACTTCACCTGCAATGAAGTTTGGACTCTTGAAGAGCGACCTAAAGGTGCAAGAGTCATTGGAACAAAGTGGGTGTTTCGAAACAAGCAAGATGATCAAGGCTTTGTTGTGAGGAACAAGGCGAGACTAGTGGCAAAGGGGTTATCTCAAGTTGAAGGTTTGGATTTTGGAGAGACATTTTGCATCGGTTGCAAGATTAGAAGACATCCATATCCTCCTCGCATATGCATCACATCATGAAATAAAACTTTATCAAATGGATGTGAAAAGTGCATTTTTAAATGACTTTATTAATGAACTAGTCTATGTTGATCAACCTCCCGGGTTTAAAGACCCTAGATATCCTAATCATGTTTATAGGTTATCCAAGGCATTATATGGGCTTAAGCAAGCCCCAAGAGCTTGGTATGAGCGCCTTCGGGACTTCCTCATTGAGAAGGGCTTCACCGTTGGGAACGTCGACACCACACTATTCACCAAGAAGCTTGATTGGCATATCTTTATTTGTCAAGTGTATGTTGATGATATCATCTTTGGATCATCAAATGAAGATTCATGCAAAGAGTTTGGTGAATTGATGTCGAAGGAGTTCGAGATGTCAATGATTGGAGAGCTTACATTCTTTCTTAGTTTTCAAGTCAAGCAAATAAGAGAAGGGATTTTCATCTCTCAAGAAAAATATACTAATGATCTTCTCAAGAGATTCAAGATGGATGAATGTAAGCCAATCAAGGCATCAATGCCAACTAATGGACATCTCGACCTAGATGAGGGAGGTAACCTGGTTGATCAAACTCTCTACCGCTCTATGATTGGTAGCTTGTTATATTTGACCGCATCTAGGCCCGACATCATGTTTAGTGTGTGTATGTGTGCTAGGTTTCAAGCTAATCCTAAGGAAACTCATTTAATTGCCATAAAAAGAATCCTTAGGTATCTTAAGCACACACCTAGCATTGGCCTTTGGTATCCCAAAGGAGCTATATTTGAATTAGTTGGCTATTCCGATTCGGATTATGCCGATTGCAAAGTTGATAGAAAGAGCACATCCGGAGGGTGCCATTTGCTTGGTAGATCACTTGTGTCTTGGTCCTCTAAGAAACAAAATAGTGTGGCATTGTCCACCGCCGAAGCGGAATATGTTACCGTGGGTGCTTGTTGTACACAAATACTTTACATGAAACAAACTTTGCTAGACTATGGTGTAGTTTTAGATAAAGTACCTCTTTTGTGCGACAATGAAAGTGCGGTAAAACTTGCAAATAATCTGGTTCAACACTCTCGCACAAAGCACATAGATATCCACCATCACTTTCTTAGAGATCATGTTGTTAAAAATGATATATCACTAGAACATGTAAGGACCGAGGATCAATTGGCGGATATCTTCACTAAACCGCTAGATGAGGCAACTTTTTGTACATTGCGGAATGAGCTCAATGTGCTTGATTTTAGCAACTTCACTAAAAAATGAGCTTGTGTTGTCCCTTGCATTGCATTGTAATATACAACATGTTTAATGTTTTGTAATGCATATAAGGCTTGTCTAACATGGTTAAGATAACCACTGAAAAGTGTGTGAAGAAGCTTAACCTTGGATCAAACTTGACAAGCAACTAGATTTACTTACAAGTATTACATTGCATATGCATGAATGTTGTTTTATCATTTGTCTTCAAATTGCCCTCTTATTGCCTATTTTCTTAAAAAGAATTATAGCCTAAGGCAAAATATCTTGAAAAACTTGAGGGTTTGAGAGAGGTCACTCACATCAGTCCCAATTGGTGTTTATTTGGATCTTATTCGAGTTGGGACTTGATTGGGCATAGACAGCACGAGGACTTTCAAGATTTGCTAAAGAAAGAGTGATCGGACGCTGCACCAGACTCTAGAGTCCAGTGTCCGGTCAGTTCACAGGAGGTGAACTTGATGCGAAGGAGTGACCAGACTCTGGCTTTCAGTGTCCGGTCAGAAGGCTTTCAGTGTTCGGTTGTGTGAAGAAGACAAAGGTTGTATTGACCGGACTCTGGCTGCGTCCGGTCGGTGTCCACCAGACACGTCCGGTCGCGATTCCAAAGGAATTGGACCTCTCTGGAATCTATCGGACATTGGGTGGTAGCGTCCGGTCGCTGCCACCGGAGCGTCCGGTCAATAGATTTCATGCGGCATATGAACTATTTTCTCCTTTCCTATTCTATCACGTCGGGGAACCCTATATTAATCTAATCCACCACGCCGTGTCCTATATCCCGCCTCCACGCCACCCAAGCCCTAGTGCCGCCGCATGCCCCGAGCGCCACGCCGCCGCACACGGGCCTCCCCGCAGCTTCTAGCGCCGCCGCTACTCTTGCCCGCGCACCGCCGCTGCTCCTGCCCGCGCGCCGATGCAGCTCCGTGCACCGTCGCTTCTCTTGCCCATGCGCCGCCATTGCTCTTGCCCACGCGCCGCCACTGCTCTTGCCCCCGTGCCGCCGCAAGCCTCGCCTATGCTGCACTAAGCCGAGCCGTCGCATCACCGCAGCACTCCCGCGCTCTCCCTGCGCCATCAGCCGCCTAGTGCTAACCCTAGCCATCGATTCACCGCCATTGCATCTCTAGTGCCGACAACCAGCGTTTCAAGTTTGCCAGAACCCTAGCTTCATTGCCGACCCAGTGGTTCCCCGATCCTTTCCTCATCTCGTCATTTCATCGGATCGTCAGGTAGCAAGCCTCTGTTTCAATTTTGTACCTAAATTGCTTGCTTCCTAGGGTTTCGTATCTATTAGATATATTGTAATTATTTGTATATCCTATCTATTCCATCGTGCAGCGAGTCGGTTCCGTTGAGGTGTTAGTGGCAGTTGTCAGTCAACTCAGGGCCGAGCTCGCGAGTACAGAACGAGGCCAAGCCTCAAAAGTGACAGTTGATCTTTGTCAGCGGCAGTTGATTCATCTCAGATCCATCAGATGGCTCGTATGAAGAATGTCGGAGGTGGTCCCGGTGATGAGGATCCAAGGCCCCCGCCTCGCCAACCTGCAGATCCAAAAGGCAAGGCGACAAAGAAGTTGGCTGTAAGGAAGCGCAAGTATCCAAATGCAGATACAGTGAGAGTCACCGCAGTTGCTGAGGCCGCAGAGCATGCCAAGAGAGGAGGCGCTCGCAGTGGAGTTCGGATTGCTGATCAGCTTTCACCAGAGGCGAGGGCTTCACTTGAGCGAGTTGAGCGCCTTCATGGTGGTCCAGCTGGGACTCTCATGATTGAAGGACAGCGTGTTGCCATTAACGAGGTTCAGCCTTAGGGGGAGCCACAGGCAGTGGAGCAGACTCAGGAGCCATAGCCATCACAATAGTCTTAGGAGGGTGAGCAGGCCGAGCAAGCCGAGGAGATAGAGCCAGCACCACAACCACAGTTACGCCACTCTGGTCATACCCGTGTGCCAGTCACACCGAGGGCAGACACTCAGAGGAGGGGTTCTCGTCCACCGCCTCGACCATAGGGTCTACCTCAAGTGACCCATCTTGACCTGAGGGTTGCCACGGCCAAGTAGGTGCAGCAGCTGAGGTTCATGGACTTTGAGGTGTGGTTTCCACCTAGGAGGGATGAGAGAGCCTCAGAGGGATTCTATACACCCTTGTAGGAGGACTTCTATAATACCTATCTCAACAGTGGAGCAGTCTTCAGATCACAGAGAGTGTGCAACATAGAGTCTATAGAAGCAGCAGCTGCTGGAGAGCACATTCGCCTGTATCTATCCTACTTACCAGGGCTGACAGATCTGATCGGACGGACAGGCCTGTATGTTCCATCTTGGGTCTGATAGTTCTATGCTACTCTATGGATTGAACCCTAGCACAGGTTAATACACTTTGCATTCAGTGGCAGAGACTACCGGCTGACGAGTACTAGGGTCAGGGAGATTCTCAAGCTTCAGGAGTAGCCAGTCAAGCTTCATGAGGTGTGCTATGGACAGACCGCACCCCCTAGACACCCTCATGGTGGTATGGTGCCTCCTACGGACTTGGTTCGTCACTGTTTCACAGAGCCCTTTGACGAGGGGTCACAGAGGAACCCCAGTGATCTCACTCCCACTACTCATGTGATTGAGGCTATCATGAGGAGGACTTTACTTCCGAGGATGGGATATAGAGAGGGGTTGACTTGTATACAGCTATGGCTTCTCAACTCTCTGATGCAGCAAGTAGTTTTTGATATTTGGGATCTTCTTCTGTCAGAGATGGAGGACACTATAGCTGAGGGCTTCAGAGGTCACAGGTAGCTACCCTATGCTCACTGGATCACATTCCTTATCCATAGAGCCATTACAGTTAGGTCACCTGAGATGATTGCTGAGTACAGTGGTGCCACTACAGAGTTTCCTGCTTATAACCTGACTCAGATGATCCACCATAGTACACCACAGGCACCTAGCCAGCCGCGCTGTCATCCAGAGGTGCCAGAGACTATAGCCCAGTAGGATAATATTATCAGGGGTATTGCAGCCACAGAGGAGGAGCAGCTTGCTCAGTAGGAGGGGTTGGTCACTAGCGAGCCCAGTGATAGTTCTGATGATGACTACCAGCCTATTCCTCATATGCCTCTAGGATGACATGATGCTGAGGCCGGTAGCTCTAGTTTAGTGCCAACTGCCCCGCAGATAGACTACGCTCTTCTTGCTATACTTGAGCAGATAAGGCAGAACTAGGCATGACAGGCTCAGGAGACAGCTGCTACATTTGCTTAGTTCCAGACTCGGCAGGATGAGTTCCAGCGACAGCAGCTAGTTATTCAGTAGCAGACACAGGCTCTACAGCAGCAGCAGCAGGCTATGCATCAGTAGCAGATCCTCATGTAGCAGCAGCTTCTCGGATTCATGCAGCATGTAGTGATAGTGATTGGGGCTCCACCGCCACAAGCTTTGCCCCAGCTTGGTCAGCCTGCCACCACCTCGATGACTCCAGCGTTACAGCCTAGTGGGCTTCAGAGTTAGGGACAGCCACCAGCATAGTATGCTTCACCGATAGAGTAGGTGTCCCAGTGGTTCACTTTGCCAGTGGTAGCCCTGCAGTTCACACCACTTAAGACAGGCTTCACACCGGCACAGACGTCGTCGCTGCTAGTGCCAGACACTTCAGTCTCCAGGAGTCTTGGTGCCTCCTTCAGTGAGTTGACAGGGCAGCCCACTCCTCCATACCTGCATGTTCTAGCTCCTTCTACGGCTGCACCTATCACAGTGACTACAGAGACGCTCCCCTCCTTAGTGGCATCATTAGAGCCGGCTGTTTCAGTTGTACCAGCACAGCCTACAGCAGCACCAGTTCTTGATCCGACCTAGACTGCTTCAGCATCACTACCAACTATAGAGGGTCAGACTGCTCAGAGCTTCGGATCAGATGATGATGGCACCTAGTTTCACCTCACTCCTTGTACCTCAGCGTCCGGCTTGTCCGCTGTAGTCCCACCGACCAACCCTTAGTTTTTGGTGTTTGACGCCAAAGGGGGAGAGGGTTCGAGTATGTTAGGCTTAGGGGGAGCTACATATCTAGGGAGAGCTTAGTTATTATATTAGCTTATCTATTACATTTGGAGTTTTCATGTGTGTGATACATTATGCATTCATGTTTACTACTATATTTATGTGACAGTGATATCTACATGATCATGATATCTGACATGTGTGCTCTCTACTTTGAATTATTTATATGTCATATCACTTGTGCTATGCTCATTTGCCTTTGCTTCCGCACTTTACGCCGATGCAAATGAGCTTTATTACTTGTACTCATGCTTATTTCATATCTTTTGAGTACATCATGTTGGCTTGGGTCATATAAGCTTGTCTAACACTTTTGTTCTTATTGCCAAAAGCTTATATGAACCAAGCATGTTAAAAACCTCATCTCTTTCACATACTCAAGGTAGTATTGTCATCAATCACCAAAAAGGTAGTATTTACACATAGGTGAGCAAGCTAGCAAGAAAACTACAACTAAGAGCTACACTAACTAGTTACAACTACCACAAGCTCTGTCACAGAATCGACCAATTTATAAGAGCACAAGTACAAAAACAATCGCCGAAACGATCAAATTCTCGAACTTGAGCCCATATAAACCCGGTAGTCAACCGAAATCTCGAAGGATTTCAAACCAACTTGCATACAACCAAGATCACAGTAATTCAACATAACATATCATACGTTACAACATTTCAGAGACGTTCGCAAATAGATTACATCATCACAGAGTCATCGTTATTACAAAACAAGCCTTGTAAAACATGCGGAAGCAAATAGTTTAACTCACACACCGAGTTCAAATACACATACTGGTTTGCTGATCATGGCCCGCAAAAGCATTTAGATAAGAGAAAGGAGATCATGCCCATGATCTAGTCCTCATCACCCGCCGGGTGGAGACAATACTTGCAGAATCCCTGATATAGAAGGTCATCTGCAACAAGAGGGAATAAACCCTGAGTATGAGAATGTACTCAGCTAGACTTACCCATCGAAAACCAAACAAATGACACCAAGGATTATGCATAGCTTAATGTAGTGGAGCTGGCTGACACTTTCTTTTTGCAGAAAAGCATAAGTAGTATGATCAACTCTTATCCTGACTAGCAGTGACTTTTTAGCCATTATCCTGTCATCTATATTAGCACCTGTACTAAACAATCATTTTATTAAGGTGCAAACATTAATAACCATATCAGGTATTCATTGTGACAACCTTATCATCATCATCCATTTAACCATATCGTTAAATTAATTGAATCTACGTTGCCACTGCTCAGTCAAGTTCTCACTATCCAGGAGAGACGGTGATTCGAATCGATTCCTATCCAGCTGGAGGGGTATTCCTAAACACAAACCCTGCTTCCCCCGTCAGGGTCGCAACAAGTCACCTTTGGTACAATTCAGGAGTTGCGGGTCTGAACAGATCGGCATTCTCAGAGAACCACTCTGCCAAGGTTGCTCGGGACTCTAATCCGCCATGGACTTATGCCAATGGCTCTCCGCACATCCTTACTACCTCCAGAGTGCCGCCACTGCTCGCGTTCCTGACCTGAATTGAGCTACTAGGCTTCACGATCGGAACGACTTATCCGGCCAGCTAAGTGTTAGGCTGCGTTCAACATGACATGAGGACGTACAGCGTATCGGTCCTTAAACGACACAGACGGAGTCACTATGTTCAAACCTACACAAGACCCCGCCCGGTCTTAATTCATTATTCACATGGTTCTTTTCCACGATAGCAAATATAGCCAACCGTGATCCACCTCATCCTAAAGCTCGCAGGTGATAGGAAATCACCTGACTTCTACCGCACTAAGCATGGCTAAGCATTTAACCCATTTCTGAACTTAAATAGGATTCCAGTGCGATATCTAGAAAAGGAAGGATATATAATGCAGCAATTGGTTCCAACCAATTCCTATACTTAATGCATCATCAACAATAAAAGATACTCAATGTATTGGTAAAAACATGGGAGGCTTAATATGCTTCGGGGCTTGCCTTTCAGGAATGAGGAAGGCTGGTGGTCAGGGCACTTGGGTAATTTCTCCGCGGCGACTGCTTCGTCGGCTTCCTGCACCTCGGGTTCCTCCTCCTGGTTGGCTCCCTCGAACTCCAGCA
This sequence comes from Miscanthus floridulus, assembly GCF_019320115.1. Lineage (NCBI taxonomy): Eukaryota > Viridiplantae > Streptophyta > Magnoliopsida > Poales > Poaceae > Miscanthus > Miscanthus floridulus. The sequence goes on from NC_089588.1 coordinate 49,434,631, forward strand.
ACGTCACTCCCTCCGACACACCTATTGCATGAATGCGCAAGATAAATATCATGGATGCACATGAACGAATGTCAGGGATGCTCGGGGAATGCACATGTTCGCTGTAGTTTGCATATTCCCACTTAAGCCCTATTCAAATCACTTTACTTACCAAGTTTATACAACCTAATGTATAATTGCTCATCTTCAGTTAATGACCTAGCACCTGCACCTAAGCATATTCTCAAGTTAGGCTAACCCCTAAACAATCAACGAGAACATTGCAACCACATACACTCAAGCAATTGTATTTCAGCAAAATGAATACTATATAGCGGTGCAGTAAACTAGCCATAACTGGAGATTTATAATTCCAAATGACATGCAACAAGACAATCTGGAAAGCTTATGAAATTGTATACAATTCATTTTCAGACCTCGAAGCGTGATTCAAACCTTTACCAGTTCGAATTCATAAATCAACAGAACTCTGTCCTCACAAGGCAGAGAGTAAGCAAAACTGGAACCTAACTTTAAACCGCTGTAGTTTCTAAACCACTGGGCCAAATGCCCTCAAATTTTTATAGGAGCTAGATACATAAATTATCTACAACTTTTGTATTCATCCCATTCACAGAAAACTAAAATATCATGGGGAACTTTCCAAAGTCCCCAGATCTGTCCAGAGGGACATAATGCAAACAATTAATTATTAACTTATGATATAAACACTTAATTGGATAAAACCAACTTTACTGACATATCACACATATCACAAGAACACCAGAAAGTATGGTGTTCATCCCCAAAACATTTCTTTTAATACATTTCTTAATTTATTTAATTAATTAGTGGAGATAGTAAACATATATGAAAACTACACAATTAATTCTACAAAAATTACAGTAGACACTACATGCCCTAAGTAGACTACCATAAAAATTTCACACCATTTGAGTAGGTATAACAACCTACACAAAAATGGTAAGGCAGAATGACTTAAAATGGCATAATTAGGAAACCTTAGTGAAAAGTGTCAAGCAATAGATTTCATATTTTTTCTAGCATCCTTAGGGTACTAGGATACTCTCCAACAAATTTCATGGTCAATGGATTCATAAATAATTTACTAAAATTCACCCAAGTATCTACCAATGATAAAAGGAAAATCTATAACTCAAAAACTACACATGAAATGACTCTCAAATTTTAACCAGAGCTTCTAATATACAATACTAGCTTACCCACAAAATTTCATAATTTTTGGATCACAGAAACTCAAGATATGATTTAAACAAGTTTGCATGCATTCAAAAACACTTTTCAAGTTCCTATTTAATTCATCCAAAATTTCTACATAATGTGCTCAAGACATATTTTTATTAAATACTAGACCTAACTATGAGTCTAACAAAATTGGAACCATCCAATTTGGATCTACAAAACAGGAGATACAAAAATATCAAATCAGCATTCAAAACTGAATTTTTGAGCTATCCTTAGAAACAAGCAGTCACTGACGAGTGGGAAGGCAGCAGGGCGTCATGCATTTCAGGCTGGCCAGCACGCGGCGTGGTCAGGGCGAGCAAGGCACGTGGCGGCCACGCGGCGACGACGGCCTGACGCCGGTCGGCCACTGCCGGCTGAAATTTTTGATTCAGTAACCCAATGAATCGACTGACAGCGAGTTTTCAACGCGTTCAAACTCAAAATCGGTGGTGAGTTAGCAAAACATCCCTAAATCAAAGTTTTAGAGCTATGATAGGTCTACAATTGTTATATATAAACCTTCAGCTAAATCGCAAAGTATCACGAGTTACATCAAGCCAAAGTCGGCTCCAACAAACTATAACTGCAACTATGACTTAGAAATTTTTTTTAGAGTTTTGAATACAGCCCTAATTCTGACTTGTGGGACCTTTTTGAATATGTTGTGCACATTTTCATGAGATGGTCATAAAATAACTTTTGTTCCTTATATAATTCTCTACAACTTTGCTTTAGGTTGCTCAGCCATGCAAACAACCTAAGCTACACTTTTTAAACAGTCAAACACAGGAGCTCTAGGGGTCCAAATTGGTCAACCATGACTTGGAAACCTAATTAGGCAAAATGATCAACATGAACAATGTTCCAAATGACATTCTAAACATAACTAAGTTACTTAGGATGATTATTAGCCACACCACACATTGGTCACACAAGAACCAAGCATCACAGGCATTGAAACATGGAAGAACAAGTGAAGTTTTACTTTTGTTTCAAGGCCATGTTTCATATGTTTCATGAGTGTGTTGCATAGAACTAACTAACCTTGTTTCACTAAGGGAGTGGCACATTGTTGCACTTAAGTGTTGCACACTTTACATTTCATAAAAGAAACAACACACATGAAATATACAACATGTTGCAATGTTTCGAAATCATGTTTCATGTGATATAAGTTCACGAATGGATGCATGATGCTCATGTTCATGAAATGCAGTGCAAATGTGGAAGCTAAACACCTGGGGTGTTACAAGCTCTACACAAGTAAAGACACAATGTAATACAAGAGAGTGGTAGAGAGGTATACCATCGCGGCAAGTGATCAATCAATAAATACCAATGAATACCAAGGAGACAATCAAGACACAATGATTTTTCCTCCGAGGTTCACTTGCTTACCGACAAGTTAGTCCCCGTTGTGGCAATTCACTTACTTGGAGGTTCATGCGCTAATAGGCATCACACGTCTAACCCACAACCGGGTTCCGTACAACCAACACAAGATGAGGATCCACAAGCCAGGCACAATCCACTAGAGTTGCCTTTGGCGCTCCACCAGGGAAGACACAAGAACCCCTCACAATCACAATGATTGATGCTAGAGACAATCACGTTCCTCCACTCGATGATTTCACCAATCACCAGGCCATCTAGGTGTCGGCAAACACCAAGAGTAACAAGAACTCCACCAGCCTAAATTGTCCAACTAGTGCTACAAGATGCTAGAAGACTAAGCAATGCACTAGAGGCTCTCCAATCTCACTCAAGATGATGAAATCAAGTGTGCAAGTGAGTGGAGTGGTGTGCTCAGCTCACAAAGGGTGCATGCAGCTGTTAGAAGTGCTAAGACAGTGGCCAAGGCCAGCCACTAGCTCTATTTATAAGCCCACAAGCAAATAAAGCCGTTACCCCTTTGAGTCAGCTTCTGCGGGGTTACCGAACATGTTGGTGTAGCACTAGACATGGGGAGGCGGTGCCCCTCCAATGGTCATCCAACGGTTAGCCATTGGGGCACTAGATAGGCGGTGGTGGCACCACCCCTAGGGTGGCGATGACCACCCAGCCAGTGCCTGAGAAACCCCTTCTATGGATAAAAATGGCGATGCACTGCCCTAGGAGTGGCGGTGCCCGCGGCGGTGCCCATCACGGTTTTCCTTGCTCTCTGTTGAAAAGGGGCGGTGCCCCCCAACGGTGCACCATCGCACTAGAGGCGGTGCACACCGTCATGTGTGGTGCCAGCCTCCACAACCTCGCTCTCGACCGAGTCCAGGTGGGCACCGCCCTAGGGGTGGCGGTGCCACCGGACAAGGGGTGGCGGTACCCTCCGGAGCACCTCCCTCTCAGCCTCCTCTGCCGATCACCACCATAGGGGTGGCGGTGCCCTCGGGGTAGCAACACAAGCCTGGTTACACCTTCTTTTCTTCATCTTTTTTCACCACCTTTGCAAATGTGCTAACACTCCAAGTGTTTCACCATCACATGCAAGCGTGTTAGCATTTTCATAAACAATTTTCAAATGTTATTCACTTCTCACCGATTGTGCACTAGGTCTAAAATGCAATACAAGTATTTCAACACCTAGTGGCACTAGATGATTGAGTTATCCGATAAGAGCCCCCCTCTTAATAGTACGACCATCTATCCTAAATGTGATCACACTCTCTATAGTGTCTCGATCACCGAAAACAAAATGGCCCTATGGATATCACCTTTGTCTTGAGCCCATTTTGTTTTTCTCTTTCTTCTTTTCCAAGTTCGGAGCTTGATCACCTTCATCACATGTCCACCAACAACACCATGGACTTCATCTTGCTCCACCACTTGAATTGGACCATCCTATCTAGTCACACACTTAGATGCAAGGATTAGTGCAAATAGGTTTCATCAATTGGCCAAAACCAAACTAGGGCTTTCAATCTTCCCTTTTTGGGAATTGATGACAACCTTCACAAAGATATGAAATAAATTCAAATTTGAATCCATGTTGCTTGCCCAAGCATTTATACCATGTGTAAAGGATTTGGACAAGTTTCATGAACCCCCATTGGTAGCATTAGCTCCCCTCTATATGTGCTAAGAGTTTGGATTGAAAGCTTGTACATATGCATTGATTTGAAATTTAGAGGGCAATGTCTACCATATGATGCTAAGGTATAAGAGATGGACCTTTGAAGCATGATACCAATCGGAGTGCACCAAATATACCATCCTTAGCACCATTAGTAACTAGACATTCATAAAAACTTGAATACCCCATGAGATCAACATTAGAAGCAAGGGTCTAGTTTTCACAAAATAAGCTCAAGTCTAGTTACTTAACCTAAGCATGCTAGTTTTCATTTCATCATTCAATCCTACAACTAGCATACACCACACAAGCATGGAATTTTTAATTTAAAACTTGTGCCATGCAAGCAAACATAAGAAATGCAATTCAAATGCACCAATCAAGTTTATGAGCTTACTCCCCCTACTTGTGTGCTCAAAATTTTAATTGATCCCCTTACTTTCTCATATCTCTCCCCCTTGTCAAAGTTCTCCCCCTTTGTCATTTAACCTTATCTTTGTGCAATTTCTCCCCCTTTGTCATCAATGACCACAAAGGTTCCATTTTAGATGAGTTAAGATTATCAATGTCAATCAATCGGGTGAGGAACATTTTCCCAAATTTGGTCCAATCTAGAACACTTGTCAAAGATATTTAACTCGGTTTGATCAAGGATAAGCTTCTTCACACCTCCAAATAAGGGTTATCTTGTACCATGTTGAGTTAAACACTTATAGCTCATTTTCTAGATCAAACACTAGGTTTACAAGCCCACAAATATGTCATATGCTACCACTAGATCAAGTCAAGCATAGAAGCAATAGTGGTACCATACAAGCATCAAATTCATTTGATTTTCATGAATAAGCCTATAAGACATGAAGAATGACTAGATGCACTAAACATGTCCTTTGCAAAGGATGTATGCTATGCCAATCAACTTTTACCTTGGATTGCTCAAAGGAGAGGCATGTCATATAAGTGGGGGTGCATCAACACATATTTGAGAAATCCAATATGTTCAACTCATTCCTTAGCTTGCAAAACCCTTTCTCATCCAATGGCTTGGTGAATATATCGACAAGTTGATCTTCGGTGCCCATACTCTCAATCCAAATGTCTCCTTTTTATTGGTGATCTCTAATGAAATGGTGGCAGATATCAATATGCTTTGTTCTTACATGTTGAATCGGATTATTGGTTAGCTTGATTGCACTTTCATTATCACATAGCAATGGCACTTTCTTGAACTTGATTCCAAAGTCATTCAAAGTGGCCTTCATCCAAAGAATTTGTGCACAACAACACCAGCAGATATGTATTCAGCTTTGGCGGTTGATAATGCAACACTATTTTGCTTCTTTGATGACCATGAAACAAGTGATCTTCCCAATAATTGACATATTCCCGAGGTGCTCTTCCTTTCAACCTTGCATCCCGCATAATCCGAGTCAGAGTAACCAACTAGCTCAAACTTTGCTCTTTTGGGATACCACAAACCAATATTTTGTGTATGCTTCAAGTACCTCAATATTCTCTTTGTAGCTTTCAAATGACTTTCTCTTGGTGAGGATTGAAATCTTGCACACATGCACACACTAAATATGGCATCCGGTCTTGATGCAGTCACATAGAGTAGGCTTCCAATCATAGATTGATACAACTTTTGATCCACTATGTTGCCACTTGCATCACTATCCAAATTTCTATTTGTTCCCATTGGTGTACTTATGGCCTTTGCTTCATTCATGCCAAACTTTGTGAGCATGTCTTTTATATACTTGCCTTGACTCACAAATGTACCATTTTTTAATTGCTTGATTTGAAGACCAAGGAAGTAACTCAACTCTCCAATCATGGACATCTCAAACTCATTAGCCATCATCTTCCCAAACTCTTCACAAAAGTCTTGATTGGTTGATCCAAATATGATGTCATCAACATAGATTTACAACACAAATAAGTCACCTTGCCCATCATGAATCCCTTTGAGAAGAGAAAGTCCCTCAACCTCTCATATCATGCTCTAGGTGCTTGCTTCAAGCCATACAATGCCTTCTTCAACTTGTACACATGGTCGGGTTTCTTGTCATCTTCAAAACCAGGAGGTTGCTAAACATATACTTCTTCGTTGATGTAGTCATTTAGAAATGCACTCTCGACATCCATTTGATAGAGCTTGATGTTATGGGCACAAGCATAGGCTAGCAAGATTCTAATTGCTTCCAATCTAGCAACCGGGGCATATGTTTCTCCAAAGTCAAGACCTTCCATTTGAGTGTATCCTTGTGCTACTAATCTTGCTTTGTTCCTTACTACTATCCCATCTTGATCTTGCTTGTTTCTATAGACCCATTTGGTTCCAATCATATTGTGCCCCTTTGGTCTTTTCACTAATTCCCATACTTGATTTCTTGTAAAGTTGTTAAATTCTTCATGCATAGCATTCATCCAATCAACATCCTTTAATGCTTCATCTATCTTCTTTGGTTCAATGGATGACACAAATGAGAAATGCTCACAAAATGAAGACAATTATAGTGTCCAATGGATGATCCCTTGCGATACGAGTTGGTTGGAGTATTGGAACATTGTTGCTTGCACTTGCTTGATCATTGGGTTGAGATGATGTACTAGCCTCTTGATCTTGCATATTGTTATGAGAGCCACTTGTGCTAGCTTGATTTGTATCATCTTGCACTTTTGAGTTAGAGAGCACTTGCACTTGATCGTCTTCATCATCAATCACTTGCCTAGGACTTAATTCACCAACATCCATGTTATTCAAGGCATTTGAAAGTTGAATGCCTCTAACATCTTCAAGATTCTCATTCTCATCTTGGGAACCCTTGGTTTCATCAAATTCAATATCATACATCTCTTCAAGAGTACCACTTGCCAAATTCCAAACTCTATATGCTTTGCTTGTAGTGGAGTATCCAAGTAAGAATCATTCACCACATTTCTTGTCAAACTTGCTCGATCTAGTGCCTTTCTTCAAGATATAGCATTTGCAATCAAATACCCAAAAGTATGCAATATTGGGTTTCTACCATTTAAGAGCTCATATGGTGTCTTTTCTTTCAATGGGTGATAATACAAGTGGTTGCTACAATAGCAAGCTGTGTTGATAGCTTTGACCTAAAAAGATTGACTCACATTGTACTCACTAAGCATAGACCTTGTCATATCAATGAGTGTTCTATTCTTCCTCTCAACAAGGCCATTTGATTGTGGAGTGTACTTGGCTAAGAGTTGATGTCTAATTCCAAATTCATCACATAACTCATCAATTCTTGTATTCTTGAACTCACTACCATTGTCACTTCTAACTCTCTTGATGGTTGTTTCAAACTCATTATGAATGCCCTTGACAAATGATTTGAATATTGCAAACACATCACTCTTATCCACTAGAAAGAATACCCAAGTATATCTAGTATAGTCATCCACTATCACAAAGCCATTGTTGACACCGTTTTTTGCACATGTCAGAATAATCGGAGTGGACCAATCGGCAAGGGGAAAGTTATTGAATACTTTGATAGCCAATGAAAGCCAGTTTGTAAAAATGGTTGCCGATAGTTGGTGATGATCGATGGAAAGGTTGATTTGGACTCGGGCGTTGCCGATGAGGTTGGAGGAGTTGTTGTCGATGCCGATGAAGGAAGACTTAAAGACTACTGCCGATGAAACAGGGAGTATGCCGATGAAGGAAGACTTGAAGACTACTGCCGATGAAGCAGGGAGTATGCCGATGAAGGAAGACTTGAAGCCTACTGCCGATGAAATAGGGAGTATGCCGATGAGAAGGAGGACAGTGAGATTTCCATCGTAATTAAGGCGGACAGGGAAATAGATAGGAGTTGGTTTCCTTTTCTGTATTTGTTAGGTTAAGATTCGTGTAAGAGTCACGTGTTTCCTTAGATACGGGATTAGTGTCCTAGTTGTGTTTGGTTGTGTCTCTTTAGATCAGGGTATAAATATAGAGTAAAGGGCAATGTAATAGATAACATCAATCATTATCAAAACCAACTTTTACTCCTATTTGCATCTACTTTTCGGCGACTTCGTCAATTTGCATATTTTTCTTTTTACGAGTTCTCATTGATTCGGCGAGCTGCATCGCTTCAGTGCGATCTTCGGCGATTCTCGAGTTCCGCGTGAGCACCTCTTGGCCGTGGCTTCCGGGCGTATCGCTGTTGTCAGGACCAAAGTGTTCGTTTCTTCATCCTTGTCGATTAACAGGTCAAATCGACTGGCACGCTTTGGATATCGATTCGGGTATTAGCCCTTTGTGTTTGCAGATCACTTTTGCATCAACACATCTTTTGGCACGCTCGGTGGGACACTTCAACCAATATGTTCAACTCCGAGATCGATCCAGGGAACATTATCGCAGTATCAGAAGAAGATCTCAAGGAAGAACAGAGGCAGGCTATGGAAAAGGCTGTAGAAGAATACAAGCAGCTTTGTCTGAGATCGTTTAGCTTGAACAAGAGTGGACAAGTCATCCAGAAGCAAGATTTGCCGTTGCCTCGGCAGGTTACCTTTGACTCCAATCCTGGTAAACTTCAAGAGATGGTTAATTCTGCAGTAAATCATGCTTTGATTAATCATTCCAATGTGCTGTCCAATACTGTTCATAATGCTGTGGTTCGAACTCTCAAAGAAGGACAAGCGGCACCACATTACGTTGGGCCTGCCTATCATCAACCAGAGCCGGCATCTGTCAAAACTCCATCGGCTCCTTCGGCCGTTGTGGGTACAGAAGTTACTTCCCCTCCAGTATTGGCAGGTTCACCTAATATACAATCTACACCGATACAATCAGATCAGGTGTTACCAGGAGGGCGAGTTCAGCTTAATACAGATCTATCGGCATCAGCTATGTCAGGCCCTGTGTCTCAGAATAACCAGATTCCTACTAATTGGTGGGGATATGGCATGCCTCCAGAGTCATCTGCTTTCAATCCTAGATTACCTCAAGTATTTGATGCAGCAGGAAGAGCGCCTATATCATCGGCTGTTTCGCCGATGGCTCAAGTGCCTCAATATGCCGCAACTACTTCTGTACAACCAAATCCAGGAGGTTTCCAGATGCCTATGATTCAAACATTCAATTCAAGTCCATCGGCGAGCGTACTGCCGATGCAGCAGAAAGCCCCTGCTATGAGTCAAACTGGGGTTCAGTTCATGCCTCAAACCAGTTATAATTATCCAACAATATCAGCAAATTACCAGCCATCGGTAAGTTTTGTGCCGATGAGTTCTAATAATGATTGGTCAGGACAGTTACCTGTTCAACATACAGTTCAGCGGAATCAGCAGGTTGCAGGGATTCAACAAGGTCATGTGCAAGCTGGTTTCCAGAATCAAGCATCGGCAGCCCAGCCGATGAATCCTTTCCAACAGGTTAATGGACCACAAGTAGCGGCAAATATGCCGATTGCTGGAGATCGTGGGCCACAAAGATATGTGGAAGGATGTCAGCAGGCACCTCCTGTAGAAATTCAACCAGTTCGTCAGCAGGAGGCTGATGCTTTTTGGGCCGATAAGATAGCAGAGATTATGAAGGATCAGTTTGGGATAAAGCCCAAGGTCAATACTTATTCTTATCGGACCCCATACCCTCCTGCATACGATTTAATTCCTCTCCCAAATCGGTACAAGGTACCGGATTTCACTAAATTCTCTGGGCAAGATGATACATCGACAATGGAACATGTCAATCGCTTCATTATTCAATGTGGAGAGGCAGCTAACAGAGATGAATTAAGAGTTCGATTATTTTCATCATCTTTGTCTGGATCAGCATTTACATGGTTCATTTCATTGCCACCAAATTCTATTATTACCTGGGTTGATCTAGAAAAACAATTCCACAAATATTTCTTTGCTGGAATCCATGAAAAGAAGCTTACCGATTTAGTAAAATTAAGACAGCGTAATGATGAATCGGTAGAGAGCTTTGTACAAAGGCTACGAGATGTAAAAAATAAGTGCTACAGCCTGGTGCTGGATGATCGGCAGCTTGCCGATTTGGCTTTCCAAGGGTTATTGCCACATCTTAAGGACAGATATGCTTCTCAGGAGTTTGAAAGCCTCAGTCATCTTGTGCAAAGGATCTCTGATCAAGATACTAGGGTTTTTGAACCTAAAAAGAACTGGAGTAAAAAGGTATCATTTGTTGAAGAAGTAGGAGATTCTGACTCTGATGAAGAACCAGTTATCGGCTTAGCTGAGTGGGTTAAGAATAAAAAGCCGATATCATGTCCCTTTTGTCAAAAAGAGCCAGAAAAGTTTACTTTTGATATCACCAAGGCCGATAAAATATTTGATCTTCTGCTTCAAGAGGGCCAAATTAAGCTGTCACCTAATCACGTGATCCCATCGGCAGAAGAGTTGAAGAAGATTTTGTACTGCAAATGGCACAATGCAACTTCACACAGTACAAATGAGTGCAAGGTATTCAGGCAACAGTTACAATCGGCTATTGAATCTGGGAGAATTAAGTTTGGTACTTCCAAGACCCAGAAGCCGATGAAGATTGATCAACACCCTTTTCTGGCAAATATGTTGGATGCCAAAGGAAAGACCAAGGTATTGACGTCAGAGGCTGCTGAGAAAAACGCGTCAGTAGACCCCCAACATCGGATAACTACCGATGATGCAAAGAGTAAGGGTTTGCTAGGGGAAAGCAGTAGTTCCAAAAAACCTCCTCGACCTGGCATTGTGATTACTCATCGAAGGCAGCAGGAGGGTTGGCGTCAACGTAATGACCGATATCGGCAACAGCAAGAAATGAGACGTTAGGAAGAGTGGAATCGACATAAAGATCATTGGAAATGTCCGTTCTTCATCCATTGCTGGGAAGAAGGTATTAAATTGCCAACTGTTGAAAATTGCCCTGAGTGTAATGGTTATTACAGAGTCAATCGTTCAGAAAGGAGGTTTCAACGTAGTAATCAGGGTTTGTCTATCAACGAGCCGATCAGAGGCAGGGCATCAGTGCATGATCGGCTGGGGGGCAGACTTAGTGTACATGAGAGGCTTGGTAAACGCGCTGGATATTTTCCAAGGAATCAAGAGGAGCTTGAGGAAATGGCAAACGCAAGAGTTCCCGATGAGGAGATATTCTACAGGGACCCTAATATACGTCGCGTAGAACTAACTAGGACTTGTTATCAGCCGGTTTGGAAAACCAAGTTTCCTCGATGGTGCCCAGAGGGTCTGACAAAGACACAGAGAAGGAGGATGCAACGTGAGCGTCAGGAGGATTTATACCAGGAGGAAAATTCCTCCAATGAAAGGCCTGGTCATCAGCAGTGGCAGGTAAAACACAAAAATAAGGGTCCATCGGCAGATGTTAATATGGTATTCATGTTGCCGATGGAGTTTCTGGCACTATCTGATAATGAGGAAGAAGTTGTTTTCTCTGGTCAAGTAGCTCAGCTAACGCTAGATCCAATGATGGCTGTTTTTGAGAAACCTACCGATGACGAGAGACAGCATCTTAAGGCTTTATTTGTGAAGGGCAGAGTTGATGGGCAGCCTGTGTCTAAGGTACTTATTGATGGAGGGGCTGCGATTAATATTATGCCTTACGTGATGTATCGGAAACTTGGTAAGGGAGATCAAGACTTGACCAAAACCGATATGATGTTGAAAGATTTCGAAGGCAATGTGTCACCGGCTAAAGGGGCAGTATGCGTTGAATTGACCATCGGCAGCAAAACCTTGCCGACGACGTTCTTTGTTATCAACGGCAAGGGTGCATATAATCTGCTTCTAGGGAGGGATTGGATTCATGCTAATTGTTGTGTTCCTTCTACAATGCATCAATGCCTCGTACAATGGATTGGAGATAAGATTGAAGTCGTCCCTGGTGATTCTTCTTATATCATCGCATCGGCAGAATCAGATACTTATGAGCGAACTAAATGCATATCAGGAGAAGCTTGGGAAAAAGAGTTCCTTAGAGTTGCTGATTATGAAATTCCACCGATCCAAGCAGTCGGTTCTGAAGAGGAGTTTTAATGGATAGGTTTGCCGATGATGGAAAATTAGGTCAAGGGTTCACATCGGCAGATGATTTAGTAGAAGTAGATATCGGTGATGGTGATAGGTCGAGGCCTACTTTTATTAGTGCTAAGTTAGATTCTAAGTGTAAGCAGCGAATAACAGATTTGTTAAAAGAATATAAAGATTGTTTTGCTTGGGATTATACTGAGATGCCTGGGTTAGACCGATCGATAGTTGAACATCGGTTACCTATCAAATCTAGATTTCGGCCACATCAGCAGCCAGCGCGCCGATGCAACCCTAATGTACTTCCTGACATTAAGGCCGAAATAACTAAATTAATTGAAGCAAAGTTTATTCGGCAATGTCGATACGCAGAGTGGATCTCTAATGTGGTTCCTGTTTATAAGAAAAATGGGAAACTTCGTGTTTGTATTGATTTCAGGAATCTCAACAAAGCCACACCGATGGATGGCTATCCAATGCCGATTGCTGATTTGTTGATTGATGCTGCGGCTGGACATCAAATTATTAGCTTCATGGATGGTAATGCAGGTTACAATCAAATATTCATGGCTGAAGAGGATATTCCCAAGACTGCTTTCAGATGTCCAGGACATGTGGGGTTGTTCGAGTGGATAGTCATGACATTTGGTTTGAAAAATGCCGGTGCTACTTATCAAAGGGCTATGAACTTTATTTTTCATGAGTACATCGGCACATTAGTGGAGATCTACATTGATGATGTAGTAATTAAGTCTGGAGATATCACAGCACATTTAGCCGATCTGCGAAAGATACTGGAGTGCACAAGGAAGCATGGATTGAAGATGAATCCTAATAAATGTGCATTCGGTGTATCGGCAGGACAATTCTTGGGTTTTATGGTGCATCAACGGGGCATTGAAATCAGTAGGAAGTCTATTGATGCAATTAACAAGGTGATTGCTCCTGCCAATAAGACTGAATTGCAATCTTTGATCGGTAAGATTAATTTCATTAGAAGATTCATATCTAATCTGTCGGGTAAGATCAAGGCTTTCAGCCCACTACTTAAATTAAAAGCTGATCAGGAATTTGTATGGGGAGTTGAACAGCAATTAGCCCTTGATGAAATTAAGAAATATTTATCAAATCCTCCAGTGCTAGTTCCACCTCAACATGGGAAGCCTTTCAGGTTATATTTGTCAGCTGATGATGCAGTTATCGGTTCAGCTCTTATTCAAGAATTTGAAGGGAAAGAACGTGTTATTTATTATTTGAGCAAAAGATTAGTGGATGCTGAGACGAGGTATTCGGCTATCGAGAAATTGTGTCTGTGCTTATACTTTTCTTGTATCAAATTAAGGCATTATTTGTTATCTGCCGAATGTACGGTCATATGCAAAGACGATGTGGTCAAGTATATGTTGTCGATGCCGATATTAAGTGGTAGAATCGGCAAGTGGATTTTAGCATTATCAGAATTTGAGCTACGCTACAAATCAGCTAAGGCAGTTAAAGGGCAAGTGATGGCTGATTTTGTCACTCTGCATTGTAACACGGTGGATTCTCTGAGGATTGCTCCCTGGACACTTTTCTTCGATGGGTCCACATGTGGTGAAGGAGCAGGTATCGGCATTGTGTTAATTTCACTTCAAGGAAAGAAGTATGAGTTTTCATTGCCGATTGATGCTACAGCGACAAATAATCAAGCTGAATACCAAGCCTTGATAAAGGGGTTAGAATTGCTGAAGGAGATACGTGCCGATGTTGTTGAAATCTTTGGTGACTCTATGCTAGTTATAAATCAATTGGTTGGAATTTATGAATGCCGAAGTGAAGCCTTGATTTCGTATTATGAAAGGTGTTTGCAATTATTGAAAGGATTTAGAGATTTTCGTCTTGAGCATATCTCTCGATTGCATAATGAGGAAGCTAATCGACTAGCTCAGCATGCTTCAGGGTATCAGACCATTCAGGAAGTGCTAACATCGGCAGTTGATACCGATGACTGGAGGAAAGAGATTGTCGATTATTTGAAGGATCCATGTAGGAAGGTCGAGAGACGTATAAGGTTCCAAGCTACCAAATATGTGCTCCTCGATGATGAATTATATTATCGAACTATAGATGGAGTTTTACTCAGATGTGTTAGCAATGATGAATCGAAAAGCTTGATGGGTGAAATTCATGAAGGAGTATGTGGGGCACATCAATCGGCTTTCAAGATGAAATGGATGATCAGAAGGAATGGGTACTATTGGCCGACTATTCTTGAAGATTGTTTTAAATATTTTAAGGGATGCCAGGGGTGTCAAAAGTTTGGTAATATTCAAAGGGCGCCTGCATCGGCTATGAATCCTATAATCAAACCATGGCCGTTCCGGGGATGGGCTATTGATCTCATTGGTCAGATTTATCCGCCAACGAGTAAAGGACATAAATTTATTCTGGTTGCTACCGATTATTTCACAAAGTGGGTTGAGGCAATTCCTCTAAAAAAGGTTACATCGGTCAATATGATTGATTTTGTGAAGGAGCATATTGTTTACCGATTTGGTATTCCTCAGACTATCACTACCGATCAGGGTACTATGTTTACATCGGGAGAATTTGATGAGTTTGCTGTAGGTATGGGAATTAAAATTTTAAATTCTTCTCCATATTATGCTCAAGCTAATGGTCAAGCTGAGGCTTCTAACAAAGGGATCATCAAACTTATTAAGCGCAAAATTGAAGAAAATCCTAGGAGGTGGCATACAGTATTAAATGAAGCCTTGTGGTCATATCGGATGTCATGCCATGGTGCAACCAAAGTAACGCCTTATCAGTTAGTATATGGACACGATGCAGTGTTGCCTTGGGAAATTAAGGTTGGCTCTAGACGAATACGTTCTCAAAATCAGCTGACAGCCGATGAGTATAATACTCTTATGAAAGATGAGTTGGAAGATGTGGCAGGTCATCGGTTAAGGGCTTTAGTTAGTATTGAAGAAAATAAGAAAAGAGTAGCTAGATGGTATGACAAGAAGGTGAAAGTAAAAGAGTTTGCCGATGGAGATCTGGTCTGGAAATTGATTTTACCGATTGGGACTAAAAGTTCAAAGTTTGGAAAGTGGTCTCCTAATTGGGAAGGTCCATATCGGATAAATCAGTCTATTCCTGGTAATGCATATATTTTAGAAACCCTCGAAGGGGTTGTGTTTCCCAGAGCGTTAAATGGAAAATATCTAAAGAAATATTACCCTAGTATCTGGACAGATGCATAAAAGTATAAGTGCCGATAACAATACTATCGGCTAGAATTATGCAAGGGTATCAATGTCTCATAAAGTGCCGATACAATAAATAAGATTACACGTTCAGCAAGGATTGGATAGCTAATATCGCACGCAGGCGAATCTGGTCGGCTTCTTCCATTTCTTTGATATCGTCATCGGCAGCACCCTCCACAGGTTTGAGTTTCTTCTTCATGGCTAAAGCTTTGCGAGCTTGGATATCTCTTTCTTGCTGAAGGGTTTTGACGGCATTGGGTAGCTGGCTTTCTTCTTGTTGAGCATGAGTTAAGGCTGCATCGATGTCTTTCAATTCGGCCAATAGAGCTGCCTTCCTTGCCGATAGATCCAAGATTTTCTGCTTAAGTGCAGCACCCGAAGTCTGCAAGTTGACGATGCCCTTGTGCTTCTCATCAGCGATTTGTTTCAGTTGTAGCATCTCTTCTTTAAGTTGAGCTTGAGCTGCTCTATCGGCAATGCGCTGGGCAGCCCGTTGATATTGCAGTTGACGGCTTTCTAAGTGAGCTGCTGGGAAGAGTATTTCTTCAACATCGGCAGGGACCTGGCCACGAATTGTTTTGAAAATTGCCTTTGCGGGGTCCGAGTCATCTACCAGTTGGGCAGTACTTTGCTGTAGCAAGTTCAGGAGGGTTTCCAACTTGGATTTAGTCTCTGCCGATATTGTTCCCAGTGCAAGGGAAGAACTTGTTTCCTCTCCATCGTCGTCAGAAATGTCAATGGCAAAGGAAAATAGGCTGTTCGGGGAATCTTGTTCCTGAAAGAAAGACAAGGAGATCAATCAGGGGTAAGTATGAGTATTGTAAAATCAGATAGGTTGATCGGTTTACCTGTTTCAAGGCAATTTCCTGTGCTTGACTGGAGGAAGCAACCTGGAGTATGTCGTGTGGATCGGCTGAGCTTGCCGATGGGATATCCTCTGTGACTTCATCGGTGGTGGGCTCTTGAGGTATGATGACCGATGACGTTGGGGCAGATGTAGGGATCGGCATAGACCTTTGTCGTTTTGGCTGTGCTTCAGTATCTGTTGAAGCTTTGCGCTTTGCTTGGACATCGGCAATGATTGGCTGGGGGGTATCAACACTTGTTGGTTGTGAAGCTTGGGCATCTGGTACGTTTGCCGATGTGCCCAATTGTTGCTGCAAAACAAGTGTAAGATATGATATTTAACAGATAAAATGTAAAGTCAAGAAGCTACCTCTGAAGGAGTGGTGCTTGATATCGGCGGAATTGCCGATGATGATCCAGTAGCAGCTCTTACCCCCTGATGATTAAGGTTAATATAGTTTGTGATCGGCATAAGTGAAAATAAGCAAGGTTGTTACCTTAAAGGCTTTGACCAAGGTTGTAGCAGCAGCCGATGGAGTAGCCCTGGATGTAGCCAATTTGGACTTAAAAGTGATGGTCTTGGTACGAATCTTCTGGTGGGTCAAAGCGGCTAAGGTGGGAGCGTTGTAACCGATCGGCGATGTTGGGGAAATAGGCCGGAGGTTGAAGGGTTTCCCACTTTTGCTCACCGATGGTGCTGGGTGGTTAACCTGTTACAAGGGAATCAGTTACTGATAAATGAAAAGAAAAGCAGAAGGGAGTTCAAGGAAACTTACCGCGTCGTCAGGGATGGCATATTCAGAATCGATCATGTGCCGATATGTGTGAACAGAAGTCGCGAACAGTTGCTCTTTCCACTCTCGCCACCATTGCTTGTATGACTCGGTGATGAAAGATATTGGTGTCCAGGTGGATAAATCAACATCTGTGGTATCGGCATCAGGAGAAAGTTGTACTACCTTGTTCCAGTCTGTTCCGCAGGTGATTGTTTCCCTGGGTTTGATCACATCGGCAAAGCAGAGTTTGATTGGCAGTTGCCCAAAAGCCAATTGGCGGGATACTGCCGATGGGTTGTAAAATTCATATGTGATGTTGGTGTTTTTCCCGCTGCCGAATGTGTTTACTGGAATTGCCCTGGGAGTGATGATAGCCATCATGAGCTCATTATCTTGATTCAGAGTGTCATCGGCAAAGTTGAAAAGAAGGGGGAATCTGTTTTCTTCGTCGATATAAGGCACCCAGGCCCTATGATCACGAGAAAGGCCATTATAGAAGCTTTGAAAGAATCTGCCGATTTGGTCTTCGTTGGCTTCTGTTCCAGGAAGGACAATTATGGCTTCACCAAAATTGAGGGGTGAGCGTGTTGCCGATTCATCATCCCCGAGCACATAATCTTCAGCAATTTCTCGTGGGAATTGTTGAGCAAAAAAGTCCCATTGCAAACGTTTGTGCATATGGGCATTCAGCCACATGTTGATAAACCACCACGGGCCTCCCAGGTTGCCGATGGATTCGCCAAGCAGGAGTTTCTGAGACACTTGGTGAAGAAGATGATAAGTAGAGCTCAGAAGGTATCGGCCAAGAGGAAACCTTACGCCATTAGCCAGAAGTTCAGCTGCAGGGAGGAAGGCGTTGGTTGGTCCTACTGATCGACCACAGAAGATAAATTTTTCTAACCACATATTCAGGAATGTGGCATGTTCCCTCTGGCTAGGTGTCCCAGTTTTCTGGTATTCTTGAATATATCCTGTCCAACCGCCGATGTTACGGGTATTCACTCTATATTCAGGCTTTCTACCATAGATGGAGCCTTCATCGGCAGTTGAGATGTCCAAGCCAGTAAGCATGTGGACATCGGCAAGGGTAGGGGTAGCTGGGCCATGTCCAAACATAAAAGTGTTGGTCGTATCTGACCAGAAATAAGCAGCTGCAATTATCATTGATTCATTTTTCTGCATATCGGCAATAGAGAGCCTGATACATTGGTCTAACTTTCGCTCTGCCCAGTATACTTGCATCGATCTATTGACCCTCAAATACCAATCTTTCCACCCTTTGGTGGTTTTGGGCCAAGATCGGAATGTGTCTTTCCACAAGTTCAGAGAGAAATTTTGGGCTCTAAAGGGGATTCTGTTAACCTCTGCGTTGATCAGATCGGTTGGATCTGGGTTGCCCATTGGTCCAAGGCATTGGACGTGTGGCTGATCGGTTGGGATAACTAATTTGTTGCGCAGTTCCTAAGGTTATGGAATCCAGAAGACAGAAGAAAGGAAAAATCACCAACTGAATAAATTTGCAAAAAGATCAAAGTAAAAGGTAATGGAAGTGGAGCAAACCGCGGGGACGTCGAAGTTGATGGCCATTGTCTTGAGGAAGGTGGAGATACGAGCCGGGGACTTGAAGTTAGCGCCGGAGAGAGAGAATGCCAAGGATTGGAGGCCGAAGATAGAAAATGAGGGTTCTAGAGAAATCTATTTATAAGCCGGCCAGGATAAGGGTATTTTGGACTTATCTCTATAACGCGCGCATATAGGTCAAGGCGGTGCAGGGGGATATGGTAACTATTCGCGCGATAATCAGGGGATTGTACAGATAAGTTAATAACAAGTAATCATGGCTTGGAAGGGATATTGATACATGATATTTTAATTCTTAAAATGGCAGCATTATCATGTTAGGATCTTGCCGATGGGTTGTTATTTTGGTATCTCAATCAAGGCAAGAGTGGTTGGCGATTGTGCGATATTTGCTGAAGTGCGTGAATCAAGATTAGATTTGATTGGATTTGATAACAAATCAAGTTTTGGCTTGGAGAATGAGTTACGGTAATTGGGCAAAGGCAAGCGTTATCTGGAGTAAATTTCGGAGCATTAATGGTTTTATACTCCGAAATTGGGGGGCATGTGTTGACACCGTTTTTTGCACATGTCAGAATAATCGGAGTGGACCAATCGGCAAGGGGGAAGTTATTGAATACTTTGATAGCCAATGAAAGCCAGTTTGTAAAAATGGTTGCCGATAGTTGGTGATGATCGATGGAAAGGTTGATTTGGACTCGGGCGTTGCCGATGAGGTTGGAGGAGTTGTTGTCGATGCCGATGAAGGAAGACTTAAAGACTACTGCCGATGAAACAGGGAGTATGCCGATGAAGGAAGACTTGAAGACTACTGGCCGATGAAGCAGGGAGTATGCCGATGAAGGAAGACTTGAAGCCTACTGCCGATGAAATAGGGAGTATGCCGATGAGAAGGAGGATAGTGAGATTTTCCATCATAATTAAGGCGGACAGGGAAATAGATAGGAGTTGGTTTCCTTTTCTGTATTTGTTAGGTTAAGATTCGTGTAAGAGTCACGTGTTTCCTTAGATACGGGATTAGTGTCCTAGTTGTGTTTGGTTGTGTCTCTTTAGATCAGGGTATAAATATGGAGTAAAGGGCAATGTAATAGATAACATCAATCATTATCAAAACCAACTTTTACTCCTATTTGCATCTACTTTTCGGCGACTTCGTCAATTTGCATATTTTTCTTTTTACGAGTTCTCATTGATTCGGCGAGCTGCATCGCTTCAGTGTGATCTTCGGCGATTCTCGAGTTCCGCGTGAGCACCTCTTGGCCGTGGCTTCCAGGCGTATCGCTGTTGTCAGGACCAAAGTGTTCGTTTCTTCATCCTTGTCGATTAACAGGTCAAATCGACTGGCACGCTTTGGATATCGATTCGGGTATTAGCCCTTTGTGTTTGCAGATCACTTTTGCATCAACAGCCATATTTGTTTCCACCGATGCTAGTGTATTGTCTTGGCCCAAACAAATCCATGTGCAACAACTCAAATGCTTTACTAGTGCTCATCATGCTTTTCTTAGGATGAGTGTTTCTAACTTGTTTGCTGGCTTGACAAGAGCTACAAAGCTTATCTTTCTCAAACACAATATCTTTCAAGCCTCTAACCAAGTCATGCTTAACCAATCTATTCAATTATTTCATTCCAACATGACCAAGCCTTCTATGCCATAACCAACCCATACTAGACTTAGTGAACAAGCATGTTGACAATTGAGCTTCACTAGCATCGAAATCAACCAAGTATAGATTCTCATATCTAAAGCCTTTGAATATCAAGTTAGAGCCATCTACACTTATGATCTCTACATCATCTACCCCAAATATGCATTTGAATACAAGATCACACAATTGAGCCACGGATAGCAAATTGAAGTTCAAGCTCTCAACTAGCAACACATTGGATATGCTCATGTTATTGGATATTGCAATCTTACCAAGCCCTTTGACCTTGCCTTTGCCATTGTCACCAAATGTGATACTATCATAGCCATTATTGTCATTGGTATTGATTGAGTTGAACATTCTAAAGGTCCTTGTTTGGTTTTGGTAATTGAGTGACAACCTTAGGTGGACTAATATGTGTTTGAGTGAAATACACAGGTGATTAGTCCACAAGTACATGTGTGTGAGCAACATATGCTATAGAGGTGAAATGGCTTGGACTTGTTGCAATACATACACATGTGATGATGAAGGAGCTCATTGCACATGAGACATGACATAGAGTCATATGATCAAGGTGGAGAAGATCAAGACATGACATGGCTTGATGGACCGGTTGCAAGTGTGAAGGGCACGTTGAGTGATGACTTGGCGCCGATGGACCGAAGCAATGGTGAAGAGCAAGTGAAGTCAAGATCGATAAACCAATATGATCACATGATGATATGGAGTGGATCATATCATTGTTGATCATGTTGGTGCATGTGTTTGCATCGACATTGGAGGAGATGGAATGGAATGCTCAAGGCAAAGGTATAACCTAGGGCATTTCATTTCACCGGGCATAGGTGTGTTGAGAAGTTTATGACCAAGTTTAAGATAGATGGTCGTACTATCAAGAAGGGAAAACTAGTTTGCATATCGGTCATCTAGTGTCACTCAAGTGATCTAACTTTGCATCGTTGCTAGGATCGAGTTGCATGGTAAAAAGAGTGCTAATCCTTTGGGAAAATATTTGTGAAAAGCTAACACACGTGCACAAGGTGTTGTTCACTTGGTGGTGTTAGCACATTTGCAAGGGTGAAGAAGTTGGTGAGAAGTGGAGGCGAAACTAGGCTCGGAGTGCTGCCTAGGTGGCACTGCCACCCTAAGGGCGGTGCCCACCTGGAGGCCGAGAGGGAGGAGTTGGGTTGGTACCCTAGGGGGGCACCACCCACTACCTATCTGGTTGGCACCACCACCCCTAGGGCAATGCCAACCAGACCGAGGCCGAGAGCAAGCAAAAGAGCTAGGGCACCGCCATGACTGGTGTGCACCACCATGGGGAGGGCAGTGGCACCACCATAGGGTGTCCGGTGCACTATCCTGGCACTGCCTCTTTTCGGCAGAGAGCAAGGGAAGGCGAGGGGGCTCACCACCATGGTGACAGTGGTGCACCGCCCCTTTTATCCAGAGAGTCGGTGTTTTGCGTAGTTGGCCAAGGGGGTCACCGCCACCCCTATGGTGGTGCACCACCCCTAGCTATCCGGTGACTAATGGCTAGTTTCTAGCCATTGGAATTCGACCGTTGGGAGGGGCACCACCATGTCTGGTGCCAGGCACCGCCGTGTCTGGTGCCCTCGCAGAAACCAGTAGCTTTGCTTTAACGGCTCTATTTGGCTTGGGGCTATAAATAGAGGTGGAGCTCGGGCATTTGGCTGGTTGAGCACCCTTGGGACTAAGTGTCTATGATTGGGGAGTGCTTGGGAGCCCTCTAACTCATTTGTGCTTGATAGTGATCATCCGATCGAGTGAGTGAGTGATTCTAGTGCGATTGCATCGCGAGGTTGCATCAAGTGGCACTAGGTGATCGTGTTGCAAGACGGTGGTGCTTGTTACTCTTAGAAGTTGCCACCTCCTAGATGGCATGGTGTCTTGTGACTCTATTGAAACATGTGAGAAGATTATGCGGTGCTCTAGAGGAGGATTTGTTAGGGGGATTGTGCTCACCCCGCGGGGATCGTGAAGAGCAACTCTAGTAGAGCGAGACGTGAAGGGCGACAAGTGGTCCAGCTGGGTCAAGTGCTAGAGCTTGTGGTAAGCACTCCATGTGGGAAAGTGTGACTTGTGGGTGACCACTAGCAAGAGGACTGATAGCAACCTTGAGCTTGTCTCAATGGGAACTAGCGTGTTGGCAAGCACGTGAACCTCGGGATAAAAATCACCGTGTGTTGGTATTTATTAACTTGTCCCTTGTTTAGTAGCCACCTATTATGAACCTATATCTCCTAGCATTACTTTACTAGGTTGTCATCCCTAGTGGTGATGCCAGAGATACTTGTTGGTACTATATAGCATTACTACTAGAATAATACTAAGCAGTTCTTTATTAATTATGTCACTGGAAAGAATATATAAATATAAGAAAGAAAAGGATCTGCAAGCGCACAGATAATTATACCATTGTAGCATTTTACCCGAGAGTATTCCAGGTATTGTTATTTATATTTTTACCACAGGGAAGGTCTAGTATGGACATGTATTGATAACTTATACTATTGAAGGAGAAGTAAACCATAACCAATGTTCTACTCATAACAGGGATAAGTCATAGGATAAGATATATATATATATATATATATATATATATATATATATATATGATAAGTATTGATCAATGATAATGATAAATCACTCAGAGTACTCCTTTCTATAGCATTAGCATGGTCAGGTAGAATATTAGGGGAATAAATCCTAAGACATTCTTAATTACAAGTCAAAGCATACATTGATTAGTGCAACTATACATAGTAATCATTGCTAAGATCATCGTCATATCTACACATAAGGGATATTACTAAGGAAGATTAAGA